>NC_061508.1:168553032-168747008 GCF_022539505.1 Lolium rigidum
CTTGCTTTAAGGTGGACCCCACCAACTACTGGGCCGGCCCACTAATTAGTTGGGCCAGCCCATTTGCTTTTTTGGAGGACCCCACATAATAAATGGGCCGGCCCTTTAAGAGGGAGTGGGACCCACCTGTGTTTTTGGCCCGGCCCACTATCTTGTTGGGCCGGCCCACTTGCTATATGGTGGACCCCACATACTAGTTGGGCCGGCCCTTTAACAGGAAAGTGGGGCCCACCTCTGCTTATTGGGCCGGCCCACTATCTTGTTGGGCCGGCCCACTTGCTCTATGGTGGTCCCACATGGTAAATGGGCCGGCCCTTTAAGTGGAAGGTGGGACCCACCTGTGTTTTTGGCCCGGCCCACTATCTTGTTGGGCCGGCCCACTTTCTATATGGTGGACCCCACATACCAAATGGGCCGGCCCATTAATAGGAATGTGGGACCCACCTGTGTTTTGGCCCGGCCCACTATCTCGTTGGGCCGGCCCACTGGCTATATGGTGGGCCCCACATACCAAATGGGCCGGCCCATTAACAGGAAAGTGGGACCCACATGTGTTTTTGGCCCGGCCCACTATTTTGTTGGGCCGGCCCACTTGCTATATGGTGGACCCCACAAACTAAATGGGCCGATCCTTTAACCGGAAAGTGGGACCCACCTGTGTTTTTGGCCCGGCCCACTAGCTTGTTGGGCCGGCCCACTTGCTATACTGTGGACCCCACACACTAAATGGGCCGGCCTTTTAACGGGAAAGTGGGACCCACTGTGTTTTTGGCCCGGCCCACTTGCTTCTTGGGCCGGCCCGGTTCGTTGTAAGGTGGACCCACATGTTAAATGGCCGGCCCATTTAAGTTTTGACCAGTCAACCTTAGAGGTTAGGCCCGGCCCACTTAACTAATGGACCAGCCCAGCTATATAGTTGACCGGTCAAACTATGTCATCTGGCCCGGCCCGCTTAAGACGTGGCAGGCCTCGTGTGGGCCTACCATCTACCACGGGGTTTCAGCCGGTTAACGCCGTTAGCGGCGGTTAACGGCGTCGCCACGTGTCGGTTGCATGACGTCGGCAGATCAACGGGCTCCCGAAAACACTTCCGCAACGGTCCGATTTTCCGTGGCGGAAGGGCGCCCAAGCGCGACGGACCGAAAAAATCGTCGTTGGACTTTGCCTGACGCAGTTTCGACAACAGAACCCATATCGTCGGGTTAGGCCCATAGGCGACGAAAAATGCCCCTTAGTTGACGATTTTGGGACGTTGTCTATCAGAACTTTTCTTGTAGTGTAGGGTGGCGTGGGCCCCTCCTTGGCCGCGCCGCCCTATGGTGGTGGCTCCTCGTGGCCCCACTTCGTATTCTCTTCGGTCTTCTGGAAGCTCCGTGAAAAAAATAAGACCCTGGCGTTGATTTCGTCCAATTCCGAGAATATTTCCTTTGTAGGATTTCTGAAACCAAAAACAGCAGAAAACAACAACTAGCGCTTCGGCATCTCGTTAATAGGTTAGTGCCGAAAAATGCATCAAAACATCATAAAGTGTGAACAAAACATGTAGGTATTGTCATAAAACTAGCATGGACCATAAGAAATTATAGATACGTTGGAGACGTATCATCCGTCGCCTAGCTCCCGATGGCGAGGCGTAGCTGCCGGTGAAAGCGGGCCGGACTTCGGTCGTGGCGGATGATGGCGGCGATGTTCGTCGTTACCTTGTTGAAGGCATTGTCTCTGCAGTCTGCGTTTTTCGCCTGGTCTGCTCCAGGGGACCCTAGATCCGGGTCTCCGGATCGGACGATGGCGGCGCGCAACGCCATTCTACCTATTGGGGGCACCGTTTTTGGAGCAGACAACAGATGGTGGTGGTACTGAGGTGGAGTGGTGTGCTTTTGCTGTGTCGGCGTCGTCGATCGCCGCGGCATGGTGCAGTGGTGGCTCGGAGACGGATGCAATGTGTTGGACGCGCGCAGGATGGTGGAGTCGTTTGGCTCCGTGGCGACATCGATGGCAGGCCTGGCATGGTCAATGCGATGATCTCTCTTGAAGATGGAGTCAAGGAAGACGTCGGTAGCAACTTTTATGGCGTGTGCGTTGGCGTGCGCTGAGAGTCAGCTTGACTGGATGTGCTTCTCATCTGCTATTGGACGGCCTGGGAAGGTATTTGGTTTTTTTGATGATGTAAGTTGGTGAATTGTCACCCCTTCATCCCTCTGTAGATTTAGCGAGGTGGCTTCGAGTTTGATCTTTTATATTGTTCTTGTACGGTGTTGTGAATAATCTAATAAAAAAAAGCCGTGTGCATCCCTTGGATGCAAAAGCTGGGATGATATTTTCCACATTTCGAAAAAAACGAACAAGACACGTATGTATACGGATACTATATATCAACCTGTGTCATCTCATCTCATCTCGGAGATCATACCGAAAGTGCCGGATGGAAAAGGAGCTGGTTTACCAAGAGACCAATATCGATCGATCATGGCATGGTGATTTTGGTAGCATGTATTGGGAGAGGTAAGGGCATCATCATCAGCACCGGTGAGTTCACGGCTTTCGCGCGCGGTGGTTTTGCCCCTCCCCCTCCCTCCTCCCCGCCACATCGAACGTGCCACCGCCATGAATCTGTCATGGAGTTAGAACGACCGGCAAGGCCTGCCTGGCCACGCTACCTCCGTTGCCTCTGCCCAATCGAACCAGCTGTTGATTTGACTGAGCCTTCACTGCGCCGCCCATCTTAACCCGCCTTAAGATAGCCACTACACCCTATCTATCACAAAGGTAAGAGCATCCATAGTCGCGTCCCCTAAAATGATTTGGGACGTGTCAGACGTCTGACTACTCAGTTGCGCGTTGCAAGAAATTTTTTGGTCCAACGCGGCTCAGTATGTTGTTGGGTGTCTCGAGGTTATTCCCGCTACACATGACACATTGTGGGTGCTCCGGACGCAATGCGAAGGCGTGCCGCAAGTGGCAGGCTTGCCTCGCCAACGGCACGAATCGAAGCGTTGCAGCTTTGTCTTAGGCCCAGTTCTTTTGGCGGCTTCTCGGAGAAGCTGCCCTCCCCCTAGCTTCCTGGGAAAGCCGGTGACAAAATTTTGTGAGGCTTCCAAATGTGCTTAGCCTTAGCTATTCTAGAAGCCTCGGAAAATTTTAAAACCGACTTTCCCAGGAAGCTGGGGGGAGGGCAGCTTCTCCGAGAAGCCGCCAAAAGAACTGGGCCTTAATATCGACGACGGTTTTCAAGGCGGAGGAGGCGATATGTCCCGTCGGCCCTGCGTCTTCTTCATGTGTCACCGCCGTCCGCCTTCCCGCGCCTTCTCCACCGCTTCATGCGCTTTCTTCCCGCCTCTTCCAGCACCGCCACCGGCTATAAAAGGGCGCCTCCGCTCGCTGTCACCACCACAGCCGCTGGCAATTCTTCCCTCCGCCTCCACGAAAACATGCCTTGTCGCCTAGCCACCACCTACGCAATGCTGAGCCACACCGGCGGCGACCAGGCACCTCCACCACCATCTCCACCTCTGCCTCCACCTCCCTGAGTTTGGCGAGTTTTTTGACGACGGCGACAATGGCATCGAGGAGGATCCAGAGCTCTTGTCAAGGGGCTCCGGAGGGAGCGGCGGGAAACGGCGATGGCGGCGGAGAACCGAAGGAGGTAGGGAGGCGACGATGGAGAGCGCCCCCAAGGACAACGAAATTTAAGTAGGATAAAATAGCAGGTTTTATTCAAATTATAAAATATAATCAAATTTAAATGAAAACTTTTATTTTCGTACTATTTAAATATTTTGGGGTCTCATTTGGGGTTCACGGCTGAAGACCAATGGGCCACAAAAGCGGAAGCACCTTACATTGTCCCCTAAACGCCCTGCGACCTTTTTTTATGGACGCCGTTTTGGAGAAATGACTAACGTACTCTAAGACAAATGAGGCCCCAAACAAGGCGCTAATTAAGAGCATCACTAGCAGCCTTCAAACTGGTCAAACCCTCAAGTTAACTGCTTTTTTGAGGGTTGGGTTCGAAAGTTGACGCGGAACAGAAACCTCAACCCTCATTTTCCCACTCGACCTGCACTATTAAAGGTTGGGAGGCAAAATTGAAGAGCCCTTCATTTTTTATCAACGCTCGCGGGAGTGAATTTTCAGCAACTGACATCTTCCTCGCTTCCTCGTCCTCATGGCCGCGTGCCGCCGCCACCCATTTCGGCCGCCGCAGAGCTCGCCCCACCTCCCCTTATCTTCTGTGCCGCCAGCCGCCTCCCCCACGCACGGATCCGCCACCGCCGCCGCCTCCTCCGCTCGTGGCAGCCCGTCCACAGCCCACAGCAGGCCGCCGCCGATGTCCGGCCCCGCCCGTCGCTGTGCTCGCCCCGCCGCCGGCCGCCTCCCCCACGCAAGGATCCGCTACCGCCACTGCCTCCTCCGCTCGCGGCAGCCCGACCATGGCCCACAGCCCGCCCGTCGCTGTGCTCGCCCCTCCTCCGCGCCGCCTCCCGTCGGATCCTGTTTTGAGGGTTTGAAGGCCGAATCGTAGGGTTGGTTTGAGGACATTTATCTGCGCCGGCTGTTTTGAGCCTTCTAAATCATAATTTCTCGATCCTTAAACTAATTTTGAGGGTTGCAAGTATGAGGGCAGTGCTAGTGATGCTCTAAGCTGATCAATAGATTGAGTGTAGCGCGACGGGGCCTGCTCCCGCGAGCGGCAGGGCGGAACCCTAACCTCCGCCCGGCGACCACCCCTTCCTCCGCCTCCTCCCTCCCTCGCCGCCGCCGGAGGGCGTCTCCGGGCAAAGCCCTGGAGCGCCGGCGGCGGCGGGGCCTCCTCTCCCCCTCGTCTGGCGGTGGCGGCGCGGGCCGGCGCAGTCAGCAGGGGCGGCGCCTCTGCGCAGGAGGCGTCAGCGCCCGAGCGGTGCGAGATCTGCGCTGTTCCGGCGGGGTGGCGGCGCGGCCGGCTCCTTGCTGGCGCGCCCCAACGCCGGCGCGTCCGTGGCCTTGGGTGGCGGCGGCGGGCCAGGATCTGGGCCGGTGGGCTTAGATCTGGGCCGGGCGTGGACTGCTCGGGCTGGGTTGGCCGAGGGTTCTCGTCCCTGGGCAGACGGGTGTTGCCCAGTGCCCCCGACGGCAGAGGCTGGTGCGGGTCGAGGCCGTCGCTGGTTGGCCGGGCTGGCATGCTTCCTCTGTTTTCGATCTTGGTAGGGACCAAGAGGCCATCTCCGGTGTGCTCCGGCTGGAGGGTGGTGGGGTTTGGTGGCTGGGAGGGGGTGCTCCAATGGTGCGGTGGCGGTTGTTGCCCTCCGGCCACCCTTGACCACCGGGGGAAGGTGGGTCTCGGTTTCTTGTTCTCCGCAGTCCGGTGTGGCAACACCGGACTCCCCGACCTACAGGGACGCTGGCGGGTTCGATTTGGTGTTTGCGAAAGCATTGCAAGGCGTTTGCCATTGCCGGCGACGACGACGTCCTTGGACGCCGTTCACCTTCTTGGAGGCGTGGCCACGACACACATCTTGTCGCCGGTTGCTTGCCCCTTGGTTCTGTCTGCTACCCTAGTTACTAGTGATCCATCCGAGCTCCTCCTCGAAACCCCTTCCGTTGAGGCCATGCGTCAGGCAGTACCCGGCTCCATATAGACGGTGTGCCTCCCCTTTGCGCGACCATTCCCGAGCCTAGGGTGGCTGTCTGTGGGTGCATCGTGGCAGGAGGCACCCCGGTGCTCTTCAACAGCTGGTGGTTTGTCGTGATTGCCATGCGCTGAGACTTAGGCGTTCTCTTGGGGTGGGTGCCGAAGCCTCCGCGAAAGCACTGCACAGCTGGCCTGTGCCGACAACGATGACGCTCGCGAGCGCCATTTTCCTTCCTGGAGGCGCTGTCATGAAGCTTCCCTTTGAGCTCGGAGTTTCGCCGGCTTCACTAGCGTAGTTAGCCAGTTCTCGGGGTGTTGGTGGTCCTCTGTTTGACAGGCTGCTCAGTGTGCTAGCCCTGCATGGTTCAGATCCGCGGAGTGGCGTCTCGGGGCTTGGGGTCTCAAGCTGAGCCGCCGGTGTTTTGCTGAAGTCTTGGGCGCTCTCGGCGATCTTGTAGTTTAGGGCCTAGCCCTGGTCTGCTTGTTCCTTTGTAGTAGGCTTTAGCTCTTCACCACTTGGGCTTGTATCTCGAGCTGGTATCCCCAGTTTTTTCTTTTCTTTTGTTTTTCTTTGTTACGTGCTACCATGTACTCCTGGCCGGTTGATGGCTTTGTTAATTCAAAGCTGGGCTCGTCGAGCCTTCTCTTTAAAAGTGTAGCGCGACGACTGTGAGGGCGTCACGGGCGTGTCGATAGCGACCGGCGATTGCGCGCGGCTGCCCGACCACGCGGCGTCCGAGCTGGCATCACCATCCGGATAAGCCCAGTAGCTCCCCTCGCGTCTTTTGCACTTCAGCCCCTCAACAGCGATGATCGCTTCCGTCTTGGACCTTGTCATTCCTCTCGTCTCGTGTCATCCTTTCTTTCCATACCCATCCTTCTCTTTTCCTTAAACAAATCTCGCATTGTTCTAGAATGAGTTCGGTAAGTATTAGGGAAATGGAAAATTTCAACTTCTAATCCGTTCTATAGTTATAAGATCTGTAGAGTAGTCACAAGCTCACACTGTTTTCCAAGGATAACGTTGTGTACGGACCGGATGGAGACATGGACTACTACCGAATCCCTTCCTTGCCTGAGTATGATATGTCTCGCCGCTGACGTGGTGGTTTGGGCGTACGAGTGGGCTCTGGGGGATGAATTGGTGCTCACTTGGGCCATCTCCAACGGCCCGATGTAAATGGGCATGCCCGTGTGTCCGTTTGTGTTCGTTCGGGTGGGCGTGCGGACGTACGGAGTGGCTGGCGTCTGTCCGATGTTTTGGGTCGTGCGTTGCACCCAACGCAGCGGCCAGCTATCTAGCCAACACGGCTAATATATAGTCTATTTCTTTAGAAAATAAGGTCATTTAGCTACACATATTTATAAATATCATCTAAAAAATATAGAATAATACCAAATAAAATGTAGCATGACCAGAAAACAAAATGTGTCATAGTTTAAACAAGGAACGAATATAAAAATTACAAATTGAGATTGTCAACTCAATTTTTACGGTCTAGGATCTTCTTCCGCCGCTTCTCGAACCAAGCTCTCTTCATGTCGTTCATGGCGGTTAAGTCGGTGGTCACGATCATGTGGTTCTCGGCTTGGCGTTTCAACTCAACTTCTCTCCCCTTCAGCTCCACTTCTTTGGCCCTTGCCGATGCAATGAGCTCTAACTCTTTCTCTTGAGCCCCACTTTTTCAGCCCTCATCTTGGTATTGGCCTCTTCAATCTCAAGCTTCCTCTTTTCGACATCGTAGTAGTTCTTTATGTCCTCTTCCTTCTCCCAGCGCTTCCTCTCACCCCACTTATCCATGAACACCTCTTTTTCAGCATACAAATCCTTCAAGGTGCCAACCAAATGCATGGCCGAAGCATCACGCTTCATGTCGGCCTTGGTTGCCTTGTGGCCTCGTGGACGGCTTGCACGAGAAGTGGACTTGCCGCAAGGCTGGCCACCATCAAGGTCAATGACCGTGGCATCTTTGACGGTCTTGCTGCCAATCAAGCTCACCATGTACGACTAGTACCCCTCGTTGAACTTGGGTGTGTCGTGGAGTTCCTGCTAACAATGAGACAAGGCAAATGTCCTTCCTTCATTCACCGTTTTGAAGTAATCCAAAGCTTGCCACACCTAGAGCAACGCGAGCCAACAATGAAAAACATATGTGCAAACAACGAAAGAACAAGTTAAGGTTGAGAACTATACCAAGTCCTTCACGCAATCACACCAATGCCGCTAATGGGAACCCGCTTCACGTGATCATACGCCGCCTGTAACTTGTTGCATTCCCCTTGAGTTGTCCCCCGCCACTTTTGGAGGGAGCACTCGTCGCGGTCGTTGTCAAATCGCTCATCCATGTACCGGCGATGCTCATGGAAGTAGTGATGGATCCGGCGCCAGAATGCAACAACCTTCTGCTCGGCACATGTCAGTGGATCTTGCCCAATGGCCAACCACCCCTCGACGATCAATTTTTCCTCCAACTCCGTGTAGTTGGTGGTTCTTTTGCTAACCCGGCGACCTCAACCTTGTGCAGCTGCGGCTTGTGTGAGTTCGTCAACGAGCAACGGCTCCTCGTCGATGTTCATGGTGTCGGCATGGCCAATGTTGTTGTAGCACCCTACCTTTTAATAAAGGCAAGATACCTGTGTATAGTGCTATTCCCGGGATCACTGATAGCACACACATTACAAAATATAGTAATCATTGCAATAGTATCATATTATTACAACGTTGATCCTCAGTAGATAAAACAAAGTCTTACAAATTGCATAGTCACTTCGACTATCTCACATAATAGAGTTCAAGCAAACACAACGGAAAATAAACTTCAATGAGCCTCCATCATCTTCATGCGCCATAGGCAGACATGTTGGAATGTAGACTCGAGATCCTACTAGTACTCGTCTTCCGAAGAACCTGCACGTTTGAATATGCAGCCCCACGATGGAGGTCAGTATAATGATGTACTGGCAAATGACACTTATAAGGTGGCAGTTTTAGGCATGACTATCTACATGATATTTAGCTAGTGGAGTTTAGGCTAATTTGCATAAAGCCAATTTTATCCTATGTTTTTCAAAACCAAACATTTTGTAACTCTTGAAAAAGATTTTTACAAAAAGGGGCACTAAGACGAGATGAGTCCCAGGTCACCACCACATAGCATGGTTTTCACTGCCAGGTATGTAGCCCTGGGGCCACTCAACTAGGATAAACCTCAGGTCACCACCACATACCATGGTTTTCACTGCCAGGTATGTAGCCCTGGGAAAATCCAGTCCTGAGATTGTTTCTAAATTTTTTTTAATCATTCAGAAAAGGTGATGAGATTATTCCGTACTTCCTTGTCTAGAGACTCAAATTGTCCATAACCGGGGACACGGCTAAGATCTTAGTTTTTAACTCTGCAGAGGTTGTGCACTTTCACCTTATGACCCATTGTACCCAGAGAGAAGAATGAGATGAGACCTTTCAGAAGGAGAGATCAACCATACACGAAAGACCCGTTCCCACCTATAATTCTGCTACCAGCCAATGTCTTGCAACAAGTTGAACGCTCGCATCTTACTCAATCAAGACAGAACCCATAATATCATAAGGCTCCACTGGAAGTACACTAAACACAGAAGACATAGCAATCTCTTTGTTCCTGGGTGGCAAACCACCAGTGTACGCACCCCCCAGGTCACCACCACATACCATGGTTTTCACTGCCAGGTATGTAGCCCCAGGTAGCCACTCATCATTATCCAAAGCCACACCAATTCCACCCAGGTGTTTCATTAAGGTTATTAACTTTCAATTTTTCAAACAACACTTTAACCAACAAGTGAAACAAAGCATTGACATTATTTTTAAATCACTTCTGACAATCCTAGCAAGTTGTGTTTAAGAGGTGGCTACACACTACTAGGATCTAGGCATGGCATAATACTTTTTCTTTTGAAAACAAAAACCCTACCATGCATACTAATTTAAAAACACTAATTGAAAGATCGAGATGTCGCCTAGAGGGGGGGTGAATAGGCAATTACAAACTCTTGCGGATTTGTCTTGTAAGAATGCGGAATTAAACTATCGTTTAGTTTACAAGCACAAACCCTAAATATGCTAAGCTCAACTAAGTGTAACAATAGCAACTAGAGCTTAGCAAGATAGGCACAAGATATATGTAGCACAAGTGATAGCAAGATATATATATACTTCAAGCACGATGGCTATCACAAGGAAAGAGAGCTCGGGTATAGAAATAACCGAGGCACGCGGAGACGAGGATGTATTCCCGTGTTCCCTTGCTTTGCAACAAGGTACGTCACGTTTGGAGGAGTGGAGGTCCCACGAAGGATTCCCCGCGCCACGAAGGCTCACCCTATTCTCCGAACCACACCCACGAAGGATAGTGGCCCTTTCCTTATGGTTAGCTTTTCCTCCGCTCCGGAGATGGCAAGCTCCACAACCACTTCACAAGCTCCACGAAGGAGAAGCCCGGGCCTCTTCACAATCTTCTTGAAGAGATCACCGGAGCACCAACCGCCAAGCCAACTAGGAGGTCGCCCTCCAAGAGTAACAAGCTCACGGTCTCTCACTCGAACAAATCGTGGTGGAGAGCTCAACACTATGCAATGATGCAAAGCAAAAACACCGAAGGTGTTCAAATCCTTCACACTCAAATCCCACCAAAGCAACGAATGCTAGGATGAGATTGGAGAGGAAGAACAAGGGGAAAGTCAACCAAAGACTCCAAGATCTAGATCCCAAGAGATTCCCTCACTTAGAGAAGAAACGGTTTGGTGGAAGTGTAGATCTAGATCCCCTCTCTCAAATCCTCAAATATGAGCAAGAATGGTTGGAGGATTCAAGGGGAAGAGCAAGTTCTTCAAATAGTAGCAATGGAGGAGAGAGAATGGGAAGAACTACTTGCTCAAGGTGGAAGAAGGGCTATTTATAGTCTAGGGAGAAATAGAGCTGTTGGGGGAAAAAGACAGAAAAACGGGCAGCAAATTCGGGCAGAAAAAATGGCCCAGCCGGTCACCAGGCCGGTCGACCGGATTCTGTGCTGAGGCAGCTGGCGGCCCAGCCGGTCCGACCGGCCCAGCAACCGGGTGAGGCTGGGCGTGCGCAGTGCGGCGGAAAAGGCCTGGGGCGCGCGGGACGAGCGGCCCAGCATGGGCAGCGGCGCGCGGGCGGGCAGGCGGCCCGTTACCGCGTGGGCGGCGCGGAGGCAGGCCGCGCGGGGGGGAGCAGGGGGGCCGCGTGGGCGGTGTGGCCCAGTCCGGCCAGGAGCCCGGTCCGGCCGGGGTGGCAGTCGGGCGGGCCGGTTGGTAACCGGCGCTGGACCGGATGGGGTGGCCAAGCCCACTGGTTGCCACCCGGATGGCATCAGTGCCAGGTCCGGTCCGGACCGGGTGGGCCGGTTGCCGGTCCGGTCAGACCGGCCGGTCGGCTGGCCCCTTCTTTTTCTTTTTCCTTTTATTCTTTTCTCCTTTTCCTTTTTTCTTTAATAACTATTGCTCCCGAACTCCGAATCGCATGAAACCAATTTTGTTTGGAAGATAACAACAAATGCTATCTTATAGAAAGTGAAAACCCAAGAATCTGTAGGAGGGGATTTTATCATGAATATAAAAGGTAGAACCTTATATCATGAATAACCGGTAAAATCACCCAACCTCGAAAACGCAATAGAAGATGCATGTGAACTTCGTTTTCGATGAACTTGGGCTTGTTGTAAAGCTAGCAACAAGCTCAAGAACCTCACACCGAGAAATACCAAGAAGCAATAAGAATATGCAAAGTATGCAAAGGATTGAGCTCCCTAAGACGATGTGGTCAAGTTACCCAACCGAAAGCCCCTCTTAATAGTGCGGCTATCTATCCTATAATCCGGTCTCCCATCAACCACCACGAGACCGGTAAAAGGAAAACCTATCAAGGTCATACCTTTGCCTTGCGCATCCCATCACTTGATCATTTGTCGCTTCGTGTATACTCACAAATGCTCTCCCATACACTATGATGGGAAAGCTTCATTGAAGCACATCTTCATATGTCCACTATCACCAAATGGACGGCAAGCTTCAAGCATGTGATCCACTCAAGATGCTCATCTTGAACTTGCCCAACTCAACCTTGTATCTTCTCATACTCACTTAAGATAGAGCATGGATAATATTGAGTTCCACATAAGAACTCAATCTTCATTTCTTCTTCTTGATCATATCACATATATATCTTCATACCGATGATCTTGATGCCAATACACAAGGTATATCTTTATCTTCATGGCATCCATACTTGAATCCAACACATGGAGAGCAAGTAGTACCTATGGAATATTCCTTCATATAAACTCAATGAAAACATTAGTCCATACGGGTTGTCATTAATTACCAAAACCACACATAGGGGCAATGTACCCTTACAATCTCCCCCATTTTGGTAATTGATGACAACCATAATAAGAGGGTTTATATAATGAATATTAGTGACAAGTACGCCACTTATCCGAGAATAAGTTGTATACAAGAGGTTGTATTTGATATGGTCAAGTAACACAAAGCAACTAGTCCATATCAAAACCAACTCTACTCACACAACTACAACAAATGCGATGGATGTGAGTAGAACCAATATATATAGAGAAAACTCCCCCACAATGTATGCACGTGTGATGAACATGAATTCATTGCATACATTGTCAAGATTAACCTTTGGGATAGTTTCCACTATATATATACAACCATGCAAGACATATAAATATGGAATGCATGAGAGGCAAAACACTTAAGCACAAACCAAGCTTAAGTATAAAACCATTCCCTTAAACCCTCTAAACTTCTCCCCCATTGGCATCGAGTGCCAAAATGGGTGAAAAATTTAGAAAGCCAATATAATGTGAGTTCCTCCCCAAGGTGTGCACTCCTCATAATTTGAGTGGAATCAAATGCACATATCCAATGATGAATACTTGAAGGAAGTCAAACTATATTGAGAATCAAGATTGCACAAGGATAACATGGTGAAGTAAGTTTTAACAAATAAAGCAAGCAATCAAAGATCCAATTGGACAAACAAAGATATCATGATAAGAAAGATATAGTGCTTCTAAAAATAAGAAAGCTCCCCAAGGTTCGTGCACAATTTATAATGTTTGCATTTGAATACAATATGCACAAACATGGAATCCTCACTCCCTCTATATCATTTAGAACACACCCAAGATAAAAATAATATGCTTATCAAGAATAACTTGAGTCCAACAATTACGAGATATGAGTGCATGAAGAAAAACAAGTAAACCAAGCACTCATAAATCTTCTTTACCAACACCACTAAAAGCAAAAGGGTAAAAGATGGTTGGCAAGGAACAAGGATATCAAGTTGATGGATTAACGCTCTCATGTATATAAGTTTCTAAAGTGGACATAGTGATCCATAAAGAAACATGCACGCACAAGAGGTTAACAAAATAAATAAGACATGATATCCAAGATGAAGTCATAAAATATACCAAGGATGTTTGCTTAAAAAGCATATATAGCCTATGGCTCCAATTTACACACTTGCGGTATATGAATGAGCTTCAACCAAGAAAATCTCAAAAACATCACAACTAACAATAAGGGAAGTAAAGCTAGTTGGAATGTTTTGAGAGAGGCAACAAGTATCACAAATATGGATTTATTTCACGATTTCATCAATATTGTACACAAGAGCTCTTTGAGGAATTGATATGCAATAAATTGCTAGAGGGCATATTTGTGATAGGTGAATCATAAATATGATATATATATATATAACCTATCATATGCATCTTCTCAAATTACTCAAATGTAAAATAAGAAGTTTTTCTTTTAAAAGTATTTTTCAAGAATCGCAATTCGAAATAAAGAATTTCATGCCAAGATGCAACCTACAAGAGGTTGGATGCTATATGAGTATGCATGAATAAGATACTTGTTACCGAGATAGCAATGGCATGATGTAGTAGATACGAGTTCATCGAACATCCTAGCTTGACTCCAATTATCATATGGTGACAACACCTTCCTTATAAATGAGACAAGCCTCCATTGCATCTCCAATGTACCTAAAACAACATTCAAGTACATCTTGGTCCCCAAACTTATTGGGTCCAAAATGGTTAGACTAACCACAATACATAGGATACACTCCATATCAATATGTGCATATTTAGATGAAATTTGAATTTCATGCACATCTTAGCCGTTTAGGATTTGATGGAGTATACCCTATATAATGGATCGAAGAAAGAAAGCATGCTATAAATATAAATAAATTACATATAAGCACGCACAAAGACTTTTAAAGATCCAAGAGAGATATACTTTGGACAAAACACCAAATGAATTGAATAAGGCATAAAAGGTGTGACCAAACAAATTTGTTGTCCAAATTATATCAAAGACGCAAATCACAAAAGATTTGTTCAACAAAGTTCAACAAATGAACTAAGAAGAAACCATTGAGCATAAAGGATGAAATAAAGCAAACATGCTCAAGGATTTATCTCATTCAAGCAAATAAATCATGTAGGAAGGAATGAGATAGCAAAACTCCCAAAAGAGCAAGGTTCGAACAATTAAACCTAACTCTCTACACTTTTCACAATGGCACAATGTACCGTAAGGAAAAGGTTTGTCTTCCAAAACAAACATTTGGTATGAATCAAAAGAATTTATCAAAAGATTTTTCAAAGGGACAAAGAAGACACATGGGAGCAACAAATATTTCTTGGAAATAAAATAAGTAAATAAGAAGCAATCCAAGGTGAAGATGATCCATGAATTCAACCACATACAAGGTTATCAATTGTCAAAGACAATGAGTATATTGGACATAATTTCCGGTGGTGAATTGACAATGATAGTAAGGATCAACTTCACAAATAAAGGCATAGGATAAGTATATAGAATTAAGCACTATGCACGAATGAAGATTCTTGATGGCTTCAATTAGTCAAACAATCACGCACGGCAATGATTAGAATAACTTGAAGCAAACGGTGTCCCAAATAAGATATAGAGATATGTATTTGAGGAAAACCGTACCAAGAATTTCTTAATCAAACAAGAGTCCATAAGATGAGCCAATAAAAGCTTTTTAATAGAAGTGGAGCTTGTTTGAGCAAACATGCCACCTAAGAACAAGATAATTAAGAGCATTAACTCTAAGTGGCATAACCTCATATGTTCACATTTTCTAGGCTTGTGATATGTACAAAACATATTACTCCCCCATAATGTGATAAAACATTTCTTCTAAACAAGAGGCAACTTAAAATTCAACTAGAGATGATTAATGGATATTTTAGAATTTGAATTTCTCATGAGTATGACACACCACATAGTGACTAGATAATCTTGCAATATCAATACTAGGTGGTGGTACCCATGTACACACATTTTAAAGAAAGAGAGATGCACAAAGCATATCACTCCCCCAAAATGGGATGTTCCATTAATCACTTCAAAGAGAGCCAAATAAGATATCATCAAAATGCATTAGGCTCCAAAACAATACACAAGTATATGATGAGTCAAACAAACATACTTGAATACACAAGATAGGTAAGTAAGACACAACACATACACACAAATATTTGGTACAAAACCAAACATGCAAAGGGGCAAGTAACTTACAATAAATATGATGAGTTGAAGTATAAGTTACCGCAAAGAGGAACATTGGATATAAGATATAGATGATAATCCATATGACTTGACTTGGTCAAAATATAATATATGAAGATCCCTTAATTCTTCATGAAGTAGCCAAGTCTCCAATGACCTCCATATGCACCTATTGATTACGTTTGAGCTTGTTGGTCCCCAACCAAGTTGGGTCCTAAGAGGTTAGTCACAATAGGCTTGGCAACCCAAATGGTCCTTTTCTTGAGACCACTTTGAGTTCCAACAAACTTGGCAAACACATTGCCACCCTTATCCTTCCCTAGAGAATAATCATCATCAACAATTATAGGGTTAGATAAGGTACCACTTAAACATGAAGAAGCAAAGTGCCCTGATGACCCACAAGTATAGGGGGTGTATCGTAGTACTTTCGATAAATAAGAGTGTCGAACCCAACGAGGAGCAGAAGGTGTTGGCGGCAGTTTCGATGAAGGATTCACTGTAAATGCTCACAGACAAGTATTCAGGGGGTTTTGATATTGCAGATAAATGAAGTACAAGTAAATAAAATGCGAGAGAAATAATTGCAGCGAGTGGCCCAATCCTTTTTAGCACAAAGGACAAGCCGGTTTGTTTACTTATAATGACCAAACGTTCCTGAGGACACATGGGGATTTTAGTCTAGTGCTTTCGCTACATACAGCTGATTAATCTTCATTGTTTTGATAAGTGTTGTGTGGGTGAACCTATGCTAATGCACCGCCCTTCCTAGGACTAATACATACTTGTGATTATACCCCTTGCAAGCATCCGCAACTACAAGAAAGTAATTAAGATAACTCTAACCACAACCTTAAACTCTGAGATCGTGCGATCCCTCCTACATCGATATACTAACGGGGGCTTAGGTTTCTGTCACTCCGGCAACCCCGCAATTAGCAACCGAATACAAGATGCACTCCCCTAGGCCCATAAATGGTGAAGTGTCGTGTAGTCGACGTTCACACGACACCACTAGAAGAATGACACCACAACTTAAATATCATAACATTGAATATTACTCAACCATAATTCACTACTAGCATTTAGACTTCACCCATGTCCTCAAGAACTAAACGAACTACTCACGAGACATCATATGGAATACAATCAGAGGTGATATGATGATGAATAACAATCTGAACATAAACCTTGGTTCAATGGTTTCACTCAATAGCATCTACAACAAGTATAGAATAACACCGGGAGAGTTTCCCCTATCAAACAATCAAGATTTAACCCGAATTGCTACAGCGATGACGAGGTGCAGCGGTGGTGATGGCGGTGTAGATGGTGGAGATGATGATGATGATGATGGAGATGATGTCCCGCTCGATGACGATGGCGATGGCGTCGATTTCCCCCTCCGGGAGGGAATTTCCCCGGCGGATTCCTGCCCGCCGGAGAGCTCTTTTCTCTCTGGTGTTCTCCGCCCCGCAGAGGCGGCTGTAACCCTTCGTGAGGTCCTCTCTGTGGCTTAGGTTTTCGGGACGAAGGAGTACGCGAAGAAAAGGAGGCGAAAAGGGTCGTGGGCCCCCCAGAGCATAGGGTGGCGCGGCCAGGCCATGGGCCGCGCCGCCCTATGGTCTGGGCCCACTGTGGCCCCTCTCTTCTTCCCCTTCTGGCTCCCTCCGTCATCTGGAAAAATAGGAATTTACGTGAAATTCCCTTCCACAATTGATCTTCCGAAATATTGCGTTCTGACGGTGCTTTTTCCGAGCAGAATCCTGGCTCCGGTGTTTGATCCTCCAATGATGATGAAACATGCAAAATAGATGAAATAACATAAGTATTGTGTCCCAATATGAAATATATCAATGAATAACAGCAAATTATGATACACAATAGTGATGCAAATTGGACGTATCAACTCCCCCCAAGCTTAGACCTCGCTTGTCCCCAAGCGAAACTGAGCTCGATAAACAAGACCACGTGTTTATGGAGTGAAGAGTCGATAAATAAAATACGGACAAGAAGCATCATATTCATTCACACAAGAAATTCTAGTAAACAACTTCCTCATATAACTCATCTTGAAATAGGTAAAGAGAAATCACAAGTAAAGGTGCATAAGAAATCATAATTGGTTATGGCAAACTTTGTTCTTGGTCAGAGAACTACTAACGGATTGTACTTTTAAGCAAAGCTTTCATATTATATTTTATAGCTGAGCTTTCATATTTAAGCATGACAATCTCTTCATAATCATTGATAACTTCAAAGTAATATTCATTCAGATAAAATTGGTACTTAAACAAGAAAGTATAAAAGACATGATTAACTAAATCATAGCATAAATGATTGGTTCACAACAACTCAACTGCTTGCTTGAGATAGAGGGAAATAGGTTTACTGACTCAACATAAAAGTAAAAGACAGGCCCTTCGCAGAGGGAAGCAGGGATTAAATCATGTGCTAGAGCTTTTCAAGTTTTGAAATCATATACAGAGCATAAAAGTAAGATTTTGAGCGGTGTTTGTTGTTGTCAACGAATGGTAGCGGGCACTCTAACCCCCTTGCCAAACGAACCTTCAAAGAGCGGCTCCCATAAGGGACGGCATTTCTACCAGCAAGGTAGATCATCCCCCTTCTCTTTTGTTTACACATGTATTTTAGTTTTATTAAGGATGACACTCCCCCAACCTTGGCTTTCTCAATCCATGGCTAACCGAATCCTCGGGTGCCTTCCAACATTCACATACCATGGAGGAGTGTCTATTGCAAAATTAAGTTGCTTACTGATAACTCAGAGCAAAACATGTGAAGAGAATTATTAATGAAGGTTATTAATTGAGGCTGGGAACCTCATTGCCAGCTCTTATTGCAAAATTATTGGATAAGCGGATGTGCCGCTAGTCCATTGGTGAAAGTCCGCCCAACAAGATTGAAAGATGAAACACCACATACTTCCTCATGAGCTATAAAACATTGACACAAATAAGGAGTAGTAGTTTGAATAATTTAAAGGTAGCACATGAAGTATTTACTTGGAATGGCAGAAAATACCATGTAGTAGGTAGGTATGGTGGACACAAATGGCATAGGTTTGGTCTAAGGTTATGGATGTATGAGAAGCATCTCCTCTCAATACAGGTCTTTGGCTAGCAAGGTTTGATAGCAAGCATAAAGGTTGAGGGAATCAAACAAATATACATATGATAGAACAATCATGCATCTTTCTCATAAGCACAAGTAATTTTAACTTTAGAATACTAAGCATAGAGATAATAGTAATATATCTAATTGTATTTCTCTCTTTTATTAAACATCAGGGTGTTGTTGCTATTGACCAATGCTAAATTTGCCAAAACCAAATAGATTTACTTGATGCTCCCAAAGTGATATCAATACTCATATCAAGAGTAATCATATAATGGAGATTGCGAACTAAAATAAGGTGTGCAAAAAGTAAATGATAAGACTTCTCATTAATATTCCATAACGATAACTCACACCAACGGATACATAGATAACTAACTAAGAGAGATACTTCCACATTGCATACTATTCCATATGATAACTTCCCTACTCATGATATGACACTACTTGATAGTAAAAGATAAAGGTAATGATGTGATACCGCGGCACTCCCCCAAGCTTGGAACAAACCAAGGGGATGCCAATACCGATGATGAATTACTCCTTCGGTGATGATGGTGAATCTTTGTCGTCATCAGACTTCCATGGAAGAGGCCCTCCATCAACAAAAGACATCTTGGTCTCCGGAAACCTGAAACTAGCAGCATGACTTATGCGCTTAAACCTGTTTTCATACTCACAGTTTTGATTATGAACATCATAGAGTTGAGCTTGGAGTTTGTTGGTGGTGTCGTGAAGTGAGAAGATATCGTCCCACAACTTTGCAGTCTCCTTCTTGTGCCCATCAATGAGTTCAGACACAATCTTGTGAAAGATATCCACTTCACGCTCAGCCATCTTCTTGTAGTTGAAAACCTCTTGTTCCAGTTTCTCCATCCTGTCTTCCAAGCTCCCTTCTCCCTTAGGACCCTGGACATCTTTGATCTGCAACTCTCCATCCACGAGCTGCAACTCTTTGGGGTGCATCTTCAGCTCGTTCATGTACGGGTTGACGACGTCCTCAAAGAAGCTGTCCTTCTGAGTTCCCGACGAAGACATGATGGATCTAGATCCGAAGCAGATCCTGGCAGAAAACAGCTCGAAACAAAACACGACGAGAAAACGATATTACGGACCTCCAGGGGTCCGGGGGATTATATAGCAAAAATTTTCACGACAAAAGGAAGGTTCCAGATCGAACCAGAGTCGGAAAGGGGCAACGAGGCGGCCAGACCATAGGTCGGCGCGGGCCCAGGTCAGGCCGCGCCGGCCTATGGTGGCACCCCCTCGTGCGTCCTTTCCACTCCGTTTCGAACTCGTAATTTTTCATATTTTCTAAAAACAGCAAAAATAATGTTCGGAAAGGTAAACGCGGACTTTTTATTACCTATACTGTTACCTATTCAAAGTCCAGTTCTGGCGGACTGTCAATTTGTCCTTTGATGAAGGCCTCCGGTGTTTCCACTTGAATAATATCAACATCAACATTATAAGAATCGCCCGAGATATAATGCTTGAGTCTTTGTCCATTCACCACTTGTGTGGCATTGCCTTGGAGAGAGCTAATTTTAATTGCTCCCGAACGATACACCTCCTCAACAACATATGGTCCTTCCCACTTCGAGAGTAATTTCCCGCAAAGAATCCGAGACGAGACCGATACAATAGAACTTGATCTCCAACATTAAATTCTCTTTTGATGATCCTTCTATCATGCCATTTCTTAACTTTTTCTTTAAAGAGTTTAGCATTTTCATAAGCTTCACTTCTCCATTCATCTAGAGAACTTAATTGCAACAACCTCTTATTACCGGCTAATTTAGGATCTTTATTTAGTTCTCTAACAGCCCAATAAGCTTTGTGCTCTAGTTCTAAAGGTAAATGACAAGCTTTTCCATAAACCATTTTATAAGGTGACATTCCCATAGGATTTTTATAAGCAGTTCTATAAGCCCATAGTGCTTCTTTCAATTTGCTAGGCCAATTCTTTCTAGATTTATTAACGAGTCTTACCTAAGATAGCTTTAATCTCTCTATTTGATAATTCTACTTGACCACTAGTTTGAGGGTGATAAGCAGAAGCAATTCTATGATTAATACCATACTTAGCAAGAGTTTTTCTAAAACCTCCATGAATAAAATGAGAACCTCCATCAGTCATAATATATCTAGGTACTCCAAATCTAGGAAATATAATATCTACAAGCATTTTTATAGAGGTCTCACCATCAGCACTTTTTGTAGGTATAGCTTCTACCCATTTAGTAACATAATCAACAGCGACAAGTATATGAGTGTTATCGTCTGAAGAAGGGAAAGGACCCATGAAGTCGAGTCCCCAACAATCGAATGGTTCAATAACAAGAGTATAATTCATAGGCATTTCATTGCGTCTGGAGATATTACCAACTCTTTGACATTCATCACAAGATAAAATAAATTTCCTTGCATCTTTGAAGAGTGTTGGCCAATAAAAACCTGATTGTAGAACCTTTTGCGCTGTTCTATCTCCAGCGTGATGTCCTCCATAAACACTTCCATGACATTTATTCAATATCTCCTGTTGTTCATATTCAGGAACACATCTTCGCATAATACCATCCACTCCTTCTTTATATAAGTGTGGGCCATCCCAAAAATAATGCCTCAAGTCATAAAAGAATTTCCTCCTTTGCTGAGCTGAAAAGGTTGGAGGCAAATACTTCGAAACAATAAAGTTAGCATAATCTGCATACCAAGGGCTCTCTCGCGAGCTCACCTTTATTACAGCCAATTGTTCATTTGGAAAACTATCATTGACAGGAACAGGATCATAAGCAATATTTTCCAATCTAGACAAATTATCAGCAACAGGATTATCAGCACCTTTCCTATCTATAATATGTAAATCAAATTCTTGCAACAGAAGTACCCATCTAATAAGCCTTGGCTTAGCATCTTTCTTTGTCATAAGGTATCTAATTGCAGCATGATCAGTATGAATTGTAACCTTCGAATCAACAATATAGGGTCTAAACTTATCACAAGCAAAGACTACAGCTAACAATTCTTTTTCAGTTGTAGCATAATTTCTTTGAGCAGCATCAAGAGTCTTACTAGCATAATGAATAACATTTAATTTTTTATCTACCCGCTGTCCAAGAACAGCGCCTACGGCAAAATCACTAGCATCACACATAATTTCAAAAGGCAAATTCCAATCAGGAGGTTCGACTACGGGAGCGGTTGTTAAGGCTTTCTTTAGAGTTTCAAAAGCTTCCTTACAATCATCATCAAAAACAAAAGGTACATCTTTTTGAAGAAGATTAGTAAGAGGCTTTGAAATTTTAGAGAAATCTTTAATAAATCTCCTATAAAACCCAAGCATGACCAAGAACACTACGAATACCTTTAACATCCCTCGGATAGGGCATCTTCTCAATTGCTTCAACTTTAGCTCTATCAACTTCAATACCTCTCTCAGAAATTTTATGTCCCAATACAATTCCTTCATTAACCATAAAGTGGCATTTCTCCCAATTAAGAACAAGGTTAGTTTCTTCACATCTCTGCAAAACTTTATCGAGGTTTCGCAGGCAATTATCAAAAGAATTCCCATAGACATAAAAATCATCCATGAATACCTCTACAATACTTTCGCAGAAACCATGAAAAATAGCAGACATGCATCTTTGAAAAGTAGCAGGAGCATTACATAAACCAAAAGGCATACGCCTATAAGCATAAGTTCCATAAGGACAAGTAAAAGTGGTTTTCTCTTGATCTTTAGCTTTAACAGCAATTTGTGAAAACCCGAATAACCATCAAGAAAGCAAAAATGAGTATTTTTAGACAACCTCTCTAACATTTGATCAATAAAGGGTAAAGGGTAATGATCTTTCTTAGTAACTTTATTAACTTTTCGAAAATCAATGCACATTCTATAACCTACAACTATTCTTTGAGGAATAAGCTCATCATTATCATTAGGCACAACGAGTCATTCCTCCTTTCTTAGGAACACAATGAACAGGACTAACCCATCTACTATCAGCAATAGGATATATAATACCAGCTTCAAGGAGTTTTAATACCTCATTCCTTACCACTTCCTTCATCTTCGGAATTAGACGACGTTGATGTTCAACAACGAGGCTTTGCATCTTCTTCCATATTAATAGCATGTTGGCAAATAGAAGGAGAAATCCCTTTCAAATCATCAAGAGTATAGCCAATAGCTCCTCGGTGTTTCTTCAATATTTCCAATAACCTTTCTTCCTCGACCTGCGAAAGCTTAGAACTAATAATAACAGGATATATTTTCTTATCATCAATATGAGCATATTTAAGATTATCGGGTAAAGGCTTTAAATCAAAAACAGGATCTTCCTTTGGTGGCGGTGTTGTACCCAAATCTTCCACTAGGTAAATCATGCTTGAGAATAGGTTGGCGACGAAAAATTTCCTCAAGCTCATCTCTTTCTTTCCTAAAAGCTTCACTTTCACTATTCTCCAAATGTTGCTGCAAGGGATTATTAGGAACAAGAACAATAGATGCACACTTTGCTCCATTTTAAAATCATTACTAGGCAAGTCAACTTTATAAGGAGTTTTGGTAAATTTAGAAAAGTTAAATTCATAAGGTTCACCGACAAATCTAGTCAAAATCTTCTCTTTCTTACAATCTATAATAGCTCCACAAGTATTTAGAAAAGGTCTACCAAAAATGATAGGACAATGATCACTAGCAGCGAGAACCAAGTACCAAAAAGTCAGCGAGGATATTTAATCTTACCACATAGAACTTCCACATCTCGAACAATACCAATTGGAGAAATAGTTTCTCTATTAGCCAGATGAATAACCACATCAATATCTTTAAGTTCACAAGAACCAATTTCGTGCATAATCTCCGTGTAAAGCTCATAAGGAATAGCACTAACACTTGCACCAATATCACATAAACCATAATAGCAATGATCACCAATTCTAACAGATAGCATATGAACACTAACTTGTTTGGATTTATTAGGATGTGAAACAATATTAGAAGCATCTTCACAGAAAATAATATGACCATCCTCCACATTTTCAGTCACAAGATCTTTAACTATAGCAACAGCAGGTTCAATTTTAATTTGTTCTTCGAAGTTCTTTAGGTTTCTTTTCACTTTTATTAACCGCACTAGATATGACAGAGTACTCCTTCATTTTAGCGAGGAAAGGAGTTTTTTCAATATAAGCTTCGGGAATAACATTATCAACGAGTTTCAACCACTACACATTTGTTTACGAGATGAATCAATTTTATCTTTATACGGTTCATGATACTTATCAAAATTCTTCTTAGGCAGTTCATAATGAGAGGCAAAAGCTTTATAAAGATTTGCAACAACTTGGGAATCAAGACCATATGTAGCACTCATATTACGGAATTTATCGGTATTCATAAAAGCTTCAATGCATTTATAATCATAAGTTATACCTGATTCTCTATCTTTGTCGTTCTCCCATCCTTCGGTATTTTCTTGGATCCGATCAAGAAGGTCCCTTTTAAACTCTTCATTCTTGCGTGTAAATGATCCGGAACAAGAAGTATCCAGCAAGGTCTTGTCTTGAAAAGAAAGTCTTGCATAGAAATTATCAATAATAACATTACCAGGAAGCTCATGAATGGGGCATTTGAGCATTAAAGACTTCAATCTCCCCCAAGCTTGGGCAATACTTTCTCCATCATGAGGCCAGAAATTATATATGCGGTTCCGATCTTTGTGAATTTCACTTGGAGGATAAAATTTGGAATAAAATAAAGGCACAATGTCCTCCCAATCAATAGAATCACCATTCTTCGAGCAATTTATACCGGTGCGCCGCTTTACCGGACAGCGATATAGTGAATAGCTTCTTTCTAACTTCATTCATAGAAATACCTGCACATTTGAATAAACCGCATAATTCATGCAAAAACAATAAATGATCACCAGGATGGACAGTTCCATCCCCTTCATAGCGGTTATCCATAACACGTTCAATAATTTTCATAGGTATTTTATATAGTACTACTTCCTCACCTGGCGCTTCATCCACTACCGTTGCAGTAGTAGTAGATTTCCCAAATAGAAATTGAAGAGAAGATCTCTCCATAATGATTTATAGCGAGCGAGCAGAAATAAAATCAGCACAAACAGGTAAATTTCCTTACCAATTCCGCTTACCAATAGCGCTTCACTCCCCGGCAACGGCGCCGGAAAATAGTCTTGATGACCCACAAGTATAGGGGGTGTATCGTAGTACTTTCGATAAATAAGAGTGTCGAACCCAACGAGGAGCGAGAAGGTGTTGGCGGCGGTTTCGATGAAGGATTCACTTGTAAATGCTCACGGACAAGTATTCGGGGGTTTTGATATTGCGAGATAAATGAAGTACAAGTAAATAAAATGCGAGAGAAATAATTGCAGCGAGTGGCCCAATCCTTTTTAGCACAAAGGACAAGCCGGTTTGTTTACTTATAATGACCAAACGTTCTCGAGGACACATGGGGATTTTAGTCTAGTGCTTTCGCTACATACGGCTGATTAATCTTCATTGTTTTGATAAGTGTTGTGTGGGTGAACCTATGCTAATGCACCGCCCTTCCTAGGACTAATACATACTTGTGATTATACCCCTTGCAAGCATCCGCAACTACAAGAAAGTAATTAAGATAACTCTAACCACGGCCTTAAACTGCGAGATCCTGCGATCCCTCCTGCATCGATATACTAACGGGGGCTTAGGTTTCTGTCACTCCGGCAACCCCGCAATTAGCAACCGAATACAAGATGCACTCCCCTAGGCCCATAAATGGTGAAGTGTCGTGTAGTCGATGTTCACACGACACCACTAGAAGAATGACACCACAACTTAAATATCATAACATTGAATATTACTCAACCATAATTCACTACTAGCATTTAGACTTCACCCATGTCCTCAAGAACTAAACGAACTACTCACGAGACATCATATGGAATACAATCAGAGGTGATATGATGATGAATAACAATCTGAACATAAACCTTGGTTCAATGGTTTCACTCAATAGCATCTACAACAAGTATAGAATAACACCGGGAGAGTTTCCCCTATCAAACAATCAAGATTTAACCCGAATTGCTACAGCGATGACGAGGTGCAGCGGTGGTGATGGCGGTGTAGATGGTGGAGATGATGATGATGATGATGGAGATGATGTCCCGCTCGATGACGATGGCGATGGCGTCGATTTCCCCCTCCGGGAGGGAATTTCCCCGGCGGATTCCTGCCCGCCGGAGAGCTCTTTTCTCTCTGGTGTTCTCCGCCCCGCAGAGGCGGCTGTAACCCTTCGTGAGGTCCTCTCTGTGGCTTAGGTTTTCGGGACGAAGGAGTACGCGAAGAAAAGGAGGCGAAAAGGGTCGTGGGCCCCCGCAGCATAGGGTGGCGCGGCCAGGCCCTGGGCCGCGCCGCCCTATGGTCTGGGCCCACGATGGCCCCTCTCTTCTTCCCCTTCGGCTCCCTCCGTCATCCGGAAAAATAGGAATTTACGTGAAATTCCCTTCCACGATTGATCTTCCGAAATATTGCGTTCGACGGTGCTTTTTCCAGCAGAATCCTGGCTCCGGTGTTTGATCCTCCAATGATGATGAAACATGCAAAATAGATGAAATAACATAAGTATTGTGTCCCAATATGAAATATATCAATGAATAACAGCAAATTATGATACAAAATAGTGATGCAAATTGGACGTATCATGCCCCTTCACACGACATAAGTAGCAAGTGTTCCCCTTTCTCTTCTTTATTGATTTCTTCTCTTGGAGAACAACATCTTGATTCTTCTTGGGAAGTGGCCTATCTTCAACTTGAGGTCGAGCATGAGCTTGACCTTGACCTTGTGGCCGTTTCCCTTGTTGTTTCTCACTCAAGTGCTTCTTCTTCTTCAATGGGCATGATCTAACATGATGCCCTTCAACCTTGCACTTGAAGCAAACCAACTTGGCCGGATCCTTGACTTTGTCTTGGCCCTTCTTCTTGTTGTTCTTGCTCTTGGACTTGTTCTTGTTATTGGAGTTGAATCCAAGTCCACTCTTGTCATTGGGGGATTGTTGCACACTCAACATCTTGTCAAGTGCGGATTTCCCTTCATGACACTTTTCCAAATCTTTCTTCAAAGAAAGGACTTGGGCCTCAAGCTCTTTTATTTCCTCTACATGGTTAGTAGAAATCCAACACAAGGTATATCACTAGTTTGACTAGATGGATTACAAGGACTAGCACATGGCAATATAACATTTTGGGTAGAGGTTGTGCTAATGTCCACATGAGGCTCACAAGATGTTACCTTAGTGATACTAGCCTCATGAGCTAACTTTAGCTCATCGTAGGAAGTTAGAAGATCCTCAAGAGAGTGTGAGAGCGTTTTATTGCTTTCTTCCAATTCCCTACAATTGCTAGTTAGCAACTCAAGTTGAGCCCTTAGCTCAACATTCTCCTTTAAGGTAGATGCTTCACAAGAAGTAGAGTTAGTAGCACAAGCATCAACAATCGTCCTCTCATTTTCATGCATATAGGATTCAATTTTTTGTGTAAGCATAAAATTAGTATGCTTCTCATCTTTTAGCTCATGCTTGAGGAGAGTGAATCTCTTTTCCCCATTTTCAACATGGGACTCCAACTCCACTATGGTTTCCCTATATTTACTCAAGGTATCCATAGAGTGTTCGAGATTAGCACGAGCTTCTTTATTACCATGAAGAGAAGCATATACCATAGCCATATTATGCACCAAGATATTATATTCTTCATCATTATCATCATCATCACTCTCATCATTAGAGGAAGTGTTAGGAGTCAAAGTAGGAGATACCTTTGATCCATTTGCCATAAGGCACATGTGCATACCGGAGGATGAAGATGAAGAAATTCTTGAATCCTCATTTGAAAACATGTCTTGATCCATAAAGTGTTCGGTTTCCTCTACATTGTTAGTCAACAAGCAACTAGAGGAAATAGAAGCATTTTGATTATGGGAGCAAGACAAGACAAGCATATCATCATGGGGTTTATGTGAGCAATTTACACATGATATGCGAGGACTATCAACACAAGCATGTAGATTATTTTCAACGCTAGATGTGTTTAAGTCCAAAGAGGAAGCATTGCAATGGGATAGAGATGAAGAATCATCACTATTGAGCACGATATCAACATTGCAATTTTCCTCACCACTCACCATATCATTACCTCGTGTCTTGCTACACGTTGGTGAAGTGGAAGAAGATGAGAACTCATCACGGCCGGAGGTGGAAGCAACTTGGAGCTCTTCATGATGTGAAGGGGAAGAGAACTCCTCGGAGACACCACCAACCAAATGAGAAGTGGATCCACCAAACATTTCCTTAAGCTTGATCCACATCTCATGAGACGATTTTCGCTTTATATATATCAAGAACCTATGAAAATCTGGTCTCAAAGAGAGTACAAGCTCATTAGATACTTGAGCTTCAAGATGTAAGTTTTTCTCATCCTCTAAAGATAGATTTTGAGGTTCCATCGGAGGAGAAAAACCTACATCTAGAAATTGCTCAATGTTTGGACACAAGGTCCGAAGTTTGCAAAGCAAGCAATTTCGCCACAAAAGATAATTTGTGCCATTAAAGACAATTGTATCATTGTGCACTATACTAGCCGACATCTTTACTCTCAAGGCGGTGAAGCCTTAAACAAGGAGAGACCTTGCTCTGATACCAATTGAAAGATCGAGATGTCGCCTATAGGGGGGTGAATAGGCAATTACAAACTCTTGCGGATTTGTCTTGTAAGAATGCGGAATTAAACTATCATTTAGTTTACAAGCACAAACCCTAAATATGCTAAGCTCAACTAAGTGTAACAATAGCAACTAGAGCTAAGCAAGATAGGCACAAGATATATGTAGCACAAGTGATAGCAAGACATATATATACTTCAAGCACGATGGCTATCACAAGGAAAGAGAGCTCGGGTATAGAAATAACCGAGGCACGCGGAGACGAGGATGTATTCCCGTGTTCCCTTGCTTTGCAACAAGGTACGTCACGTTTGGAGGAGTGGAGGTCCCACGAAGGATTCCCCGCGCCACGAAGGCTCACCCTATTCTCCGAACCACACCCACGAAGGATAGTGGCCCTTTCCTTATGGTTAGCTTTTCCTCCGCTCCGGAGATGGCAAGCTCCACAACCACTTCACAAGCTCCACGAAGGAGAAGCCCGGGCCTCTTCACAATCTTCTTGAAGAGATCACCGGAGCACCAACAGCCAAGCCAACTAGGAGGTCGCCCTCCAAGAGTAACAAGCTCACGGTCTCTCACTCGAACAAATCGTGGTGGAGAGCTCAACACTATGCAATGATGCAAAGCAAAAACACCGAAGGTGTTCAAATCCTTCACACTCAAATCCCACCAAAGCAACGAATGCTAGGATGAGATTGGAGAGGAAGAACAAGGGGGAAAGTCAACCAAAGACTCCAAGATCTAGATCCCAAGAGATTCCCTCACTTAGAGAAGAAACGGTTTGGTGGAAAAAAAATATGAGCAAGAATGGTTGGAGGATTCAAGGGGAAGAGCAAGTTCTTCAAATAGTAGCAATGGAGGAGAGAGAATGGGAAGAACTACTTGCTCAAGGTGGAAGAAGGGCTATTTATAGTCTAGGGAGAAAAATAACTGTTGGGGGAAAAAGACAGAAAAACGGGCAGCAAATTCGGGCAGAAAAAACGGCTCAGCCGGTCACCAGGCCGGTCGACCGGATTCTGCGCTGAGGCAGCCGGCGGCCCAGCCGGTCCGACCGGCCCAGCAACCGGGTGAGGCTGGGCGTGCGCAGTGCGGCGGAAAAGGCCTGGGGCGCGCGGGACGAGCGGCCCAGCATGGGCAGCGGCGCGCTGGCGGGCAGGCGGCCCGTTACCGCGTGGGCGGCGCGGAGGCAGGCCGCGCGGGGGGAGCAGGGGGGCCGCGTGGGCGGTGTGGCCCAGTCCGGCCAGGAGCCCGGTCCGGCCGGGGTGGCAGCCGGGCGGGCCGGTTGGTAACCGGCGCTGGACCGGATGGGGTGGCCAAGCCCACTGGTTGCCACCCGGATGGCATCAGTGCCAGGTCCGGTCCGGACCGGGTGGGCCGGTTGCCGGTCCGGTCAGACCGGCCGGTCGGCTGGCCCCTTCTTTTTCTTTTTCCTTTTATTCTTTTCTCCTTTTCCTTTTTCTTTAATAACTATTGCTCCCGAACCCTCGCATGAAACTAATTTTGTTTGGAAGATAACAACAAATGCTATCTTATAGAAAGTGAAAACCCAAGAATCTGTAGGAGGGGATTTTATCATGAATATAAAAGGTAGAACCTTATATCATGAATAACCGGTAAAATCACCCAACCTCGAAAACGCAATAGAAGATGCATGTGAACTTCGTTTTCGATGAACTTGGGCTTGTTGTAAAGCTAGCAACAAGCTCAAGAACCTCACACCGAGAAATACCAAGAAGCAATAAGAATATGCAAAGTATGCAAAGGATTGAGCTCCCTAAGACGATGTGGTCAAGTTACCCAACCGAAAGCCCCTCTTAATAGTGCGGCTATCTATCCTATAATCCGGTCTCCCATCAACCACCACGAGACCGGTAAAAGGAAAACCTATCAAGGTCATACCTTTGCCTTGCGCATCCCATCACTTGATCATTTGTCGCTTCGTGTATACTCACAAATGCTCTCCCATACATTATGATGGGAAAGCTTCATTGAAGCACATCTTCATATGTCCACTATCACCAAATGGACGGCAAGCTTCAAGCATGTGATCCACTCAAGATGCTCATCTTGAACTTGCCCAACTCAACCTTGTATCTTCTCATACTCACTTAAGATAGAGCATGGATAATATTGAGTTCCACATAAGAACTCAATCTTCATTTCTTCTTCTTGATCATATCACATATATATCTTCATACCGATGATCTTGATGCCAATACACAAGGTATATCTTTATCTTCATGGCATCCATACTTGAATCCAACACATGGAGAGCAAGTAGTACCTATGGAATATTCCTTCGTATAAACTCAATGAAAACATTAGTCCATACGGGTTGTCATTAATTACCAAAACCACACATAGGGGCAATGTACCCTTACACTAATGCATAATATAAAATAGGTAGGATTTGAATGTCACTTTCCTTGATCAAAACAACCGGCACACTCACAGCAATCACACGAATAACCTTGATTTCCTTCACAATCTAATCAAGCAAACAAAACAAAAAAAATAAACAAACATTCAATATGAACAATCATAGACATGTATGCATGCATGATATGCACCAATTAATTTCACACAAGAAGTAGTGTGAAAAGGTTGTATTAGTTGCTCTCTGATATGTACCATGTTATTAAAATTTTCTAGAATTATAATTCAATTTAAAACAACATTGGTTGAGTATTTACTTAACATATACAATCATACTAATTAGCTACCGCAAGATTTATGTTTAAAAAAATATAAACTTGATTCCCATGGACAGGGTACAGTAATACAAGAGTAGAGCAATTGGAATTATTCAAAAATAATTTATAGACTTTGAATCATCGTCAAATTACTGATTTGAATAGATTTTACAAAAGCAAGTTTGTGCACGTATCAAAGTTGTACAACTCTTATTCCATAGTGAACTACATGTTCTAAGGATTCCAGAAAGTACAAAATCATAAAATTTGGATCAGTAGATTATTTTATACAAATTTTATAGTGTAGAATAGTCAATTTCTCTATTTGAATTATGATGCAAAATATAACACAGTACCTATACCATATTATTATATAAACGTGTTCTATGTATTATAAGCTTTCTAACAATATAAAATTCACAAAATTTGGCCCAGTGAATGATTTTATATAGAATTTCTAATTTGGCCTTCAAATCTGATATTTAAAAACAGTTTTAAAACGCGTTTGACCGGTTTGTCCAGGGATGCTGACCGTGCGCTGACTAGGCTGACACGTGGCGAACCCTGGTTGGCTGATACCGATTAATCTGGGCCGTTAGATGCAGATCGGACGGACGAACAAAAGGGGAGGAGCTCACCGCGGGGCCGGTCGTCGGAGATGGTGGCGACGGCGGCTGTGGCTCGGGCGCTCGAGGTTGCCGGCGTTCCGTAGGGTCCTTGAGGTGGCGGAGACCACGAAGAGGAGCAGCGCGTCGAGGCGGGCTGGTTGGTGGTGGCGGCGCGGTGTTCTGCGACCCAGGGTGGCCGCTGCGAGTGGCTGAAGGCAGCGGCGGGCGCGGCTACTCTGGCGAGCGATTGCCGCGGATTGGCGGCGCGGCGACGGGAGCTACGTGGGGGAAAAGAGGGCGGGGGTCTCAGAGATATTTATAGGGGGCCGGGACGTGAGCTCCACGGCACGGATGCCGAGGTGGGGCCGGGTAGGGTTAGGGTTTTCGGCGGGGAAGAGTCCGGGTCGGCCACGGTCGGAGGTGGAAGACGAGGCCGACATGCGGGCCCCGCTGAGGCGGGCCCCACCTGTCTGTGAGAGAAAAGAAAAGGAAGGGGAAAGGGAGAGGCGGTTCGGCGCGGGCCGCGTTTGGTAGGCCGACTGGGCCGGTGCGGTCGGGCTGGCCCAACTCGGCCAGTCCGATCCGTTTTCTTTTTTTTTTGTTCTGTTCTGTTCTTTTTCCTTTTTCTTTTACTGTTTTCATCATAACTTTTGTTTTAGGAATCCAAAAAGGTTCAAACCAGTTTCTAAATTTTTGTAAAATTTAGGGCTTTGTTTTAAACAACAGAGAACAAGGTTTTTACCAAAATGGCATGGTAGAGAAAAAGATTTTGTTCTAGAGTATAATTTCTATTGTTTTCGAGACATATGGTGGTCAACATTTTATGTGAACCACGACAAATGCAAAGATGCTATGAATGCATGCAAGTTTTTGTATTTTGAATACTTGGGATGTTACATACTAACCCCCTTAAGATGAAGCACGTCCCCGGGCTTCGGAAAGGCTAGCAAATAGGTGTGGGTTATGTTCTCGAAGATTTTCTTCACATTCCCAAGTTGCTTCTTCCTCACTATGGTGATCCACTGAACCTTGCAGAACTTGATAGTCTTAGCGCGAGTATTCTTTTACTATGAGTATCTGATCTAGGCTAACCCCCTTAAGATGTTTAGCCTAATATCACCAATATTCATTTGGGATGTAAATCGAATCCTTTTTCCCTCTAGGGTAGTGAGTGTGATTGACCTACTAACACAATAAATAACTCCTTTATAAACCGTCATCCAGTCCATACCCAAAATCACGGTCAATCCTTGTGAATCCAAGATTACTAAATGGGCGGTGAATATATAGGGGCCAAAATTTAAAACCAAAATACGACATCCAAAATTGACTATCATTTCACCACCAGGGGAAACTTACTTTAATTATTTTCCCTACTGTCTCACTGGGTATTTCATTTTTATTCACAAAAGCTCTAGATATGAATGAATGTGATGCACCAGTATTAAATAAAACTAATGCTGTAACGAGTTGAGTGGAAACATACCCATCACACCGTTATGTTCATTCATCACTTCCTCCACATACAGGTGGTTCACCTGTCCCTTCTGGAATGGATTGGGTTTGATAACTTCATCGGGATTTTTCTGAGTGCATCTATCCGCAAAGTGTCCAGTCTTCTTACACTTGAAGCAGGTGATATGGGACAAGTCCCCTGAATTATGATGGTGCTGACCGTTGTTTCCATTGTGATGTCCATTACCACCATTGTCACGGCAATTGTTTCCATTGGGGTGACTATTAGAATGGTCTCCCTTGAATCCTTCATTGTTCCTATGACCATTGTAGTTGTTGCCATTCCCTTTACTGAAATGACCATTATGCTTGTGTGAGTTGTGACTCCCACTTCCTTCAGAAGAATGGTGCTTCCTGTGGAACGGCTCAGTGTGGTTCTTGCTATTGTTGAACTTCCTCTTGCGGTTCTCTTCCTTCTTGATGTTATTGTCCAGGGTGATGGCTTGATCAAGCAGGGACTGGTAGTTGGGTGCATAGGCTACAGACAATGGAATCTTCAGTTCACCTTTTAGTCCATTTAGGAACTTCTCCTTCCTTTTAACATCGGTGTCAATGTCTTCTGGAGCATACCTCGCCAAAGCACAGAAGTAATCCATGTACTCTTTCAAGGTCCTTCCTCCTTGCCTCAGACTGCGGAATTCATCCCTCTTCAGGTTCATAATGCTCGATGAGATATGAGCAGTACGAAAACCTTCTTTGAACGTTTCCCAGTCTAGGTCATCAATGGGATGGGTGATTTGATATGTCTCCCACCACCTAGCAGCAGGTCCTTCCAACAGATGGGTAGTGAACCTTACCTTTTTAGCCTCCGTGCACTCACAGGTGACCAGGTCCTTGCTGACAGAACGAAGCCAATCATCTGCTACTATGGGCTCCGTGGCACTTGAGAACTTTGATGGCCTAAGTCTCAAGAATCTGGCGAGTCTGTCCACTGGGGGTGGGGGTGGTGGTGGAGGTGGTGGATTGTTGTTGTTGTTCTGGGTGGTTTGGATAAACTGGGTCATCATCTGCATGAGCTGTGCCTGAGCTGTCATCATCTGATGCAGTGCTTCCTGGGTTGGGTCACGTCTCGGTGGCATCTGTTATAGTTTTAGCATAGATGAGAACAAGATAGATAGATCTAGGAAGTAAAATTTCCTACCCATGCACAAGCAATTCACACAACCAAACATAAACATTTAAAAACCAGAATTTCAAACTTTACTTAAACTTATCGAGGTTTGAAAATACGACTAAGGTAGTTGGTACTGCAATACATCAGGTAGCAGGGCAATACAAAAGAGCGTAATAGATTACATAGGATTTAAGGGGTCATCTAACGCTCTTTACTACACCTTAACAATCTAAAGAATATGGCTACTTGCTCATCTTCCTCTTCTTCCTTGATGGTTTTCATGAGTTAGGTCATCTAAGGTAAGAGGAAAAACATTTTTTAAAATGGAATAGATAAGAGTACTAGTAGTTCACAAAGCATTTTTTTGAAATGGGATTTGACAAAATTTTCATCCTAGGGTCTTCCTATTTCTAATCCAAACCTAGAGTCTCGATCCTACAGGCAACACTATGCTCTGATACCATTCTGTAGCACCCTACCTTTTAATAAAGGCAAGATACCTGTGTATAGTGCTATTCCCGGGATCACTGATAGCACACACATTACAAAATATAGTAATCATTGCAATAGTATCATATTATTACAACGTTGATCCTCAGTAGATAAAACAAAGTCTTACAAATTGCATAGTCACTTCGACTAGCTCACATAATAGAGTTCAAAACACAGCGGAAAATAAACTTCAATGAGCCTCCATCATCTTCATGCGCCACAGGCAGACATGTTGGAATGTAGACTCGAGATCCTACTAGTACTCGTCTTCCGAAGAACCTGCACGTTTGAATATGCAGCCCCACGAATGGAGGTCTGTACAATGATGTACTGGCAAATGACACTTATAAGGTGGCAGTTTTAGGCATGACTATCTACATGATATTTGGCTAGTGGAGTTTAGGCTAATTTGCATAAAGCCAATTTTATCCTATGTTTTTCAAAACTAAACATTTTGTAACTCTTGAAAAAGATTTTTTACAAAAAGGGGCACTAAGTCGAGATGACTCCGAGGTCACCACCACATACCATGGTTTTCACTGCTAGGTATGTAGCCCTGGGGCCACGCAACTAGGATAAACCTCAGGTCACCACCACATACCATGGTTTTCACTGCCAGGTATGTAGCCCTGGGAAAATCCAGTCCCGAGATTGTTTCTAAACAAATTTTTAATCATTCAGAAAAGGTGATGAGATTATTCCGTACTTCCTTGTCTAGAGACTCAAATTGTCCATAACCGGGGACACGGCTAAGATCTTAGTTTTTAACTCTGCAGAGGTTGTGCACTTTCACCTTACGACCCATTCTACCCAGAGAGAAGAATGAGACGAGACCTTTCAGAAGGAGAGATCAACCATATACGCAAGACCCGTTCCCACCTATAATTCTGCTACCAGCCAATGTCTTGCAACAAGTTGAACCCTCGCATCTTACTCAATCAAGACAGAGCCCATAATATCATAAGGCTGCACTGGAAGTACACTAAACACAGAAGACATAGCAATCTCTTTGTTCCTGGGTGGCAAACCACAAGTGTACTCACCCCAGGTCACCACCACATACCATGGTTTTCACTGCCAGGTATGTAGCCCCAGGTAGCCACTCAACATAATCCAAAGCCACACCAATTCCACCCAGGTTTTTCATTAAGGTTATTAACTTTCAATTTTTCAAACAACACTTTAACCAACAAGTGAAATAAAGCATTGACATTATTTTTAAATCACTTCTGACAATCCTAGCAAGTTGTGTTTAAGAGGTGGCTACACACTACTAGGATCTAGGCATAGCATAATACTTCTCTTTTGAAAACAAAAACCCTACCATGCATACTAATTTAAAAACACTAATGCATAATATGAAATAGGTAGGATTTGAATGTCACTTGCCTTGATCAAAACAACCGGCACACTCACAGCAATCACACGAATAACCTTGATTTCCTTCACAATCTAATCAAGCAAACAAAACAAAAAAAATAAACAAACATTCAATATGAACAATCATAGACATGTATGCATGCATGATATGCACCAATTAATTTCACACAAGAAGTAGTGTGAAAAGGTTGTATTAGGTGCTCTCTGATATGTACCATGTTATTAAAATTTTCTAGAATTTTAATTCAATTTAAAACAACATTGGTTGAGTATTTACTTAACATATACAATCATACTAATTAGCTACCGCAAGATTTATGTTAAAAAAATATAAACTTGATTCCCATGGACAGGGCACAGTAATACAAGAGTAGAGCAATTGGAATTATTCAAAAATAATTTATAGACTTTGAATTATCGTCAAATTACTGATTTGAATAGATTTTACAAAAGCAAGTTTGTGCACGTATCAAAGTTGTACAAATCTTATTCCATAGTGAACTACATGTTCTAAGGATTCCAGAAAGTACAAAATCATAAAATTTGGACCAATAGATTATTTTATACAAATTTTATAGTGTAGAATAGTCAATTTCTCTATTTGAACTATGATGCGAAATATAACACAGTACCTATACCATATTATTATATAAACGTGTTCTATTGATTATAAGCTTTCTAACAATATAAAATTTTCAAAATTTGGCCCAGTGAATGATTTTATATGGAATTTCTAATTTGGCCTTCAAATGTGATATTTAAAAAACAGTTTTAAAACGCGTTTGACCGGTTTGTCCAGGGATGCTGACCGTGCGCTGACTAGGCTGACACGTGGCGAACCCTGGTTGGCTGATACCGATTCGGTATTGGCTTCTAATCTGGGCCGTTAGATGCAGATCAGACGGACGAACAAAAGGGGAGGAGCTCACCGCGGGGCCGGTCGTCGGAGATGGTGGCGACGGCGGCTGTGGCTCGGGCGCTCGAGGTTGCCGGCGTTCCGTAGGGTTCTTGAGGTGGCAGAGACCACGAAGAGGAGCAGCGCGTCGAGGCGGGCTGGTTGGTGGTGGCGGCGCGGTGTTCTGCGGCCCAGGGTGGCTGCGGCGAGTGGCTGAAGGCAGCGACGGGCGCGGTTACTCCGGCGAGCGATTGCCGCGGATTGGCGGCGCGGCGGCGGGAGCTACGTGGGGGAAAAGAGGGCGGGGGTCTCAGGGATATTTATAGGGGGCCGGGACGTGAGCTCCACGGCACGGACGCCGAGGTGGGGCCGGGTAGGGTTAGGGTTTTCGGCGGGGAAGAGTCCGGGTCGGCCACGGTCGAAGGTGGAAGACGACGCCGACATGCGGGCCCGGTGGGGCGGGCCCCACCTGTCTGTGAGAGAAAAGAAAAGGAAGGGGAAAGGGAGAGGCGGTTCGGCGCGGGCCGCGTTTGGTAGGCCGACTGGGCCGGTGCGGTCGGGCTGGCCCAACTCGGCCTCCGATCCGTTTTCTTCTTTTTTTTGTTCTTTTCTTTTTCCGTTTTCTTTTACTGTTTTCCTCATAACTTTTGCTTTAGGAATCCAAAAAGGTTCAAACCAGTTTCTAATTTTTTTTAAATTTAGGGCTTTGTTTTAAACAACAGAGAACAAGGTTTTTACCAAAATGGCATGGTAGGGAAAAAGTTTTTGTTCTAGAGTGTAATTTCTATTGTTTTCCAGACATATGGTGCTCAACATTTTATGTGAACCACGACAAATGCAAAGATGCTATGAATGCATGCAAGTTTTTGTATTTTGAAAACTTGGGATGTTACAGTTGTCCTCCCATGTGTCAAGGGGAGGTGGCGGGGGAGCCTGCTCGGTCGACGGAGGCTGCATTGTGGTTGGCATCGTCGGCGCGTAAGACGGAGGGGTTTGCATAGATGGCGGCGCACACTCACCCGACAAATCATCGAACAGGGTGCGGGCAGCAGCTATCGCTCCGCCGGGAAGCTGCCTAGGGGCCTTGGAGTGCGCCGCCGGCGCACGGTTGAGGTCAATGGAACGGAGGGAGTATTTAAGTTCTACTTCCTGCAAGCCTACCATGCTACTATGTGAATGGCATATGTTTCTGTGTTGTATAACAAGACAATCTCCGTCATGGACGTTGGGCGTCTATGGGCGGCCGTGCTGCTGCTACTGGGCATGGCGAAGGTTGCGGCACCAGGACTCACATCATCCGTGTTGGTGTGGTTTGACGATGTTGACATGTGGTGCAGTCTTTGGCCAGTAACCGTCAAGAGACAAGCGTGGTACAGTCTCATCCGTCGAGGGCTACGACAAACCAAATTGTTAGGAAGGCGTCAACCGACTTCTACATAACTCAGTTTGATGGTGCATCATAACACTAAAATGAAAAATGTAGAAAGCAAGTAGTTAGCAGGAAACATATGTACTATCCTCCGTCCCAAATTAGTTGTCTCAAGTTTGTTAAAATATGGATGCATCAAGACACTAAAACATGTCTAAATACATTTATATTTAAAAAAAATTGGGACAACTAATTTGGGACGGAGGGAGTATATTTTTTTGTAGAAGCAAATTTCACTTGAAGCAAAGTACAACACCATTGGAAACATCACACTTATGTATATTTCTGTTAAATGGAAGCAAATTTTATTCAGATGGAAGCAGATTATTCATGGTTACGGAAACTCAAGTTTTGTATGGAAATATAGTTTTGGTGCGTGCGAAAGGAACTTCCCTTTCAAATAAGCAATTAGTTTCCTAACTGTAAAAATTGAATATGGCGTGATTTGCGGAAGTATTTATGGCACCGTTAGTGTAAATCGGATGGGGCTTGCCTGTAGCGCGTCCGTGCGCCCATCTGTGCGGCCGGACCATAGGCTGGGTATCGAGCGGTGGTGCTTCCAGCGCTCCTCGCTTGCCATTCCCTGGAATCACGCACATAGGGCTTGGTCTGATTGGGAATCGTCCGGCTGCACTGCTTGTAATCCTACGGCCAAACGCTGGGCCGATGGGAAGCAAAAAATCGGACTCCGATCCTTAGCGATGCCCAAGAAACTATACTCTGGAATGCATCCGGAAAACTCTATGTAATGATTTGCTTTGATTATCAATAAAGTGGCCGATTTCTCTAAAACCTAAGATCGATGGTCCTGCAATATTGGGCCCAAAACGTACGATCAGGTCTGTATTCGCAGCCGTCCCGGACTATACTCTCCGGGGTTATCACGCTTGTTCTCAAATCCGCGCTGACCTCATGTCAAAAAAAAAAAAAAAAACACGCTGACCTAGCAGTTCCGCCTCCATGAACAAGTCTACCCCGTCTCCCCACGCCCTGTCGGCTCCTGCGTCAGGGAGCTACCCCGACTGGATCCTCCTCGACACCTTGGTGAGCGGCGCCAAACACCGCTGGAGGAGCTTGGCTTCTTCCGAGCCAGCCTCGGCTTCCTCCGCAACCACCGCCACAGCCTCAGTGAAGCTAGAAAACGGTGCCGAGGCGGACGTGGAGATCTCCTTCCAGTTCTTCGAGCCGCCGGACGTCTCCTCTTTTTCCGTTCGGAGCCGCGGCGTGCGCGACGACGGCACGCCGTACCACGCCTGCGTCGTCGGCTCGGAGGGCAACGTCGTCCTCCTCTACATCATCCTGGACAGGTACGAGCCGGGGCTTTTCTTCGTGTACACGGCCAGCCACGGGAGCCCGTCGCTCGAGGTCCTGCCGCGCCCTTCGTGTGCCTTCAACCCCACCCAGTCGGTCGGGATCCTGCCCCTTGCCGGCGGCCGCGGCTACCTCGTGGCCGCCTCCGCATGCGCCCAGTTTCTGGAAGGCGTTTTCAAGTGCCAGCTCTTCCTCTACTCCTCCGAGACCAAAGCTTGGAGCACCAAGCTGGCGCCGGTGCTAGGTGACCGTGACACTGATTGGGAGGCTGTCAGGGATCACAGGACCGACAAGGTGATTGTTGTCGGAGGTGATTCCTTGGGCTGGGTTGATCTTTGGCAGGGTATTCTAGTTTGCAATCTGCTCAGCGAGGAGGAACCTGTTCTAAGTTTTATTGACCTGCCTGATCCTATGCCCGGCAACGAGGACAATTTCGGGATAACCCCGGCCCGGTCGATCCGGGACGCCATCTGCGTCGGCGATCTCATCAGGCTTGTCGAGGTAGATTATCATCAGCATGAAGATACCGTGACCCTGGACGTTCCCGACACAGACGACTATGGCTGGAAGGCAAAAATTTGGACCCGGATGCTCGCTTCCAGGGACTGGCATGAAAGCTTCGCGGTAGACACCGATGAGATCCCAGTCACCGCAGAAGTACGCTCGCGTTTGTTCCCCGATCCGTGGGACGAGAAGCTGGAAGAGCCATCATTGAACGACCTGATCTGCTCTGCTCCCACACTAAGTGTTGAGAACGGTGTTCTTTACATGATGTCTAAGCTGGACTTCGATCCAATGAACCCTGTTGCATGGCTGGTGATTGTTGACATGCGAAAGAATTCACTGGAAATTGTCTCTATTACTGCTGAACTGATCTCCCATTGCAATATGACCCATCGCCCTTGTGACTTCTCCAAGTTTCTTGGATGAAGATAATATTTGCACGAGGTTACCACTGGAATTTTATATGGACGATGCTACAGAGTGCCCAGGCACCGATTAATCTACCACGGTGCTCCCCATGTCGGAACAAAATATTTCCCGAAATAGAAGTGGAGCTAAGAGCTGACAGTGACAGGTAACCGAAAATAGAACCGCCACTCTCGGCTTGGTCAAAGCTGGGCCACCCGGATGAAGTGCAGGACTTTTGCATCTCACCTACTGCCTCCGGAAGACCGTTAGATGAGGATCGGACGGGTGCGAGTAGGGAGCACTGTCTAAGACAACACAGCGCTCTGGCATTAATTAGAATTTGGGATTTTATATTGGCAAAAGGTTGTATTACTTTTTTTTGACGTCAAAAGAGATTTCATTCATGCATGAGCTGATTACAATCGTTCAACACAAAGGGACTGATCTGATTAGGAACAGAGTTAAACCATATGCCAACAGTTCCCTAGACTCTACAATATTTAGCTAACTCATGCGCTACAGAATTACACTCTCTTTTCACTTGAGACAAGTTAAAAAGGAAAGATGACTCCCTAATACTGGCAATATCCCTGTAGACGGCACAAAGACTAGACAAGTTTTTATCTGGGCCATTCACTGCCGCATAAACAGTAGCGCAGTCTGTCTCCACCACTTCTGGACTGAAACCATGTTGCACGCAGAGACGAAGCCCATGGAGAAGAGTCAAAGCTTCCGCTTCCTCCCCGTCAGCACATTTATTCAGTTTTTGCGCCATAGAGCATAAGACAGTACCCAAGTGATCTCTAATCACCACTCCCATGCAGCCATCATTCGACTCCTTTATGAAAGAAGCATCGACATTCATCTTTAGTCTCCCGACTTCAGGCGGCGCCCAGCAAGGAAACTGGCCCTCATTCCGATGCACATGGTCCTGCAAAGCACAAGAAGCTTGCATACCTTTTCCTTTACTAGACTCTCCAGAGCCAACACAATTCAGAGTGTCCAAATAATTTTGAAGGAAAATGGCTGAAGTTTCTATTGTACATTTACCATCTTCATGAATGATATTGTTACGAAGGTGCCATGCTCTCCATAGAAGCATCAGGATCAAAGGATGGGACTCCTTGGACGCATTGGAAAGCAAGATCAAAAGCCAGTCTGGACCTGTGTACCTAAATTCATATTCCTCAGGTAGAGTCCAGACATACCTCATTTTCTGTCTTAGAGCTCGAGCTTTAGTGCAGACCACTGTAGCATGATAGCTGCTTTCCTTGTTCCCTTCCACAACTATTGCAAATGCTATCAACCTCTAGAGTTCTTCTCCACTTGTTCCTTTTCGTGGCTAAATTGTCCTTGGCACACCTCCACGCAAATTTTTTAAATTTTGTTTGGTACCTTACATTTCCATATCAGGTTCCATAGCTATCTCGAGTCATCTCCCGATTCACTTGTACCAGTATTGGAATCTGCATTTCTCTGCAAATTAAAAGCCAGCTTATATGCACTTTTTACTGTGAAAACACCATTGTTTCCAAAGTGCCATGCTGGGGTATCCTCATCGTGTGCCATTGGATTTAACCTTAGGATCTCACTTACTACCTCCGATTCAAGGAATAAGGCGCCCTCGCTTTACGTGCTTTTCGTTTGACCAAGAATTACTTCAAATATATATTTGTATGAAAGTAGCATCATTAGAAAGTGTTTTTCAATACGAATCCAATGATACTAATTACATATAATATAATCGAGATTTTGTTGCTAAATTTTTATGGTCAAAGTTCGTCTTGGAATGCGCATGCGCCTTATTTCTTGGGACGGAGGTAGTACATCATAGTCATAGAACATCTCTCTTATCTTATCTTCATTCCACTGTCTTCTGCATCTAGTGTGTTTCTTAAGTTCTTTGACTGGCATAGGGGACCTCCTCGGGATCCAATTTGATCTCTGAATATCTATGTTTTTTCCATCACCAATTCTCCAAATGATGCCATGTTTGAGTAATTCGAGACCATGTTCAATACCTCTCCAGGCTGGTGAAGCTTCTGCAGTGAATACAGTATCCAAAAAATTTCCATTTGGAAAATATTTGGCTTTCAAGAGTCTGGCACACAGGCTTTCTGGCTTATGAAGAATTCTCCACGCTTGTCTAGCCAACAGGGCTTGATTGAATAGTCTAGTATCTCTGAACCCCACCCCTCCTTGAATTTTTGGAAGAGTCAGATTATCCCAAGCAGCCCAATGAACCTTTCTTTCGTCCTCATCTTCACCCCACCAGAACTTTCTGAGAGTTTTCATATAATCTTCATGGAAACCAGCAGGCAACTTGAAGATACTCATGATGTAATTAGTCAAAGACTGAGCCACATATTTTATAAGTGTATCCTTTGCGGCCATGGACATATGATTTTCATTCCAGACACTTAACTTTTTGCTAAACACTTCCTTGGTAGGTTGGAACTTCTCCTTTTTCATTCTACCTTCTGGGGTAGGGAACCCCAAATACTTCTCTTCGAAAGTACTATGTTGGATGCTAAGCAGGTTCTTTATCTGAGATTGCGTGGAGGCAGGGCAAATGCTACTAAACAGAATTGAACATTTACCTTCACTAATCAGCTGTCCTGTACATTTCTCATACAACTTTAGAGCTTCTTTTATAACCCCAGCTTGTTGGTAATTTGCTTCAAAAAACAGGAGACTATCATCTGCGAAGAGTAGATGAGAAATACTAGGAGCTGTTCTACAAATTTTCAACGAGTTCAATTCTTGCATATAAACAGCTCTATCTAGTATTTTCGTCATACCTTCAGCAACAAACAAAAAGAGATAAGGGGATAGGGGATCTCCTTGTCTGAGCCCTCTTGAAGGCTTGAACTTATTAGATAACTCTCCATTAACCTTGACCGAGAAGGACACAGACGTAACGCATTGCATAACAACCTTTACCCAATTGGTATCAAACCCCATTAGCATAGCTCCTTCGAGATACCTCCAATCGACTCTGTCATAAGCCTTAGTGAGATCTAATTTATAAGCACAGAAGTCATTGGCAATCCTTTTATTTTTCTGGATGCTATGGAAGCACCCAAAAGCCACTAAGGCATTGTCAGTGATAAGCCTCCCAGGCACAAAGGCACTTTGATTATGGGAGATGAGATCTTGAAGCAGTGGTCTTAATCTGTTGACAATGCACTTTGCAACCACTTTATATACCACGTTGCACAACGATATGGGTCTGAAGTCCTTGAGGTGACGGGCATTCTTGGATTTTGGTATCAACACAATTGTAGTTTCGTTAACTCCTTCCGGCATGGTTCCTTTCACAAGAAAATCCTTGACAACCCTTATAACATCATGTTTTAAGGCAGCCCAATTTCTCTGGAAGAACCTCGCCGGGAAACCATTTGGGCCTGGGGCTTTGAGAGGACCTATCTGGAAGAGAGCATCTGAGATTTCCTTTTCTGAGAAATCCCTTGTTAAGGATACATTCATGTCACTTGTGACCACATTATCAATAATGTCCAGCAATTGAGCTGGTTCAACGTGTTGGCATGAAGTGAGAGCCTATCTCATTTGGTTTGAAAAGTGGATATACAACTTCACCACCTGGTTCAGGTGCTTGCTGTCCACAACTGGCGCATGGTTGACGTGGGAGGTTTGATGGCGGTTGACGGGCTTGATGGAGTGTCTTGATTCGTCCCCAGCAACGGCGCCAGAAAATAGCTTGATGTCTACTCACGCTTCTTTTCCTGTAGACAGTGTTGGGCCTCCAAGAGCAGAGGTTTGTAGAACAATAGCAAGTTTTCCCTTAAGTGGATCACCCAAGGTTTATCGAACTCAGGGAGGAAGAGGTCAAAGATATCCCTCTCAAGCAACCCTGCAATCACGATACAAGAAGTCTCTTGTGTCCCCAACACACCTAATACACTTGTCGGATGTATAGGTGCACTAGTTCGGCGAAGAGATAGTGAAATACAAGTAGTATGGATGTATATGAGTGGTAATAGCAATCTGAATAAAATATGGCAGCGAGTAAACATGCAACAGAACAGTAAGTAAGTGGTGTTTCGATGTTTGTAAACAAGGCCTATGGATCATACTTTCACTAGTGGACACTCTCAACATTGATCGCATAATAAATAATAACTTCTTCTCATTTGTGCTACATACACTCTTTTGTTGGATGACAAACACCATTCGTTGTGTAGGGCTACAAGAGCTCCCTCAAGCCGGAGTTAACAAGCGCCACAACATTCGGCATTCATATTTAAGTAACCTTAGAGCATAATAGATCTTTGCAAAATAAACCGAGAACTAACATAGCATACACACTCGTCACCATTACACTATGAAAGGGGGAATAGATCACATCAATACTATCATAGCGATAATCAACTCCATAACCTACAAGAGATTATGATCATAATCTACGACAAGAACCACACGATGCACACACTCGTCACCTTTACACCATGCGGGAGGAATAGACTACTTTAATAACATCACATGAGTAGCACATAGACTAGTAGCGATACAAAGCTCATCATATAGATCTCAATCATGTAAGGCAGCTCATAAGATCATTGTATTGGAGTACAGAGAGAGAGATTAACCACATAGCTACCGGTACAGCCCTCAGCCTCGAGGGAGAACTACTCCCTCCTCATCATGGGAGCAGCAGCGTTGATGGAGATGGCGGTGAAGATGGCGGTGGTGTCGATGGAGAAGCCTTCCGGGGGCACTTCCCCGTCCCGGCGGCGTGCCGGAACAGAGACTCCTGTCCCCCAGATCTTGGCTTCGCGATGGCGGCGGCTCTGGAACTTTTCTCGTATTGTGGCTTATTCGTATCGAAGATTTAGGTCAGGGGCTTTATATAGGCGGAAGGGCAGCCTCGGAGGGGACCTGGGGCCACCAGACCATAGGGGGGCGCCCAGGCCCCTGGCCGCGCCGCCTGGTGGTGTGGCCCCCCATGGCTCGTCTCCGACTCTTCTTTGATGTTCTGGAAGCTCCCGGGAAAAATAAGATCTTGGGCGTTGATTTCGTCCAATTCCGAGAATATTTCGTTACTAGGATTTCTGAAACCAAAAACAGCAGAAAACAGGAACTGGCACTTCGGCATCTCGTCAATAGGTTAGTTCCGGAAAATGCATCAAAACGATATAAAGTGTGAACAAAACATGTAGGTATTGTCATAAAACAAGCATGGAACATCAGAAATTATAGATACGTTGGAGACGTATCAGCATCCCCAAGCTTAGTTCCTACTCGCCCTCGAGTAGGTAAACGATAACAAGAATAATTTCTGAAGTGACATGCTACCATCATAATCTTGATCAACATTATTGTAAAGCATATGACATGAATGGAGTGATCTGAAGCAAAAGATTGCTAACAAAAGATGATGACTAAACAAATGAATCATATAGCAAAACTTTTCATGAATAGTACTTTCAAGACAAGTATCAACAAGACTTGCATAAGAGCTAACTCATAAGCAATAAATTCTAAGTAGAATGTATTGAAGCAACACAAAGGATGATCAAGTTTCAGCAATTGCTTTCAACTTGTAACATGTATATCTCATGGATAATTGTCAACATAGAGTAATATAACAAGTGCAATAGGTAAACATGTAAGAATCAATGCACACAGTTAACACAAGTGTTTGCTTCTAAGATAGAAAGAAGTAGGTAGACTGGCTCAACATAAAGTAAAAGATAGGCCCTTCGCAGAGGGAAGCAGGGATTAAATCATGTGCTAGAGCTTTTCAAGTTTTGAAATCATATAGAGAGCATAAAAGTAAAATTTTGAGAGGTGTTTGTTGTTGCCAACGAATGGTAATGGGTACTCTAACTACCTTATCAACCAGACTTTCAAGAGCGGCTCCCATGAAGGACGTTATCTCTACCAGCAAGGTAGATCATCCCTCTTCTCTTTTGTTTACACATGTACTTCGGTTTTATTTATTAGATGACACTCCTCCCAACCTTTTGCTTACACAAGCCATGGCTAACCGAATCCTCGGGTGCCTTCCAACATTCTCATACCATGGAGGAGTGTCTATTTGCAAATTTAAGTTGCTTACTGATAAATCAGAGCAAAACATGTGAAGAGAATTATTAATGCAAGTTAATTAATTGGGGCTGGGAACCCCATTGCCAGCTCTTTTTGCAAAATTATTGGATAAGCGGATGAGCCACTAGTCCATTATATTGTGAGAGTCTGTCAGAAGTAAATGACAAGATCGAAAGATAAAACACCACATACTTCCTCATGAGCTATAAAACATTGACACAAATAAGAGATAATAAATTTTTAATTGTTTAAAGGTAGCGCATGAAGTATTTGCTTGGAATGGCAGGAAATACCACATAGTAGGTAGATATGGTGGACACAAATGGCATAGGTTTTGGCTCAAGGTTTTGGATGCACGAGAAGCATTTCCTCTCAGTACAAGGTTTGGGCTAGCAAGTTTGTTTGAAGCAAACACAAGTATGAACAGGTACAACAAAACTTACACAAAAACATATTGCAAGCATTATAAGACTCTGCACTGTCTTCCTTGTTGCTCAAACACTTTTACCAGAAAATATCTAGACCTTAGAGAGACCAATCATGCAAACCAAATTTCAACAAGCTCTACATTAGTTCTCCACTACTAGATTTAAACTACATGATGCAAGAGGTTAAACATGATCTATGAGAGCTCAAAACAATTGCCAAGTATCAAATTATTCAAGACCATATGAATCATTTTCTGATTCCAACCAAATAGCAACAAGTGAAGCGATCAACTTTCGCCCTTGAACATTAAAAGCAAAAATGAAGAACACTAGTGTTCATATGAAAAAGCGGAGCGTGTCTCTCTCCCACACATGAGCATGAATTTATTCAGAGAATGAAAATAACAAAACGAAAATAAAAGCACACAGACGCTCCAAGTAAAGTACATAAGATGTGACGGAATAAAAATATAGTTTCACTAGAAGTGACCTGATAAGTGTTCGATGAAGAAGGGGATGCCTTGGGCATCCCCAAGCTTAGATGCTTGAGTCCTTTTGAAATATGCAGGGATGAACCACCGGGGCATCCCCAAGCTTAGACCTTTCACTCTTCTTGATCATAGTATATCATCCTCTTCTCTTGACCCTTGAAAACTTCCTCCACACCAAACTTCAAGCAAACTCATTAGAGGGTTAGTGCATAATTACAAATTCACATATTCAGAGGTGACACAATCATTCTTAACACTTCTGGACATTGCACAAAGCTTATGAAAGTTAATGGAACAAAGAAACTCATTCAACATAGCAAAAGCGGCAATGCGAAATAAAAGGCAGAATCTGTCAAAAACAGAACAGTCCGTAAAGATGAATCTGGCAGGGGCACTTAACTTGCTCAAATGGAAAAACTCAAAACTAATGAAAGTTGCGTACATATCTGAGGATCACGCTCGTAAATTTTCAGATTTTTTTTTGATTTTTCTACAGAGAGCTCTGCGAGAATTCGTGACAGACAGCAATGCTATTTCTGCGCAGCAATCCAAATATGGCATCAACTTTAACATAGAAACTTTACTTGGCACAAAAACATGATAAGGAGAGGTTGATACAGTACTAAAAAACTTCCAAGACTCAACAAAAACAGTAGCAAAATAAACACATGGGTTATCTCCCAAGAAGTGCTTTCTTTATAGCCATTAAGATGGGCTCAGCAATTTTAATGATACTCTCGCAAGAAATAAGAGTTGAAGCAAAAGAGAGCATCAAGAAGCAAATTCAAAAAAACATTTAAGCCTAACCCACTTCCTATGAAAAGGAATCTTGTACACAAATAAATTCATGAAGAACAAAGTGGCAAGCATAGAAAAGCAACACAAGTGCAATTTCAAGATTCTCAACATAAAGAGGGGAAACTTAATATTATTAAGATGCATATAACAATGTTTCCCTCTCTCATAATAACTTTCAGTAGTATCATGAACAAACTCAACAATATAACTATCACATAAAACATTCTTGTCATGAGCCACATGCATAAAATTATTACTCTCCACATAAGCATAATCAATTTTATTAGTTGTAGTGGGAGCAAATTCAACAAAGTAGCTATCATTATTATTCTCATCAAGTGTAGGAGGCATAATATAATCATAATAAAATTTACTCTCCATAGTAGGCGGCACCAAAAGACCACTATCATTATAATCATCATAAATAGGAGGCAAAGTATCATCAAAGAAAATTTTCTCCTCAATGCTTGGGGGACTAAAAATATCATGCTCATCAAAACCAGCTTCCCCAAGCTTAGAATTTTCCATATCATTAGCAACAATGGTGTTCAAAGAGTTCATACTAATATCATTGCTACTAGCATGCAAATAAGATTCCATAGGTTTTTTAATTTTCGCAACAAACAATCCATGTCTTAACTCAGGAAATAGAATAAGAAGCTCACTGTTGCTTTCCATTATGCCTAACTAGTGTAAACAAGAAACCAAAAGATGCAATTACAGGATCTAAAGGAAATAGCTTCGAGCACTTACAACGGCAACAGAAAATAACTTAGTTACCTGGGACCGGAGTGTGAGTGCCTTTTAGCTTTCCTCCCCGGCAACGGCGCCAGAAAATAGCTTGCTGTCCACAACTGGCGCGTGGTTGACGTGGGAGGTTTGATGGCGGTTGACGGGCTTGATGGAGTGTCTTGATTCGTCCCCGGCAACGGCGCCAGCAAATAGCTTGATGTCTACTCACGCTTCTTTTCCTGTAGACAGTGTTGGGCCTCCAAGAGCAGAGGTTTGTAGAACAGCAGCAAGTTTTCCCTTAAGTGGATCACCCAAGGTTTATCGAACTGCGGGAGGAAGAGGTCAAAGATATCCCTCTCAAGCAACCCTACAATCACGATACAAGAAGTCTCTTGTGTCCCCAACACACCTAATACACTTGTCAGATGTATAGGTGCACTAGTTCGGCGAAGAGATAGTGAAATACAAGTAGTATGGATGTATATGAGTGGTAATAGTAATCTGAATAAAATATGGCAGCGAGTAAACAAGCAACATAACAGTAAGTAAGCGGTGTTTCGATGTTTGGAAACACGGCCTAGGGATCATACTTTCACTAGTGGACACTCTCAACATTGATCGCATAATAAATAATAACTTCTTCTCATTTGTGCTACATACACTCTTTTGTTGGATGACAAACACCATTCGTTGTGTAGGGCTACAAGAGCTCCCTCAAGCCGGAGTTAACAAGCGCCACAACATTCGGCATTCATATTTAAGTAACCTTAGAGCATAATAGATCTTTGCAAAATAAACCGAGAACTAACATAGCATACACACTGTCACCATTACACTATGAAAGGGGAAATAGATCACATCAATACTATCATAGCGATAATCAACTCCATAACCTACAAGAGATTATGATCATAATCTACAACAAGAACCACACGATGAACACACTGTCACCTTTACACCATGCAGGAGGAATAGACTACTTTAATAACATCACATGAGTAGCACGTAGACTAGTAGCGATACAAAGCTCATCATATAGATCTCAATCATGTAAGGCAGCTCATAAGATCATTGTATTGGAGTACAGAGAGAGAGATTAACCACATAGCTACCGGTACAGCCCTCAGCCTCGAGGGAGAACTACTCCCTCCTCATCATGGGAGCAGCAGCGTTGATGGAGATGGCGGTGAAGATGGCGGTGGTGTCGATGGAGAAGCCTTCCGGGGGCACTTCCCCGTCCCGGCGGCGTGCCGGAACAGAGACTCCTGTCCCCCAGATCTTGGCTTCGCGATGGCGGCGGCTCTGTAACTTTTCTCGTACCGTGGCTTATTCGTATCGAAGATTTAGGTCAGGGGCTTTATATAGGCGGAAGGGCAGCCTCGGAGGGGACCTGGGGCCACCAGACCATAGGGGGGCGCGCCCAGGCCCCTGGCCGCGCCGCCTGGTGGTGTGCCCCCCCTGGCTCGTCTCCGACTCTTCTTTGATGTTCGGAAGCTCCCGGGAAAAATAAGATCTTGGGCGTTGATTTCGTCCAATTCCGAGAATATTTCCTTACTAGGATTTCTGAAACCAAAAACAGCAGAAAACAGGAACTGGCACTTCGGCATCTCGTCAATAGGTTAGTTCCAGAAAATTCATCAAAACGATATAAAGTGTGAACAAAACATGTAGGTATTGTTATAAAACAAGCATGTAACATCAGAAATTATAGATACGTTGGAGACGTATCAGTGCTAACGGGCATGAATTTAGGTTTTAGATGCCATTTATTGTGTTTGTGTTTATGTTTATGTTTATCTTCAAAATGCATGATTCTATTCCAACCTGGATTGTGTGGCACGCCACATGATCACCACATGTCGGACACACTACGTGTAGCAAATAATCAAATTGCAAGGAGAAGTATCGTAAATTGTCGACTACCACTTCTACTGGATTTTTGATTATTTGCCACACTTTATTTTGAAATTTGATTGTTTGCCACATGACCACCATATGTCAAAGACACATGGCATGGCAAGTAATCCAATTGCAAGGAAAAGCGTGAAAAATTGACAAATCTTGAAAAAGTGTGGCAAATGATCAATAATCCCATTATCCACCACGCATCTTGTCTGAGGATAACCTTCCAGTCCCCTTCGTTACCCTGGTAAGGAAAAGAGTGCGTCTGGAACTTGCTGCTCTGAGTTCAAATTGCAGTTACACCTTTTATCAGCCTCGGAAGTAAAAAAAGCTAGGGGGCTCATCGTCCCACAAACACTCTATACGATTCTCAAAACAAAACCTAGCTATCTCATGAGTTGCCTCATTTGCCTCCCTTTTGCAGTGCTCGAACTTAATATTTTTGTACCCCGTTGCCAGTAGTCTACAATCATCAAAAATGGCCACCGAGGATGTGGCTGAGAAGCACCCATCATTCATTGTATCAACAACCTGGGAGTTGTCCAATTGGATGATGAATTGGTTCCCTCCCAAGAATTGTGCTGCACTTAGACCTTCTCTTAGCGCATAAGCTTCAGCCATAAAAGGATCAGCCACAAACAGAAGCTCTTTGCAATTTGCAAATATGAATTTACCTGTGTAGTCTCTTACCACTGTTCCAATACTCCCTCGTCCTTGGTCACCATCATATGCTGCATGGACGTTTATTTTTAAAGATCCTTCCGGTGGTCTAGTCTAGGATTCCTTCTTACTTATAATCGTATGCTTCTTTGCTATCCAAAAAATTGTGGCTAACATACCAATTGACATTGAGCTTCGATGGATAATTTGAAGTGCTTCTCCATGAGTAAATTGTCTTCTTTCCCACCATAACGACCATGCTCCCGTTAAGATCAACTCCGGCAGACCAATATTGTTTAGAGAAGAACATAAACCAAGGTTTAAAATCATATGTTGAATCACCGTTGAGCCTGATCGATCAATCAATGAACTTGTTATAACATCCGATATGCCCAACCTGTGCCACACTTGCGGAGGACGATGGCAAGTAAATAACATATGTAGGATATCTTCACAGTGGGTTTTGCAAAGATTTTAATTTTTGAAGGGAGTTGAAGGCGCCACAGGTTCTTCCAAACGTCGTTTCCTCTAGACCCACCAATATCCATTACATTCGGATTGTGCCTTCTGAATTGGTAGTCCCATTCCGCATGGTATGCGGACCTGACCGTAAACAACCCAGATTTTGTCCAGTGCCACGCAACGAAATCCTCCATCCCAGACGAGGACAACGGAATTTCAAGAATTCGCGTCACATCAACTATCCAAAAAACTTGACGAAGGAGTTCCTCATCCCATGTTCCAGTGATCGGATTTATCAAATCAGACACCTTTTGAAGCAATATATGATGGGTTCGTTGCATAGAAAACAAAAATTTTCTATCGTGAACAAGAACAAAACCAAGATCCAATCTAGGAAAAGCCAAGATCTAATCTATGAAGATCGAAGCAACGAGATGCATGTGAGACTAACCCTCGAAGATTTCCAAAGCCTACGAGATTAGATCTCGTTGTTGATGTAATCGATCATCATGTGCTGCAATCCGGCAGCACTTCAGTACTCGGTCGTGCGTACGGTGTCGATGAAGCCTGTCCTCTCCCCGTTCCAGCGGGCAGCGGAGGTGTGGTAGATCTCCTCCAAATCCCAGCAGCACGACGGCGTGGTGGTGGTGGCGGAGGGGAAAAACTGCAGGGCTTCGCCTAAGCCGGAGCAGCATATGGAGGAGGAGAGGGGCGGCCAGAAGAGGTGACAAGGTTGGGGTCGGCCCCCTGCCCCCTCCCCTCTTTATATAGGGGGAGGGTCAGCTGGGGTGGCCCCCCTGCGCCCCAAACCCATCTAGGGCCGGCGGCCGAAGGGGGGAGGGGGGAGTCTTGCCCCCCAAGTTGATCCCCCCTTAGGGTTTTGGGGAAACCCTAAGGGGTGGCCGGCCTGGGCCTTGAGGCTTGGTGCGCCTGGCCCATTAGGGCTGGGCAGCACCCCTCCGGCCCATGTGGCCCCCCCTAGGTCGTGGGCCCCATGGTGGACCCCTCCGGAACCTTCTAGAACCTTTCGGTCTTTCACCGGAAAAATTCTGAACTTTTCCGAAACCTAGAAATCAACTTCCCTTATATGAATCTTATTCTCCGGACCATTCCGGACCTCCTCGTGATGTCCTGGATCCCATCCGAGACTCCGAACAAACTTCGGTCTCCATCTCATATTCCGAATGTACTTATGCGACATCGAACCTTAAGCGCGTCACCCTACGGTTCGTGAACTATGCAGACATGGTCGAGACTCCTCTCCGAGAAATAACCAATAGCGGGATCTGGAGATCCATAATGGCTCCCACATATTCAACGATGACTTAGTGATCGATTGAACCATTTACATACGATGCCAATACCCTTTGTCACGCGATATTTTACTTGTCCGAGGTTCGATCATCGGTATATCCATACCTTGTTCAACCTCGTTACCGACAAGTACTCTTTACTCGTACCGTGGTATGTCATCTCTTATGATCCAATCATATGGTTGCAAGCTAATCAGACGACATTCCACCGAGAGGGCCCAGAATATATCTATCCGTCATCAGGATGGACAAATCCCACTATTGATCCATATGCTTCAACTCACACTTTCCGAATACTTAATCCCATCTTTATAACCACCCATTTACGCAATGGCGTTTGATGTAATCAAAGTACCCTTCCGGTGTAACTGATTTACATGATCTCATGGTCGAAGGACTTAGGCAACTATGTATCGAAAGCTTATAGCAAATTGAACTTAATGCCTTGATCTTATGCTACGCTCATATGGGTGTGTGTCCATTATATCATTCACCCAATGACATAACCTTGTTATTAATAACATCCAATGTTCATGATCACGAAACCATGATCATCTATTAATCAACAAGCTAGTTATACAAGAGGCTTACTAGGGACTCCTTATTGTTGACATAACACACATGTATCAATGTTTCGGTTAATACAATTATAGCATGGTATGCAAACATTATCATAAACACAAAGATATATTATAATAACCATTTTATTATTGCCTCTTGGGCGTATCTCCAACAGTCGCCCACTTGCACTAGAGTCAATAATCTAGTTTACATTTGTAAAGATATAACACCTTGGCCTTCTGGTGCTTATCATGTTTTGCTCACGGGAGAGGTTTTAGTCAACGGATCTGACACGCTCAGAAACGTATGTATTTTGCAATTCATTTGCGTCTCAACGCATCACTCATTTTACAAATGAGTCGGCATTGATTGTATATGCTTAGTCCTCTGGTGGAACCTTAATTCCGCGGTCTGAAATAAGTCACTAATATTGTCATACACAATATAGCTTCAAAGTTCTGACACTATCGGAACTACACCAAGTTCTCAAAGAACTCCTCGACTTAACATCCTTAGTCATTGTCAAAACAATGACATACTCTGCCTTCGTTTGTAGAATCCGTCACAATAGTTAGAACTCTTCTAAAACTAGCATTGTGCTACCTTTTAAACAACACTTAGCCTAATTGAGATTTGAAATTAATTTTTATATGTGACCAAAAAAATATCGGTGCAACACCTTACATCGATTTGTTTGTAATTACCCCATATAAAACTATATATATATATATCCTTGGTTCTTCTAAAGCACACAGGGATATTCTTACTGTTTGTCCAATGATCATCACATGAATCATTCTGGTATATGCTCCTAACCTTTTAGAGCACAGGACATCTGATTTTGTACATATTATTCGTGATCTAAAATCACTCATGTGTTTTTACTCATCGAGTGTCAAATACACTCAAGTCTTGTTAAACCTTCACATGGAAAAGAACACCTTCTTAATATTTTTATATTGAACTACTTCAATATTCATTCTATGTACTTTGACTTAAACTTATTATGTGTTTCAATCTATCTTCATAGATCTTGACACTAAATATGTTTCGAGTCCATATTCTTTCATTGAAGTTAATTCTCAATGAAACCTTTTATAATCAAGTATATAATTACATCATTTATAACCAACTATATGTCATCTACATAAAGTATTATAAATATGTCTTAGCGCTCCCACTTAATTTCTTGCAAATGCAAGCATCTTCATCGTTTCTGATGAAATCAAAAACTCTTTCACTATTTCATCCGGTGAAGATTCCAACTCCACGATACTCACTTCATCCAATTGAAGTTCGTATACCTATCTAGTATTCCACGGACTAGCAAAACTCTTGGTTGTATCTAGTATACATCCTTAATACACACTTCTGGTAAGGAATGTATTTTTGCCATCCTACTAACATATCTCATAAAAGAAATATGTAGTGATTACTAGAATAATCCATATGGACTATAAGCATCGCTACGGAAGATCTAATCTTATCGTAGTCAACTCTTTGAACTTTGTCGTAAACAACTTTTCGACAAGTCGAGCTTCTTCAAAGATATTTCATCCAAGTCCATCAATTTTATAGATCCATTTACTTTCAAAAAATATTCATCTATGTTGGATTTTATGGCGTATAGCCATTTTAACGGAGTCAGGGCCCATCATAACTTCTTTGTATGTAGTTGGTTTTTCATTGTTCAAAATCAATCCTTTGTCCACAAATCATTTATTTGATCACAAAGTAAACCACATCTACAAGGTTCAATAGGTACTTTGATCTCCATGACTATAACACTTTGTAGAGATGGGAGCCATGATCATCGTGGCCGCTTACGGAACCATTTCCGATGTTGTGCTACTCTGATCATCGTGCTCAGGTTCATGAACCTTATCAAGTTCCATTGTCCTCCCACTAAAATACTTCTCTAGAAAACAATTTCTTGGAAATAAGCAAGTAACATTAACAAACACTTTTGTCTTTTACTTCATAGTGGAAGAATTCCCAATCAATTCTCTGGGATAACCAACAAAGACATTCATCCGATTTTGGTTGTAAACTTATTTACATATGCCATGCATACCAAAATTGAAGAAATGACTATTAGGGTTCATACTCATGCCATAACTCGTATGGTGTCATTTCAACGGATCATGATGATGCTCTATTCAGTGTAAAAGCGATAGTCTCTAAAGCATAATACACAAAAATATAATGGCTTCATTTTATTTTATTTCATCATTAATCCAACAAGGTTTGGATACGTCTCTCGGATACTTCATCATCAATATGATACTCCATGAAACGTGAGTTGTAGAACAACTTCATAACTCTCTTAGATGTTCGCTAAAACTCGTAATTCAAATATTTCCACTATGATCTAATCATAGATATTTGACTTTTCTATTACGATGATTTCCACTTCATGCTGAAATTTATTTGAATCCATTCAAATGTTTCAAACTTCTTCCTTATCGAATATATCCACATGTATATACTCAATTCATTGTTGGAAGTTTTCATGAAGTAGAAGAATCTCCCGCACACAACTATGCCCGGTGAACCACATGCATCTTCATGTATGTTTCCACTAAGTCAGTTGCCCGTTCAACTCTTGGCCTAAGAACGGTATTTTAGTCATTCCTTTTAGAAAATATTTGCAAGCGCCAAACGATTCAAAAATCAAATGACTCCAAAAATCCATTTTCATGGAGTTCCTTCATGCGTTCCTTTCTAACATGACCTAAATGGCGGTTCCACAAATAAGTGGAATTCAAATCATTTGCCTTATGGCATTTTAGCGTCAGTGTTATGTATGTGTGTTTCACCATTAAGATTTATAATAACTTATCCATCGTACATGGAGTAATGTCATAATTTGAACAACTCATTGTTTTCATTTGACCAGAGCAAAATAACAATTATTATAAATTCTAAGGGCAAGGTAGAATGCCAACGACAAACATAATAACACTTTATTATGTTCCAGACGTGCATTATTACCATATTCCTTATCAGTCACTTAGGCCATCGTATTCTTGTATTGCGTTGTACTGTATGACATCTCATACCAACCAATCTGGTATAAATACCCAAGAATTTCATTATGTGACCAAACATGGAATACATCCATAACATGTATATCATTTATATACATCTGAGCTAGACTTTCTAGTCTTTTCTTTCTTTCTGCCAAAATATCTTTTGTAGTTTCTCTTTTAGCTTTCCTCGTTCTCAGAAAAACACTTCACCTTCAATAACTTCTAGGTCCATTGGTCAAATACCAATAACTTTGAGGTTTTTACTTTGAAGTTTTGATCATCATATGACAAGTGTTCTAGATTTCACTATTAGCAACTTTGTAATATGATGAACAATTTCACTCATGATTTTATCCATTATATCATGACGACTTTCCGAGACCATGTCTGTACATGCTAGGCTCGTAAAGTTTAACCTCAGTATTCGCATGTGCAAATCTGGCTTGCACCCGTTGTATGCACACGTAGAATCTATAACACCCGATCATCACGTGATGCTTCGAAACGACGAGTCTTAGCAACGGTACATACTAAGGACGATCACTTCATGGATATGCGAATATCGTTAGTGCCCAACTAGTTGGAGGATTGGGACTGATACGTCTCCAACGTATCGATAATTTCTTATGTTCCATGCTACATTATTGATGATATCTACATGTTTTATACACATTATATGTCGTATTTACGCATTTTCTGGAACTAACCTATTAACAAGATGCCGAAGAGCCGATTGCTTGTTTTCTGCTGTTTTTGGTTTCAGAAATCCTAGTAACGAAATATTCTCGGAATTGGACGAAAGCAATGCCCAGGGTCCTATTTTTGCACGAAGCTTCCAGAAGACCGAAGAGGGAAGGAAGTGGGGCCACGAGGCGCCGCCACACTAGGGCGGCGCGGCCCAGGCCCTGGCCGCGCCGACCTAGCGTGTGGGGCCCTCGTGTGGACCCCCGCGTTGCCCTTCCGCCTACTTAAAGCCTCCGTCGCGAAACCCCCAGTACCGAGAGCCACGTTACGGAAAACCTTCCAGAGACGCCGCCGCCGCGAATCCCATCTCGGGGGATTCAGGAGATCGCCTCCGGCACCCTGCCGGAGAGGGGATTCATCTCCCGGAGGACTCTTCATCGCCATGATCGCCTCCGGAGTGATGAGTGAGTAGTTCACCCCTGGACTATGGGTCCATAGCAGTAGCTAGATGGTCGTCTTCTCCTAATTGTGCTTCATTATTGGATCTTGTGAGCTGCCTAACATGATCAAGATCATCTATCTGTAATTCTATATGTTGTGTTTGTCGGGATCCGATGGATAGAGAATACTATGTTATGGTGATTATCAATCTATTACTTATGTGTTGTTTATGATCTTGCATGCTCTCCGTTATTAGTAGAGGCTCTGGCCAAGTTTTTACTCTTAACTCCAAGAGGGAGTATTTATGCTCGATAGTGGGTTCATGCCTTCATTGACACCTGGGACGAGTGACGGAAAGTTCTAAGGTTGTGTTGTCTCTGTTGCCACTAGGGATAAAACATTGATTCTATGTCTAAGGATGTAGTTGTCGATTACATTACGCACCATACTTAATGCAATTGTACTGTTGCTTTGCAACTTAATACTGAAAGGGGTTCGGATGATAACCTCGAAGGTGGACTTTTTAGGCATAGATGCGGTTGGATGACGGTCTATGTACTTTGTCGTAATGCCCAATTAAATCTCACTATATTTATCATATCATGTATATGCATTGTTATGCCCTTTTCTATTTGTCAATTGCCCGATCGTAATTTGTTCACCCAACATGCTTTTATCTTATGGGAGAGACACCTCTAGTGAACTCGTGGACCCCGGTCCTATTCTTTACATCGCATACAATCTATTGCAATACTTGTTTTACTGTTTTCTTGCAAACAATCATCTTCCACACAATACGGTTAATCCTTTGTTACGGCAAGCCGGTGAGATTGACAACCTCATCTGTTTCGTTGGGGCAAAGTACTTTGGTTGTGTTGTGCGGGTTCCACGTTGGCGCCGGAATCCCCGGTGTTGCGCCGCATCACATTTCGCCACCATCAACCTTCAACGTGCTTCTTGGCTCCTCCTGGTTCGATAAACCTTGGTTTCTTTACGAGGGAAAACTTGCTGCTGTGCGCATCATACCTTCCTCTTGGGGTTCCCAACGAACGTGTGAGTTACACGCCATCAAGCTCTTTTTCACGGCGCCGTTGCCGGGGAGATCAAGACACGCTGCAAGGGGAGTCTCCACTTCTCAATCTCTTTACTTTGTTTTTGTCTTGCTTTATTTTATTTACTACTTTGTTTGCTGCACCTAAACAAAACACAAAAAAATTAGTTGCTAGTTTTACTTTATTTACTGTCTTGCTCTCTATATCAAAAACACAAAAAAATTAGTTACTTGCATTTACTTTATCTAGTTTGCTTTATTTACTGTTGCTAAAATGAATACCCCTGAAAATACTAAGTTGTGTGACTTCACAACTACAAATAATAATGATTTCCTATGCACACCTATTGCTCCACCTGCTACTACGACGAGAATTCTTTGAAATTAAACCTGCTTTACTAAATCTTGTTATGAGAGATCAATTTTCTGGTGTTAGTTCTGATAATGCTGCTGCCCATCTCAATAATTTTGTTGAACTTTGTGTAATGCAAAAGTATAAGGATGTAGATGGTGATATTATTAAATTGAAATTGTTTCCTTTCTCATTAAGAGGAAGAGCTAAAGATTGGTTGCTATCTTTGCCTAAGAATAGTATTGATTCCTGGACTAAATGTAAGGATGCTTTTATTGGTAGATATTATCCTCCCGCTAAAATTATATCTTTGAGAAGTAGCATAATGAATTTTAAGCAATTAGATACTGAACATGTTGCTCAAGCATGGGAGAGAATGAAAACTTTGGTAAAGAATTGCCCAACCCATGGACTGACTACATGGATGATCATCCAAACCTTCTATGCGGGACTAAATTTTTCTTCGCGGAATTTATTGGATTCAGCTGCTGGAGGTACCTTTATGTCCATCACTTTGGGGGCGGCTACAAAGCTTCTTGATGATATGATGATAAATTACTCTGAATGGCACACGGAAAGAGCTCCGCAAGGTAAGAAGGTAAATTCTGTTGAAGAAACCTCTTCCTTGAGTGATAAAATTGATGTGATTATGTCTATGCTTGTGAATGGTAGATCTAATGTTGATCCTAATAATGTTCCTTTAGCTTCATTGGTTGCTCAAGAAGAAAATGTTGATGTGAATTTCATCAAAAATAATAATTTCAACAACAATGCTTATAGGAACAACTCGGTAATAACTATAGGCCATATCCTTCTGCTAATGGTAATGGTTATGGTAATTCTTATGGGAATTCTTACAACAATAATAGGAGTGTACCCTCTGGTCTTGAAGCTATGCTTAAAGAATTTATTAGTACACAAACTGCTTTTAACAAATCTGTTGAGGAAAAGCTTGATAAAATTGATATTATTGCTTCTAGAGTTGATAGACTTGCCTCCGATGTTGATCTATTAAAATTGAAAGTTATGCCTAATAATGATATTGATAATAAGATTACTACTACAGCAAATGCCATCCAGGTTAGAATTAATGAGAATATAATATTAATGGCTGAATTGCGTGCTAGGTGGGATAGAGAAGAAAATGAAAAACTAGCTAAAGAGAATAATGTAGCTAAAGTTTGGACTATTACCACCATTAGTAATGATAATGATTCACATGTTGCTGCACCTCCTACTATCAATGGTAAAATAATTGGTGTTGGCAATGTTTCTACTCCTACTGCAAAGCGTACAAAACTGCCTGAAATTGCTAAAACTGCTGAAACTGCTTGTGATAAAACTGCTGAATTTTTTTCCAACCTTGGGAACAATGATCCCATTGCTGTAGCTCATAATGATTTAGACTTTGATGATTGTCACATCTCTGAAGTTATAAAGTTCTTACAAAAACTTGCTAAAAGTCCTAATGATAGTGCTATAAATTTAGCCTTTACACAACATATTACAAATGCTCTCATAAAAGCTAGAGAAGAGAAACTAAAACTTGAAACTTCTATTCCTAGAAAGTTAGAAGATGGTTGGGAGCCCATCATTAAAATGAAATTCAATGACTTTGAATGTAATGCTTTATGTGATCTTGGTGCAAGTATTTCTGTTATGCCTAAAAAGAATTATGATATGCTTGACTTGCCACCATTGAAGAATTGTTATTTGGATGTTAATCTTGCCGATAATGTTAAAAAGAAACCTTTGGGGAGGATTGATAATGTGCGCATTACGGTTAACAATAACCTTGTCCCCGTTGATTTTGTTGTCTTGGATATCGAATGCAATGCATCTTGTCCTATTGTGTTGGGAAGACCTTTTCTTCGAACCGTTGGTGCTCGTTATTGATATGAGGGAAGGTAATATTAAATATCAATTTCCTCTCAAGAAAGGTATGGAACACTTCCCTAGAAAGAGAATGAAGTTGCCTTTTGATTCTATTATTAGAACAAGTTACGATGTTGATGCTTCTACTCTTGATGTTACTTGATTTGCACTTTCGCGCCTAGGCTGAAAGGCGTTAAAGAAAAGCGCTTATGGGAGACAACCCATGTTTTTACTACAGCACTTTGTTTTATATTTGAGTCTTGGAAGTTGTTTACTACTGTAGCAACCTCTCCTTATCATGTTTTTGTGCCAAGTAAAGTTTCTATGTTAAAGTTGATGTTATATTTGGGATAGCTGCGCAGAAACAGCATTGCTGTCTGTCACGAATCTGGGCACAAGTCCCTGTAGAAAATTCGAAAAAATCTGCCAATTTACGAGCGTGATCCTCCGATATGTACGCAACTTTCATTAGTTTTGAGTTTTTCCATTTGAGCAAGTCTGGTGCCATTTTAAAATTCGTCTTTACGAACTGTTCTGTTTTGACAGATTCTGCCTTTTATTTCGCATTGCCTCTTTTGCTATGTTGGATGAATTTCTTTGATCCATTAATGTCCAGTAGCTTTATGCAATGTCCATAAGTGTAAAGAATGATTGTTCCACCTCTGAATATGTGAATTATTAATTGTGCACTAACCCTCTAATGAGTTTGCTTGAAGTTTGGTGTGAAGGAAGTTTTCAAGGATCAAGAGAGGAGTATGATATACTATGATCAAGAGGAGTGAAAGCTCTAAGCTTGGGGATGCCCCCGTGGTTCATCCCTGCATATTTTAAGAAGACTCAAGCGTCTAAGCTTGGGGATGCCCAAGGCATCCCCTTCTTCATCGACAACATCATCGGGTTCCTCCCCGAAACTATATTTTTATTCGATCACATCTTGTGTTCTTTACTTGGAGCGTCGGTTTGTTTTTGTTTTTGTTTTTGTTTGAATAAAATGGATCCTAGCATTCACTTTGTGGGAGAGAGACACGCTCCGCTGTTGCATATGGACAAATATGTCCTTAGGCTTTACTCATAATATTCAAGGCGAAGTTTCTTCTTCGTTAAATTGTTATATGGTTGGAATCGGGAAATGCTACATGTAGTAATTCTAAAATGTCTTGGATAATGTGATACTTGGCAATTGTTGTGCTCATGTTTAAGCTCTTGCATCATATACTTTGCACCCATTAATGAAGAAATATATAGAGCTTGCTAAAATTTGGTTTGCATATTTGGTCTCTCTAAGGTCTAGATAATTCTAGTATTGAGTTTTGAACAACAAGGAAGACGGTGTAGAGTCTTATAATGTTTACAATATGTCTTTTATGTGAGTTTTGCTGCACCGGTTCATCCTTGAGTTTGCTTCAAATAACCTTGCTAGCCTAAACCTTGTATCGAGAGGGAATACTTCTCATGCATCCAAAATCCTTGAGCCAACCACTATGCCATTTGTGTCCACCATACCTACCTACTACATGGTATTTCTCCGCCATTCCAAAGTAAATTGCTTGAGTGCTACCTTTAAAATTTCCATTCTTTACCTTTGCAATATATAGCTCATGGGACAAAATAGCCTTAAAAACTAATGTAGTATTGAATATGTACTTATGCACTTTATCTCTTATTAAGTTGCTTGTTGTGCGATAACCATGCTTCTGGGGACGCCATCAACTATTCTTTGTTGAATATCATGTGAGTTGCTATGCATGTCCGTCTTGTCTGAAGTAAGAGGGATCTACCACCTTAATGGTTGGAGCATGCATATTGTTAGAGAAGAACATTGGGCCGCTAACTAAAGCCATGAATCATGGTGGAAGTTTCAGTTTGGACATATATCCCCAATCTCATATGAGAATAATAATTGTTTCTACATGCTTATGCATTAAAGAGGAGTCCATTATCTATTGTCCATGTTGTCCCGGTATGGATGTCTAAGTTGAGAATAATCAAAAGCGAGAAATCCAAAATGCGAGCTTTCTCCTTAGACCTTTGTACAGGCGGCATGGAGGTACCCCTTAGTCCAAGCTAAGTAGGACAAGGTGCGGGCACTATTAGTATACTATGCATGAGGCTTGCAACTTGTAAGATATAATTTACATAACTCATATGCTTTATTACTACCGTTGACAAAATTGTTTCATGTTTTCAAAATAAAAGCTCTAGCACAAATACAGGAATCGATGCTTTCCTCTTTGAAGGACCTTTCTTTTACTTTTATTGTTGAGTCAGTTTACCTATCTCTCTCCACCTTAAGAAGCAAACACTTGTGTGAATTGTGCATTGATTCCTACATACTTGCATATTGCACTTGTTATATTACTCTATGTTGACACTATCTATGAGATATACATGTTATAAGTTGAAATCAACTTCTGAAACTTAATCTTCCTTTGTGTTGCTTCAATACCTTTACTTTGATTTATTGCTTTATGAGTTAACTCTTATGCAAGACTTATTGATGCTTGTCTTGAAGTACTATTCATGAAAAGTCTTTGCTTTATGATTCATTTGTTTACTCATGTCATTACTATTGTTTTGATCGCTGCATTCATTACATATGTTTACAATAGTATGATCAAGATTATGATGGCATGTCACTTCAGAAATTATCTTTGTTATCGTTTTACCTGCTCGGGACGAGCGAGAACTAAGCTTGGGGATGCTGATACGTCTCCAACGTATCGATAATTTCTTATGTTCCATGCTACATTATTGATGATATCTACATGTTTTATACACATTATATGTCGTATTTACGCATTTTACGGAACTAACCTATTAACAAGATGCCGAAGAGCCGATTCGTTGTTTTCGCTGTTTTTGGTTTCAGAAATCCTAGTAACGAAATATTGTCGGAATTGGACGAAATCAACGCCCAGGGTCCTATTTTTGCACGAAGCTTCCAGAAGACCGAAGAGGGAAGGAAGTGGGGCCACGAGGCGCCGCCACACTAGGGCGGCGCGGCCTAGGCCCTGGCCGCGCCGACCTAGCGTGTGGGGCCCTCGTGTGGCCCCCGCGTTGCCCTTCCGCCTACTTAAAGCCTCCGTCGCGAAACCCCAGTCACCGAGACCCACGATACGGAAAACCTTCCGGAGACGCCGCCGCCGCGAATCCCATCTCGGGGGATTCAGGAGATCGCCTCCGGCACCCTGCCGGAGAGGGGATTCATCTCCCGGAGGACTCTTCATCGCCATGATCGCCTCCGGAGTGATGAGTGAGTAGTTCACCCCTGGACTATGGGTCCATAGCAGTAGCTAGATGGTCGTCTTCTCCTAATTGTGCTTCATTGTTGGATCTTGTGAGCTGCCTAACATGATCAAGATCATCTATCCGTAATTCTATATGTTGTGTTTGTCGGGATCCGATGGATAGAGAATACTATGTTATGGTGATTATCAATCTATTACTTATGTGTTGTTTATGATCTTGCATGCTCTCCGTTATTAGTAGAGGCTCGGCCAAGTTTTTACTCTTAACTCCAAGAGGGAGTATTTATGCTCGATAGTGGGTTCATGCCTTCATTGACACCTAGGACGAGTGACGGAAAGTTCTAAGGTTGTGTTGTGCTTGTTGCCACTAGGGATAAAACATTGATTCTATGTCTAAGGATGTAGTTGTCGATTACATTACGCACCATACTTAATGCAATTGTCTGTTGCTTTGCAACTTAATACTAAAAGGGGTTCGGATGATAACCTGAAGGTGGACTTTTTAGGCATAGATGCAGTTGGATGGCGGTCTATGTACTTTGTCGTAATGCCCAATTAAATCTCACTATATTTATCATATCATGTATATGCATTGTTATGCCCTTTTCTATTTGTCAATTGCCCGACTGTAATTTGTTCACCCAACATGCTTTTATCTTATGGGAGAGACACCTCTAGTGAACTGTGGACCCCGGTCCTATTCTTTACATCGCATACAATCTATCGCAATACTTATTTTATTGTTTTCTTGCAAACAATCATCTTCCACACAATACGGTTAATCCTTTGTTACAGCAAGCCGGTGAGATTGACAACCTCACTGTTTCGTTGGGGCAAAGTACTTTGGTTGTGTTGTGCAGGTTCCACGTTGGCGCCGGAATCACATTTCGCCACCATCAACCTTCAACATGCTTCTTGGCTCCTCCTGGTTCGATAAACCTTGGTTTCTTTCTGAGGGAAAACTTGCTGCTGTGCGCATCATACCTTCCTCTTGGGGTTCCCAACGAACGTGTGAGTTACACGCCATCAGGGACGCTTGGCGTCTTCAACCTTCGTACATTCCCATAAAACTTATGAGTTTATGTAGTCTCACTAGATTATATTCTATCATCTTGTAATAAGGTCTTAGATATCACATATATCTCATACCTTGCTTATTTCTGAAAACAAAATTTCCAGCTCCTTACTTTTCAAACAGATTTGAACTTCAAGTTTCACGGAGACAAGATGATTCTAGGTACTGATTGAAACCATTGTTCTTTGAATCATTAATGAGAGGTTTACTAAAAGTTTGCAATAGGACTTAATCATTTCTTGATTCTTTAATAATACGGTACCAGTCCGTGGAGTTACTTGTCAGACTTAACAGTATTTCTATCTCAATTACAAGACTAGCGCATGGTAGAAAGCGGATGCCAATTCTACAAATTTAATTCAAAATGCTATTCAGACTATGTTCATGATAATTAGTTCAAGTTTTAATCCAATTACTAATGAACTCCCACTTAATACAACATCCCTCATAGTTGTTAAGTGGCACACGATCCACATCCACTACACCAAAACCGATCATCACGTGAGATGATGTAGCTTCAATGGTGAACATCAACATGTTGATCATATCATCCATATGACTCGTGTTCAATCTTTCGGTTTCCGTTGTCCCGAGGCCATGTCTGTACATGCTAGGCTCGTCAAGCAAACCCAAGTATTTCCGCGTGTGCAACATGGCTTACACCCGTTGTATGTGAACGTAGAATCTATCACATCCGATCATCACGAGATGTTTCGAGACGACAAACTGTAGCAACGGTGCATACAAGGGGAGAACACTTTATTATCTTGATATTAATGTGAGGGATCATCTTATAATGCTACCGTCGCGATCTAAGCAAGATAAGATGCATAAAGGATTAACATCACATGCAATTCATAATATGTGATATGATATGGCCTTTCTCCTTGTGCTTTTGATCTCCATCTCCAAAGCACACGAACATGATCTCCATCATCACCAGATTGCACCAAGGTCCATGGCGATGCTTCATGGTTGTCCATCACTTATAGCTACTATAACAACTACTTGAAATAAAGCTATTACATGATGAATAGACACGCAGGTCTTAACAAATTTAAAGACAACCATTAGGCTCCTGCCGGTTGACATAATACAATAATGAACATATCATACATCAAATATAATCATGATCACATCATGGCCATATCACATCACCAAACCCTGCAAAAACAAGTTAGACGCCTCTAATTTGGTTTGCATATTTTACGTGGTTTAGGGTTTTCTAGTAAGATCCAATCTACCTACGAACATGAACCACAACAGTGATACTAGTGTTGTCAATATAAAGAGTAAATTGGATCTTCACTATGGTGGGAGAGACAGACACCCGCAAAGCCACTTATGCAATACAAGTTGCATGTCCAGCGTGGAGCAAGTCTCATAAGACGCGGTCATGTAAAGTTAGCCCGGGCCGCTTCGTCCCACCATCCCGCAAGATGCAAAGTACACTAACCAAAAACAACAAGAGCATCAATGCCCACAAACCATTGTGTTCTACTCGTGCAACAGATCTATGCATAGACACGGCTCTGATACCACTGATGGGTTTGTTGCATAGAAAACAAAAAATTTCTACCGTGAACAAGAACAAAACCAAGATCCAATCTAGGAAAACCCAAGATCTAATCTATGAAGATCGAAGCAACGAGATGCATGTGAGACTAACCCTCAAAGATTTCCAAAGCCTATGAGATTAGATCTCGTTGTTGATGTAGTCGATCATCCTGTGCTGCAATCCGGTAGCACTTCCGTACTCGGTCGCGCGTACGGTGTCGATGAAGTCCGTCCTCTCCCCGTTCCAGCGGGAAGCGGAGGTGTGGTAGATCTCCTCCAAATCCCAGCAGCACGACGGCGTGGTGGTGGTGGTGGAGGGGAAATAACTGCAGGGCTTCGCCTAAGCCGGAGCAGCATATGGAGGAGGAGAGGGGCGGCTAGAAGAGGTGGCAAGGTTGGGGTCGGCCCCCTGCCCCCTCCCCTCTTTATATAGGGGGAGGGTCGGCTGGGGTGGCCCCCCTGCGCCCCAAACCCATCTAGGGCCGGCGGCACAAGGGGGAAGGGGGAGTCTTGCCCCCCAAGTTGATCCCCCCTTAGGGTTTTGGGGAAACCCTAAGGGGTGGCCGGCCTGGGCCTTGAGGCTTGGTGCGCCTGGCCCATTAGGGCTGGGCAGCACCCCCTCGGCCCATGTGGGCCCCCTAGGTCGTGGGCCCCATGGTGGACCCCTCCGGAACCTTCTAGAACCTTTCGGTCTTTCACCGGAAAATCCCGAACTTTTCCGAAACCTAGAAATCAACTTCCCTTATATGAATCTTATTCTCCGGACCATTCCGGACCTCCTCGTGATGTCCTGGATCCCATCCGAGACTCCAAACAAACTTCGGTCTCCATCTCATATTCCGAATGTACTTATGCGACATCGAACCTTAAGCGCGTCACCCTACGGTTCGTGAATTATGCAGACATGGTCGAGTCTCCTCTCCGAGCAATAACCAATAGCGGGATCTGGAGATCCATAATGGCTCCCACATATTCACGATGACTTAGTGATCGATTGAACCATTTACATACGATGCCAATACCCTTTGTCACGCGATATTTTACTTGTCCGAGGTTCGATCATCGGTATCTCCATACCTTGTTCAACCTCGTTACCGACAAGTACTCTTTACTCGTACCGTGGTATGTCATCTCTTATGATCCAATCATATGCTTGCAAGTTAATCAGACGACATTCCACCGAGAGGGCCCAAAGTATATCTATCCGTCATCAGGATGGATAAATCCGACTATTGATCCATATGCTTCAACTCACACTTTCCGAATACTTAATCCCATCTTTATAACCACCCATTTACGCAATGGCGTTTGATGTAATCAAAGTACCCTTCCGGTGTAAGTGATTTACATGATCTCATGGTCGAAGGACTTAGACAACTATGTATCGAAAGCTTATAGCAAATTGAACTTAATGACTTGATCTTATGCTACGCTCATATGGGTGTGTGTCCATTATATCATTCACCCAATGACATAACCTTGTTATTAATAACATCCAATGTTCATGATCACAAAACCATGATCATCCATTAATCAACAAGCTAGTTATACAAGAGCCTTACTAGGGACTCCTTGTTGTTTACATAACACACATGTATCAATGTTTCGGTTAATACAATTATAGCATGGTATGCAAACATTATTATAAACACAAAGATATATTATAATAACCATTTTATTATTGCCTCTTGGGCATATCTCCAACAATATATTTCCTCTCGGAGTATACACCTTCCGTGTTGGGCTCGTTGGTATCCAGACATCTTCCCATATATTGATTTGATCTCCTTCTCCAATTCTCCATATACACCCACTTTTCAAAGTTTGAATTCCATAAAACATGCTCTGCCATGTGTAAGAACTTCCACTCTTAAGTTGTGCATTCAGTAGGTTACCATCTGGATAATATTTTCAGCGGAGAACTCTTGCACACAAAGAATCTGGTTCCTGCATCAGTCTCCAACATTGCTTTGCTAGCATCGTTGTATTAAAGGTATGCAAATCTCTAAGACCCATTCCCCCTTTCTCCTTTGGAATACACAGCTTCCGCCACGCCAACCAATGCATCTTCTTATGGTCATCGTCGCCACCCCACCAAAATTGCGAAATAACATCAGTGATTCCCTTACAAATGTTTTTTTTGGGATATTGAATACTGTCATCGCAAAAACTGGTATGGCTTGGGCAATAGCCTTAATCAGAGTATCCTTTCCACCCATGGAAAGTATCTTTTCTTTCCATCCACTAATAATTTCTTGAACTCTCTCAACCAAATATTTGAAACAGTCACTTCTGCTTAGGCCAACCATTGGAGGCAGGCCAAGGTATTTATTATTAGTTGGGTATGTGCAAAAGCATGTGCTAATATTAGTAGGTTCCGTCGACTTCAGCTGGACGAAGAGATCGCAGATCCGCAATGATCACCCTGTGTAAGGCATCCTAGTGGCCGTTAAACCGGCAAGAATTAAGGAAACGAACTCGTCATCGTGGAGAGGCTGCAAAATGGATGTAGTGTCCGAAAGTAGACAGTGACCTCTGCCCCATATCGGTGCAGATGTCGGTGTCGGTCGATCGGACAATCGACATAGACATGCCAGGTTACAAAGCCAGTTTACATGGCGAGGCACAATTATTCATGAAACCAAAAGAAATAAGAGCCTTGCTCCAGTACAACCCCGTCCTCCAAACTCACTTTGGGCTCCTAAGTCCAAATCCAACCCATATCCAAATTCGATATACCTATGTACGGGTATACCGTATACCGATAGCTGCCAGCCACGGTCTCCACAATCTCCATGATCTGATACATTGGCCACAACACTCTGCCGCCTCGATCTCTGAAGCTCCGGCGACGACGATCGTTCGCCGGTCACGGCCGTCACCGTGGAAGGTTTCAATGTCACAGTTCAAGAGCTATGACAGGTGCATAGCCGGACATATCCGGTACCATCGGCCAGCCTGTTCGGCACGCAGCAAACACAGCGCACTGCATAATAAGTGTATATATCAATGGTATTGTATTTTGAAAAAGTAGGTAGGTAACATCGGATCTCATGGATGTGTAATATTTCTTCTCTAACTTCTCCAAAATTTCAGTTAACTCTTTCAGCTGTGAGAAAAGGTTGTGATCTTCTTAGGTGAATCATTTTTAGACTAGCCAAATTATATTGAGCACCCAACTTTGATCTGTCATGCTACATGTTGCGGCATAAAACCACAACCTCACAAACGGCTAGCCAACCGTCGCTCTGTAACTCCTAGCCCGGACAGGCCGGCCACCAGGGCCGGATACGGGATACGCCAGCTTCCAAGCCCGGCCAGATTGGCTTCGAGTCCTTCCTATACCTCTATTGCTTCTGCTAAGTCCGTTTGGCCACTGCCGTGAACTGTCCGGCGTTTGTCACCAGGTCTGTCGTCCGCGTGAACTGTTCGGTGAGTTATCGCTTACGTTCTCAATAAAACGGAAGTCCGGCCAAATGGAAGTTGCGCCGCCGCAGCAGCACCCTTCCTGCCGCCGTTCCTGCACGGCGCCGCGCCACCATCCTGCCCGATCGTGCCAACCAACACCGCTCGTTATGCGTAGTTGGGTCATACGGGTTTTATACAGGGATTTGTGTATCTGTTTTGTTTTAATGATAAAGGGGTATCAAGCAATCTGAGCCGTTCTTGTATTTGAGTTTGCTCTGAGTTTAGAGGGAGAGGTTATACTGGAACACTGACTGTAGAGGCACCGAGCAAACAAGTTGGTCATCACTTTGCCTCGCGTGCAAGATGCACCTGCCGGATCTTTAAAAACGTTGCCATGTTGCTGATGTTTGCCGGACATCAAGGTTAGGCCACCGGCGACCGATTTCGACTTAGACCTTGTCACTTGTCAGTTCCGACGTACGTCTGTTCTCTGTAGGCAGCCGGCTACAGGCACGCGGTAACCGGAGTATCTGAACGAAGCTGGCTTCTTCGTCCAACTGATTGATCGTAGGGGACAGTATCAAACAACTACACAAGGCTGTGTCGATCTCGACGGCAAGAAGCTGACCTGGACGATTATACTAAAACAAATATCTAGGCCGGATCAGATCCGGTGATGTGCAGATAGGTGGCACCGGCCTGAGACCGTGCATCATTGTGAGTGGTCGGTCGGGAACACGGCAAGAGTAATCAAATATTCTTAATCAGAAACTGAAAAATCAAATAATAAAATTAACGAACATGATACTGATATAACACGAAAAACACAAGAATGTTTCTGAAGGATCAGATTCCTTCCGTAATCATTATATTGAAATAAACAAAAGAAAATTCTGACGACTTTGCACGGAATTGGACTTCTGCTTTGTTTACGCAAGGTAGACCAAGGATGAAAAAAAAACCTACTCCCGGGCATACTTTTCACATGTTCAATAAATCTAGATAGATTTTAGCCTATATTTTATCTAAATCTATGCAATTATTTAGAGCCGGAGGGCGAGTAACATTCTATAGTCAATACAAGTCGTGATATATTTCCTATAGAAATATGATACTCTACACTCCTATGAAACTACTTTCAACAAGAAAATTCTTCAAATTTTCTCTATACTTACATTTGTTTTAAAAAGAATCACATGCATCCTACATTACAAACTAATTGTCGTTGTGGATGTCCAATGTTAAACTATTTTAAGTTTGACCAAGTACAAAGAAAAATATATATAAATAAGCAGATACAACACCAATTTGGTTCAATTATATTCATCATAAAATATTTTCTATTATAAACATTTGACATTTTTAAAAAACCCGGCCGAGCTTAGAGAAGTTTGACTAAACATAAACCTAGAGCCTCGATTATTTTTGAATTGAAGGAGTACTTTATAAAAGCCCTTCATCTGTGTTGGTATGTATATCTAGCATGGGCGAACCCACATAGGCCCACTAGGGAGTGAAACCGGATAATTTTTTAATCATACCTAGAACCTCGTGTAAATACATAGCAGTAGTGTACATGGACACCCCATATGAAATTATGAAGCCGGTGCTGAGGTGTCGGTTGATGCTTGTAGAGCAAGACCGCAACAATATTGGGGCGTAATCTAGCATAGCCAACACTAACCTAGGGTCCATTTCCCCCTCCCCTTTCACTCTCCACCCTCCTCTCCTTGAGAGTCGTCTATGTCGACCCAGCTCCTCTCTCCCTCTCCTTCGGTGGCCTCGCCAGCCGGAGTGGGTGGGGGAGGGGAGGCCAGCCTCCTCGTGTTGATCGGGTTAGTGGTAGGTGTAGTTGTACGTGCTTTACCCTTGTGGAGAATGGTGTTATGCCCTGGAGGTTCCCCTCATCGGTGCCATCGCGATGCGCTGTGAGGTCGATGGGTGTGCTCACTGGTGAGTCACCATGGTGTTGCCTGCAAGTGGGAGGTGGTTCTGAAGAAACCTTCTTCAATAAGTGCCTTCGAGATCGTGTTTTTGCAGTTCTTGCTAGATCTGACCACGCCGGTGGCGGCAGGAATGGTGAGGCCTCAAGAACTGGATCTCCTTGGGATGTTCATGGTGCTGCTCTGCTTGGCGGAGTTCATCAGCGATGGCAATCTCGAGCCGCCGCAACCTTCGGCCGTAAGGAAGGCCGCTCCGCGCTCTAGTGCTTGATGCACCTAAGCATGTTTGTCCTCGTGGCTGGTGTGTCTTTGGGGAAGAGCTTCCTCGACTCTGGTATGTCATCGCACATCCACCTTGCTCAAGTGGTATGGTCCCGGCGGCGAGGCGGGTGGCCGTTTATGGAAGTCTAAGATGTGCAATGGAGAAGAAGGGCCGGATCACTTTTTTTCCTTTTATTTCTTGGGTCCTTCTTGTAAATAGTGAGGATCAGGTTAACCTACCTTTTCTTTTGGGTCTTTGTATTTATTTGCCCACTGCTTTAATTGATGCATCTACTGGGTCCTTCTGGACCCTTCTTTCTTCGAAAAGAAATCAACCATAATCACACTAGTAGGAAAAACCTTATAGGTGAGATCTTATTTTTGTGGCGCACTGGCCGAATATGTGCCACAGAAAGTTATTTTGTGGCGCACCTGGCTTGGTGCGCCACAAAAATAGCTTATTTTTGTGGCGCAGCAATAATAAGTGCGCCACAGAAACAAGATGGGGCCCACACCCTGCCACCCCTAATCATAGATTCCACTATTTCTGTGGCGCACAGGCGGGGTGCACCACAGAAATAACTTGTTCAGTGGCGCACTTGTTATGGTGCGCCACAGAAATAATTGCTTCAGTGGCGCACTGGTTATGGTGTGCCACATAAATAGTGGAACTTATATCATGCCCCGTACCCCTCCCCACCCGTACACCTCCGCGCGCCCGTACACCTCTCCCCTCTCCTTCGATCCCTACTGCCGCGCGCCGCCATGGTGAGCGCTGGCGTCGCCGTCGCCGCCGCCTTCCTCTGCGATGGCCGCATGCCGCCACGCTCCTCCCATCCCCGCCACCTGCAGCACAAGCTGCCGCTACGGCGAGGAGGGGCCGCCGCATCAAGGTGGAGGAGGGGCCGGCGTCGCGTCAAGGTGGAGGAGCCGCCGCGTCCTCCTCCTCCTCCACCCCTGCCGTCGTCGTAAACCTCCTCCTCCACCCCTATCGTCGGTGAACTCTCTACCCTCCCCTCCCCTCCCTCTTCCTCTCCCGCGCGAGCACAAGGTGCTCGACGAAATGCTCATGTGATGTTGTTGTTGTTGTTGTGCTACTGGCTGCTGTTGCTGTTGATGTGCTACTGGATGCAATCTATCTATCTATCCTAGCTTGCTGTCATTGTTGCTGTCATTATCCTGGTGAACTACTGTTGCTATTGCTTGTGTGTCCATGCTCTAAATGATCAATTGATCATCATATATGTGCTAGTGATTTACTTACTGGCTCGTTGCTCATGCTTTTTTACTTAATGTCCTATGCTATTGCTATGTCTCTGTAGCTTCTGACCATGTATTGGTGACCGCTCATACTTGTAAAAGCATCCTGGAGGATTTTGGTGATGTGCCTTGATGCTTCCATAGCATCCTGGTATGATTGTTGTTGCCTAATTCAATTATCTGAAAAGGTTTTCTTTATTGATGTCAGATAATTGGATGAACTGCTTATGCAGTAATGATTCCTTTGATGTGTTATTGAAGCTTGGATGGAAGCCAACTAGTGTTGGGTACCCTAGCTTTGTTTTGAACTCAACTGAGTAATGATAAATTTCTATTTCTTGTTGGCTTGGATGAAATTATGGTTGATGTAACCTCAGTAGTGGTTCACTGGTGTCATTGCTTGTCTTTGTCTTGTGACCTCATTAGCTCTTGCTACGCCACTTGGTTGCATCTCATAGTTGGATAATTGGTTCGTTTTGGTGAAAATAGAGATATTCACAGTAGGGAATCATATAAATGAATGCCACTGTGGTATCCGTTGAAGAAAATGGGAAGTTTCTGATGGTTTAAAAGACTAGGTGATGCTAGGTTATTAAGTTGGCTATCAAGGTTGGTTTTATCTGGTTAACTTGGATAGGCTATGTGTTCTTGCTTACTTATGCATATCCATCTCTACTTGGATTGACTAGCTCGGGCTTGGCCTCTCTCTTGCCGAGCATCACTTGGTTACTACCAAGTGATGAGTAATCCCTTATGGTACCCCAGCTTTGTTTTGAACTCAACTGAGTAATGATAAATTTCTATTTCTTGTTGGCTTTGATGAAAATAGAGATATCAACAGTAGGGGATCATGTAAATGAATGTGTCATCGTGGTGAACAGACAGATGCCATAGGATGGCTTAAGTTCGAGCCGAATGTGCGCTAGAGGATTCAGGGGAGGGTTTTGGTAACACAAGGGTGGAAATCGGATGGAATACTGGTATCTTATTGATGAACTTGGCCTTGGCCAGAGGTTGAAGAAGCACAGTACAAGCTCTATTTCTCTACAGCTAACCTGCCTTCTGTCTATCCAAAGTTTTATCCCCTGCGCAAGGGTGTGCTCCCTCTCCTTATATAGGGGACAGGGTGGCTTACAAGGGAAGAAACCGTAATGGCATCTTTGACTAGACAAACTACTTTACAAAGCCTCTTTGGCAGCAAGTGACGCCGGTATATATGACATCCGCCGGTAGCTTTTACGTCATCTTCTGCTTTGGCTCCAGAGCTTCGATTAAAGCTGAAGTGCTTCTCTCATCCTTGTCCTCTACTCCTTCAGAGAATCTTTGACCAGACTGCCGACGTGCTACAGTGTAGCCTATGCCGGCATTCCGACACCTTCTTAACCTATTCCGGTATACCCATCCTGGGAGACCGGTACGGTTTCACTTAGTCACGAACCCGTCTTTGTCATTCGGAATAATCTTTAAACCGGTACGCCAACTGCCTAGACAAGGCTAGCTTGCCAAGCCTTTGGCATACCGGTGGTCATCCCCCCAACATTAGTCCCCGAAGCTGGTATAGTCCGGCGGGTCCTATCCAATGGACCATGCCAGGTTCCCCTCTTGAATGTACCGGTTTAATCCTTCTGGTATCCTGCTCGAACCTTCCGGTGTCTCTTCCGTAACTACCTCATCGTACCGATCTTTTCCGGTATCTTTATCATTTAACGCTCCTCGAAGAAGTCGAGAATATGTTGGAAACAGCGCCTGTCAGAGACATGCGCACTGTTTCTGACGCTCCAGTTGTCAGGGGTCACTTCCCTTCGACTCCCGCGCCCTCCTTAAATGCGCCACACCGGATCCTCGCCGCCGTTCCGGATCCATGTGGCCTTCGTGTGGCACCTTGCTTTCACGCGTGTATCATTGCGCCACGTGGCGGCCCACAGGCAAAGTGAAACGGGCTAGAGTGCGCCGCGGCCCACTAACCCTCTTCTATAAATGGGCGCGATGGTTCCTTCTCCATCCCCTTCCTCGCATTCTCCACTTCTCAGAGCAGTTCGAGCCTTCCGCCGCTCGTGCTCCTCCTGCCGTCATTCGCCGCCAAGACCTTGCTCTCCGACGAACCTCGTGAAACGCGCCGGGGACTTTGCTCGTCTGCCTCCGTCGATGCCCTCTTCCTCCTCTACGCTGGAGCCTGACGCTGCTTCCTCTTCGGCCTCTTCTTCTCCGTTCGCCGCTCTCAACCGCCTGCTCGCCGAGCTCCGGCGGGTCGTCAACTCCGTCGTCTGCCGCCCTCAGGTTAGCCTTGCGAACGCCGTATTCCTTTCCCTCCTTGCCTTATTGTTCTTGGGCCGGTAGGGTATTTACTTCCTGTTTTTTCTTGTTTTTCTCTTACTCGTAGATCTTCGCGAGGGACTAGACTCGGGGAAAACTGTTTGTAGCTAGGTTTCAAACTTAGTCCAATATGTCGTCCGAAGAATCTCTTCTGGAGTCCTCCGCTAGCAGTCACCACAGCGAGAGCCCCACCGTTTCTTCTGGAGGGGAAACTCCGGCTGACCAGATCGATGACGGGCTCGAGGCGGGCCTCGCCCAGAGCGAAGCAGGTACCGGTAAATCCAGTCAAGCTATCGGTAACCAAGGAGAAGCCGGCAGCTCGAGCCAGGGCGCCGGCGTAGACTTGGATTCTTACACACGCGGAGCCTGGATGGGCTCCGACGTGACTCAAGCGGAAATAGACTGGCTCTACCGGTCCCGGAGAATACCGGAAGAGGTATTCTGCCGGATCCGTGGGAAGGAGCGGCAGCCTGAGCCCCAGCCAGGTGAATATGTGGTGTTCGCCGCTCATTTTGAACGCGGCCTAGGCCTTCCGGCGTCGGATTTCTTCCGTCGCTTTCTTGACTTCTATGAACTCCAACCCCATCACCTTCCGGGCAACTCAATCTTTTACCTCTCTTCCTTCACCTCTTTCATGGAGGGATACACCGGTATCACTCCTTCCATAGATAACTTTTCTTACTTTTATTATCTCCAGAAGAATTCTATCCAAGATAGGAAACTTCCGTACCCCAGACCCTTCGTCCGGTGTGGGGGTTGCATCCTGTCTCCCCGTCCCGGGAGCAATTTCTATAAACTCTCCGGTCTGGAATCTGTCCGGACCTGGCAGAGGTCCTTCTTCTACGTCCGGAACGGTGGCCCGGAAGACTTCATCAACCTTCTGGCATATGTTCCCGGGCTCCCCTCCATGAAGAACTGGCTCCACAACCCTAAGGACGATAAGGAGTCCAAGCGGGTGCCCGGTTTTGTCGATACAAACAAGGAGGAGACCAACCTCTGCGTGGAAGACCTGGTTTGGGCTTTTCTCTCGCGCCGGGTGCTGCCCCTTCAGCCCCGCACCCACAAGATCAGCCAGATGTCGGGCCCAATGGACCCGACAAGGATTACGACTCACCGGTTGAGCTTTACTGGCTTGGTCCTTAAGGCCAAGCAGATTTGCCAGAACACGCTAAGTCCCAACGGGAAGTACGGGCTGGTCCCTTACAGCCGCAGCAACTCTCCTCCGCCCCGAGTAAGATCTCGGGATCTCCAGAAGACCTTTTACCGGTATAGCCACGAATATTTTGTTCTAACTTGTTCTTTCGTATTTCAGAACTTCCGCTGGATCGCCAAGGAGGAGCCGGCCTCTTTCACTCCCGACCGGCGTTTTCGCGACGACTGTGACGCTGACCCCTGATGACCCACAAGTATAGGGGATCGCAACAGTCTTCGAGGGAAGTAAAACCCAATTTATTGATTCGACACAAGGGGAGCCATAGAATATTTGTAAGCCTTAACAGCGGAGTTGTCAATTCAGCTGCACCTGGAAATAGACTTGCTCGCAAGAGTTTATCGGTAGCAACGAGTTTTATAGGAGTAGCGAGTAGTGAAATATAAGCATCGGTGTAACAAAGACAGCGGTAGTGATTATAGTAAACGAGCAGGATTAAAATACGTAGGCACAGGGATGGATGAACGGGCGCTGCATGGATAAGAGAACTCATGTAACAATCAAGGCAGGGCATTTGCAGATAGTAATAAAACAGTATCCAAGTACTAAACAACCATAGGCATGTGTTTCATATATAGTCGTACGTGCTCGCAATGAGAAACTTGCACAACATCTTTTGTCCTACCAGCCGGTGGCAGCCGGGCCTCTAGGGAAACTATTGGTAATTAAGGTACTCCTTTTAATAGAGTACCGGAGCAAAGCATTAACACTCCGTGAACACAGGTGATCCTCATATCACAGCCTTCCCCTCCGGTTGTCCCAATTTCTGTCACTTTGGGGCCTCGGGTTCCGGACAGCAATATGTGTATACAACTTGCAGGTAAGATCATAAAACAATGAATATTATCATGAATCAATAACATGTTCAGATCTGAAATCATGGCAATCGGGCCCTAGTGACAAGCATCGGGGCCGGGCTGGCAAAATTTGGGGCCCTGTGCCAAATTCTAAAATGGGCCCTACTTTTTTGAAATAAACTAGATTATACTTATACTTTGTCAATAAGATGCAGTTAGTATGCTAATTTGACACAGACGTAAGCTTGGATAGTTGGCTTGCCGGACTTCCCTTTGGTTTATGCTCAGGTTTTGAGTTCGAAACTTGGTGAAAGCACATTAATATTCCATGACGATTTTATTCTTGCTGTAGGTAGCGAGATTGGCGGGCCTGGTTGATGACCCACAAGTATAGGGGATCGCAACAGTCTTCGAGGGAAGTATTACCCAATTTATTGATTCGACACAAGGGGAGACAAAGAATACTTGTAAGCCTTAACAGCGGAGTTGTCAATTCAGCCGCACACGGAAACGAGACTTGCTCGCAAGAGTTTATCGGTAGCAACAGTTTTATAGCAGTAAGAATAGTGAAATAACGACGGCGGTGAAATAAAGACAGCAGTAGTGATTATAGTAAACAGCAGGATTAAAATACCGTAGGCACGAGGGATGGATGAACGGGCGTTGCATGGATGAGAGAATTCATATAACAATCATGATAGGGCATTTGCGAGATAATAATAAAGCGGTATCCAAGTACTAATCAATCCATAGGCATGTGTTCCGTATATAGTCGTACGTGCTCGCAATGAGAAACTTGCACAACATCTTTTGTCCTACCGGCCGGTGGCAGCCGGGCCTCTAGGGAAACTACTCGGAAATTAAGGTACTCCTTTTAATAGAGTACCGGAGCAAAGCATTAACACTCCGTGAACACATGTGATCCTCACATCACCGCCTTCCCCTCCGGTTGTCCCAATTTTCGTCACTTTGGGGCCTCGGGTTCCGGACAGCAACGTGTGTATACAACTTGCGAGGTAAGATCATAAAACAATGCATATCATGATGAAACAATAACATGTTCAGATCTGAGATCATGGCACTCGGGCCCTAGTGACAAGCATTAAGCATAACAAGTTGCAACAATATCATAAAAGTAACATCTACGGATACTAGGCACCATGCCCTAACAATCTTATGACTATTACATGATCAATCTCATCCAATCCATACCATCCCCTTCAGCCTACAGCGGGGGAATTACTCACACATGCATGGGGGAAACATGGATGGTTGATGGAGAAGCGTCGGTGGTGATGGCGGTGATGATCCCCTCCAATTCCCCGTCCCGGCGGAGTGCCAGAACAGAGTTTCTGGTCCCGAGACGGAGTTTCGCGACGGTGGCGGCGTACTAGATGGTTTCTGGCGACTTCGACTTCCCGTCTCGCGTTTTTAGATTGAAACCCTTAAGTAGTCCAAAGGAGGGCGTCGGGGGCCAGCCGAGGTGGCCACACAGTAGGGCGGCGCCCCCCCTCCTGGGCCGCACCGGCCTAGTGTGTGGGGGCCTCGGGCCCCCACCTGGCTTGCCCTCCTGGCTCCGTCAATATTCTGGGAAAATAGGACCTTTCGCATAAATTCCGAGGATTTTCCTGAAAGTTGGATTTCTGCACAAAAACGAGACACCAGAGCAATTCTGCTAAAAACAGCGTTAGTCCGTGTTAGTTGCATCCAAAATACACAAATTAGAGGCAAAACAATAGCAAAAGTGTTCGGGAAAGTAGATACGTTTTGGACGTATCAACTCCCCCCAAGCTTAGCTTATTGCTTGTCCTCAAGCAATTCAGTTAACAACTGAGTGCGATAAAAGAACTTTCACAAACACATTTGTTCATATGATGTAAATAATCTAATGACATGGCAAATGCTTAAGCAATTCATAATAAGGTACATGCAAATAAAGTCATCTAATAGCTGTGTCAATCATGAAAGAGATACCAACAAGCTAATAACAAGCATCATGAAACACTTCAATAAACATGATTGCAATGTTCATAGAAATATATGATAAAGTGGTATCTCGCTTGCCTGTATTTGTACAGCAAAACATAAATGCCCAGGCACCTCTGAAGTTCATAGAAAGACTAGAAGTAAATTTTTCAAAGATAAAAGCATCAAAGTTATACCACATCTGATCATATTTTGGGACAAGCATATTATACTAAGAATGACAGTTATGCTCTCAAGAAGGTGCTCAAAGAAAGGATGGTGACTCAACATAAAAGTAAAAGATTGACCCTTCGCAGAGCGAAGCAGGGATTAACATGTGCTAGAGCTTTTCATTTTTCAAAGACAGAAATAAAATTATTTTGAGAGGTGTTTGTTGTTGTCAACGAATGATAGTGGGTACTCTAACCACCTCGCCAACCAGACTCTCAAGAGCGGCTCCCATGAAGGACGTCATCTCTACCGGCCGGGTAGATCATCCCTCTTCTCTTTTGTTTACACATGCATTTTAGTTTCATTATGGATGACACTCCCCCAACCTTTGCTTACACAAGCCATGGCTAACCGAATCCTCGGGTGCCTTCCAACATTCACATACCATGGGGAAATGTCTATTTGCGAGGTTAAGTTGCTTACGATGAATCGGAGCAAAACATGTGAAGAGAATTATTAATGAAGGTTAATTAATTGGGGCTGGGAACCCCGTTGCCAGCTCTTTTTGCAAAATTATTGGATAAGCGGATGTGCCACTAGTCCATAGGTGAAAGTCTGTCCGGAGTAAATGACAAGGTTGAAAGATAAAACACCACATATTTGCTCATGAGCTATAAAACATTAACACAAATTGGGAAGTAGTTTGAAGGTGTAAAGGTAGCACATGAGAATCTACTTGGAATGGTTTGAAATGCCATGCATAGGTATTTATGGTGGACACTTTGGAATAACTTGGTTTTCATGTGTTTGGAAGCACGAGCAGCGTTCCCGCTCAGTACAAGTGAAGGCTAGCAATAGACTGGGAAGCGACAATCAAGAGAGCAGTAACTGTCATAATCATGCTTGCGACAAAATAAAATTAACGGAGGCATAAAAGTGATACAAGAACTCTGAAGCAAAGTAAATCATCGAGGCTTAATTGACTTTTTTTTAGTCATATGCATGCGCGAGCATGTGCCGAGTCGATTCAAGTGAATTATTCAGAGGAGGATACCACAATGTCAAACCTATGTATGAATAAAACAATGCAAGCAAATATTCATGACATGCTACTCATTATTAATAGATTGGAACTAATCATGAGAGATCATAAACTACTAGACTTTCATTAAATGACATATACCTCACATGAACCAACTAAGCATGCTCACATGGATGAGTATATATACAAAAATGAAAACAAATAGTGTTCATACCAGCCTCTCACCGCAGTCAAATTGCCGTAGATCGTCATTATTGCCTTTCACTTGTGCAGCTTGAATAATAATATGGAATGAAACCAAGCTCCAACCACCGGAGACATCTGAACTCCCTAATGAACTTTACAAAACCAAAGAAGAACAACAAATATTTTTGGTGTTTTCGGGTTAGAAACAAGAACAAAACGAAACAAGCAAACAAAGCAAATCTTTTTGGGTTTTCTCCTAGCAAACCAATGATAGCAAATAAAGTAAAATAAGAGCAAATGACCAAATAAACAAATGGTGAAGAGAAACAACAGAAATATTTTTGGTCTTTTTGTATTTTATGAAAGAAACAAAGCAAAAACAAGAAAATACAAACCAACAGAAACACATAAAAGCAGGATGACAGAAATCTGCCAAAACCTGACAGCAGTACAGAAATCGATTTTAACAAAAATCTTCCATTGCTCAATTCGAAAAGTGTTCAACTAATGAAAGTTAGATAACAACCTGGGGGACATGCACAAAAATTTTCAACTCAAAATAACGTTCTGGCTGTGCGTACGATTTTTTTTGGTAACAGCCCAGAATCTGTTTTCGGACAGCACTTCCCCAAATATCATCTCCCTCTCATTAGAAAACCACTTTAAGAAACTAAACAAGTATGTACAAGTATCCAGCAACCATAATATGCAAAGAATGAGTGATGCCGGTATACCTCCCCGCAAGCTTAGGCTTTTGGGCTAAGTGGAGTTCAACCCCAGCGAGGATCGGGGTTCCACGCCGGTGGATCGTACATGGTGTGATAATAAGGTCCCTGCGCAGAAGAATAGCGTGGAGGCTCCACATGACCATAATGTTGATGTGAGGAGCTCGCTGCATCGGATGATGAATCGAGGTGCTCCTCGGCCTCCTCCGTGCCGTCCCTTGCATGATGGCCTTCTCTTTCTATGTATGCATTTAGCTCATTTTCTGTGACCGACCACCCTTCCCTGGAATCAAGGTTAAGCAGAACAGGTGCAGGCAATCGTACTAGCTTTTCAGTTTTCTTAGTTGTTCTCCAAGTTTTCTTATAGAATGTTATCTTATAAGACAGGTTGCTCAAATTAGACGTATCCGAAACAAATTCATGTTTAATCATGGAAACAACATCAAGTTTTTCTATGGAGAGCTGAATATCTAGATGGTGAGGTTCTACACCATGCATAGCTAATAAACGAGAGGCGATGAGACCTCCACAAATTCCTCCCTTCCCACGGTTAGTAGCAAGTCTACAAGCTATCAAAGCACCCAAATTATAAGTCCTATCCTGTTGCAATGCAGCAGCTAAGAAAGCCATATCTTGGATAGACAACTTACTTGCATTCTTTCTAGCAAGAACGCACTTTGTGATGAAATAAGCAAAGTAGCGAATAGCTGGGAGTTGAATACTACTGATTTTACCACCATCATCGGAGAAGCTTCTCCCTTGACAAATCATCGTATAAAGACTCGAGAGCTCCCGCGGCGTTCCCCTAATCTTCTCGCAGGATCCCCACTGTGGAACTCTAATTGCTGCACAAAAATCATTAAAGGGAAAGTTGACAGTTTTATTATAAATTTTGTATCGAACCATGGGGTTAGTTTGGGAACGATTGAATTCGAAATCTTGCACCACCGACATGGTTAGTTTTGCATATTGGTAAGGTTCACCAACAGCAAAACTTTCCAACCCTGCATTGGAAATCAGTTTTTGAACATCTTGCAAGATTCCTGCATTCCGCATAAAATCAGTGCATGGGTAATAAGAGGGGTATACTCCCTCTTCGCGGTGAACTCTCATGACTTCTTGCACCTCCAATTCTTGTTGATTTAGTTGGTGCCTACTCCCTTCCATTTTCTTATATTGAATTGATATGGATCCAATCACAAGAGTTTGATATTCTTCTTGAGGCTCATATATAGGACAATCAATGGATCCCACCTTGATAGTTTTCACATTACAAATTGTATTAACTCCATATACTTTATCAATCTTCTTTAGAAAATAGACCGTATGTTCCTTGTCATCAACATTGAAAGTAACTTTTCCTTTATTGCAATCAATAACAGCCCCTGCGGTATTAAGAAAGGGTCTTCCAAGAATAATAGATATATTATCATCTTCAGGCATTTCCAACACAACAAAATCAGTTAATATTAAGCAATGTTGAGTAACTTGAACAGGAACATTTTCACATACACCAACAGGAATAGCAGTAGATTTATCAGCCATTTGCAAAGATATATCAGTTGGTATCAACTTATCTAAATCAAGTCTCTTGTAAAGAGAAAAAGGCATTACACTAACTCCTGCTCCCAAATCACATAAAGCAGTTCTAACATAATTATTCTTGATGGAACAAGGAATAGTCGCTATACCTAGGTCTCCCAGCTTCTTTGGAACCTTACCATTGAAAGAGTAATTAGCGAGCACAGTGGAAATCTCCTCATTAGGAATTTTCCTTTTGTTAGAGACAATATCTTTCATATACTTTGAATAAGGAGGCGATTTAATAGAATCATTCAAAGGGATTTGCAAAAATAAAGGTTTCATCCAATCACAAAATTTATTATAATGTTCCTCCTCCTTTGATTTTAGTTTCTTAGCAGGAAAAGGCATTTGCTTTTGAACCCAAGGTTCTCTTTCATTACCATGTTTCTTTGTAATAAAATCTTCTTTAGTGTACTTTTTATTTTTAGCATGCTTTTCAGGTTCTTTTTCAATTTCTTCTTTATCAGGAGTATCATTCTTATCATTATCTTCATCATGTTCATTACCACTTTCAGTTTTAGCATCAGAAATATAAATACTATTAGGATCATTAACAGGTTCAGAGGATTCTACAACAGTTTTATGTTTCTTTTTCTTTTTCTTAGAAGGACTACTAGTTTCTTTAGTTCGTTGAGAATCTTGTTCAATTCTTTTGGGGTGCCCTTCAGGATATAGAGGATCCTGGGTAGAAACACCGCCTCTAGTTGTTACTTCATAAGCATATTTTTCTTCATGAGTATTTTTTAACAAGTCATTTTGCACTTTAGTAAGCTGATCAATTTGAGTTTGAATCATATTAAAATGTTTAACAAGCATCTTAACATAATTGGAGGTTCTCTCCACAATATCATGCAATTTACTAATAGCTTGAGAATTTTCTATTAGATGATTCTCTACTCTCATATTAAAATTATTTTGCTTAACAATATAATTATCAAATTCATCTAAACATTGATCAGGAGGTTTTGAATAAGGGATATCTCCTCTATCAAAGCGTTGAAGGGAATGTACCTCAATTGTGGATGAAGGGGGAATTATCTTACATAGGTCTTCTATAGGAGGCAAATTCTTCACATCTTCAGATTTAATACCTTTCTCCATAAGAGATTTCTTGGCTTCCCTCATATCTTCATCATTTAATTCAATCATACCCCTCTTCTTCAATATTGGTGTCGGGGTTGGTTCAGGTGTAGACCAATCATCATGATTTTTGCTTATTTTAGCCAATAATTCTTCAGCTTCATCCGGAGTTCTTTTCCTGAAAACACAATCAGCACAACTATCCAGGTATGCCCTAGACTCAATGGTTAGTCCACTATAAAATATATCAAGTAAATCATGCTTTTCCAAATCATGTCCAGGCCGAGCTCTAATAAGAGAGCAAAATCTTGCCCAAGCTTCAGGCAATTTCTCTCCATCTTCTTGATCAAAACTATAAATTCTCTGCAGAGCAATATGTTGAGCACTAGCGGGAAAGTATTTCCGAAAGAAAACATCAAGCAAACAACTTGGACTATCAATAGAATCAGGAGGCAAATTATTATACCAAATCTTAGCATCATCCTTTAATGAGAAAGGGGAAATCTTAGCAACAAAATCAGTACGCATCTTAACATCATCAGAAAACAAGCTACTTAAAGTAGAAAGCTCATTCATGTGCTCTACAACACTCTCTTTTTCAGTACCACAGAAAGGTGTTTTCTCAACAATAGATATATGAGATAAATTGTGGTGACCCAGCGTACCACTGCATGGTGTAGTACACAAGTCGTTGACATAACACAAGTGAAACACCGTTCCACTCATATTACATCCCTCAGAGTGGTACAACAGAAACATATGCGAGTCCAAGGTATGTCTATAGAAGGATACACAAGCTGTTTACAGAAGATCAACACAGCCTCCTACTTTACAGTGAGGTAAAACTTCAAATAAAGCTCCAGAAGAACGACTCGTAATCTAACTTATTGCTATCACTATCTCCAGAGATACTAGGCTTGCTATATAATTCTAGCTACTTAGGTGCTAAGATCAGGGAAAGACTCCCTTCTATTACTAGTCTAAGTTTCCACTCTAGTTGCAGCAGCAGTTGACTTCATTGACTTCTTTGCTTGGATTCTCCATCTTGTTGCAGTTGACTCCTTTGTCTTCGAGTTCCATGGTAGTTCATCCTACGGTGCCTCCATAGCTAAGCAGGGGATTTAAGAGTGGGATGAGTACGAGCGTACTCAACAAGTTCATATTAGGAAATAGGTGTATCATGCACTAGCTACAGCCACAGACCAGAAAGTCATAGGCAATGCAATAGAATTAGAATATGAGCAATAGCTAGGGTTATGTTTAATTGGCTAGGGTTACTCCTCCTCACTTAGTTAGAGTTCTTATATCAAGGCAATGCTAGGTTTTTCCTAGTATTTGGATAAACAAGGTTTAAATACAATATCAGTACTACACAAGGCATGAGTATTGGTCTGGATTAACTACTATTGATATATTTATTATCTCATGTGAAGAATGCGATCTATGGATCATATTTATAGGTTTAACTTATCATCTCAAATTATATGGTAAGATTATGCATTAGACATGATCAACTAATCCTCTCATCACATTCACTTAGGTTCTTAGGGTTTGTGATCATCACCCCATTGTAATGATCAAAGTATGGGACTCATAATTATTCATTACTGAAACATGGTTCTTCTCTCCAAGATCAAGTATTGGTCCATATACTTGAGTATACCTCTTTAAATTGAGCTCTTCTGAATAGGTAGGGTTCCTCTAGGGTTTATGATCATTACCAAGTTATAATGATCACCACACTTGCCTCTCTCTTGGATCACTAGTAAAAGAGGTTCTTACTTACTATCAAATATGAGCTAGGTCAATTAGAGTTTAATACTTGACTTATATTTCTTGTATCCTTGGTTAGTATCAACAAGTACCTCCATTGGATAAGGTTTAAATAGTAATCTAGGTTCTATACAATGGATAGAATAAGCATATGAATGATTCTCTCTTTTCTCTAGGTTTAATGGAATGATTTGGGAAACAAGGTTGGAATGGTCCAAGTTAATGAAGAATGAATATGAATGTCCATGGCATGGATTCCTGATTATAATTGAAAAGATATACCATGTGAAACATGGTAGAAATGATTATTTAGTAAAGACATGGAAAAGATAAGTATAGAATGGTTTCTTAATTAATTGAGTTCTTTGTTCTATAGTTGAATAATTATTCATGTGTTGTTGTAAGGAATGTCATATTGAGATCTTTTATAAGATCTTGTAGTTGACCCTTCCTTAATGTGTTGTTTGTTGTAAATCTACTTATATTTGATCTAGCCCATAGATCAAATCATCTCTACCCCAAAACAAGGCAAGGATCACAGTGAAGTTTATAGCGCTTGACTTGATGATCTACTTCAATTCCAGCAAGTCAAGTGAAACCTCAGTAACTGTGGTAAGTTTTATTTGAAGCGCGAAAATTCCCCGGATTTTCTATGCATGAATGCAATGCACACTTTGGTGTTCTCTCATTTTATTGCCTCTAAACCTGGGATACTACAGCCTCTCCACCTTAAACTGAACTTCGTCCCGAAGTTCGAACGCTCTCACGTTTCGGAATGTGGAACGGACTTGAACAGATCACAATCCTTCAAACTCCATGGTGATCTCATTAAACATACTTGAATATATCTCTTGTCTAGATCCTTCCTGGAAGTCTTCTGATGTCTGGCACTGATACTTCCTTTAATTCTACGATTTTTTTCAACACTCTAAGCTTATAGTCTTGCTCTCCAAAGATCCTTGGATTAGGACACATTATTTTGCTAATGGACTTTACTATTGGTTGTGGGGATAGCTTCCTATCTGGGTACTCAAAACTTGGTTCTACCAGCTTCGGTGATCCAAAGCTTAATTATAAAATAATTGTTTAAGATAAGGTATTGTTTTCTCTTACTACCATAACTATAGTAATGGTACTAAGTAAGGTATATACAATAGGCATGGTCTTAGTGGTTTATTTCTACGAATGGATCAGACTCATTTAGTCCATCCAGTCATGGCTTCTAGTTTATGCTAATTATCCATCTTTTGCTTTCTTTAGGTTCCATGAAAGGAATCTTTCTAATAAACATTAGTTTTGGTTTAGTCAAACCCTTCGGTATTTGAGCTTCTCAAGCTTTGATTGTCCTCCGACATCTTCTTCATCCAACTTCATTATCTTAGACTTACTTGAGCTCTTCTGCTGCTGAGTAATTAATTACCCACTCAAGTTAGGGTCTAACCCTTACTTCTTCAAGATATAAACCTTGGCTTGTGGTCTGACATCCTCCTGAGAGTACTATTATATGGATACTTTCCAACAACCTTATAAAAATAAGATTGAACTTCCTCTCAGTTCAGAACTTCTCCTTGGTCCAACATACTTCAAATTAATATTATGTCTTAATACTTCTCATTCACCCTTCCCTCTCCCCCTTGGAGTTTACTAATGATCTTCAAGATCCGTTTCTTCTAATCATTAAACTCCAAGGTTAAAAGATTGGTCTTGGTCTGGCTTTTTGTTTGTATTTTTCTAGAGTCTCACGAAGAATTCTTTGCGGTGTATCCACACAGTTGTGGGTATCCGATGTGAATCCTCCGACTAAATGGTTATCAGCTATGGAATACCAGCTGCAGAATACCGGCTGCGGAATCCCTCTTTCTTTTAGAGTAAAGAAATGTTCAAGCTGCGGACTATATGATCCTAGCTACAGACTAACTAGCACCAGATGTGGCTTGTTTGATACTAGTTGTGGACTATTTATGGTTCTAGTCAACATCTACCTACCAGATGCGAATGCTTCTAGAGTTTTAGTTAAGATCTACCTCACTTCCAATGCTTTCTCTTCATATTTATCCTATATCAGTTGCGGTCTTATTATATCGACTGCGACTTCACTTGTCTATTTTCCTTCTTCCAGGTTTTGTGTTGTAAAAGAAAACCACTTGCTGACACCATAAAAATAGTATCGTAAGTGACTTCACTTGCATTCCCTTCTTCCATAATGAATATGGCTCCACTTCTACTGCCCCATATTCACTATTTTTCTCACTTTCATGGTACTTCCATATTGAAGTACTCCTCAATAGAGGATAAAAGTGAGTTTTGATTGGTCCTTACTTTGTAGTATTGTGGTTACTTCCCACAACTTTACTTCCTTCTTCTATTGAACCTTCATCTTGTCTTCAAAATCTTCAGAATTCGTCACTTCCTCACACGAATACCTTTACCCTCTAGACCTATAACATCAAGTAAGAATTTGATATTGCAACATGCATTTGCATATCAAAGTCAAACTTCATGTATGGATCTAGTCACACAATGAAAATCCAATAAAATCCAAGAAAATCCAGCTTTGTGCTTATAATACACACCCTTATATGCCTGAATATAATAGTTGGGTAAGACATCCCTAAACATCAGGCTCAGATGTGTAGTATATAACACCACATAAGATAGGTTTAGGTTGTGATACTTAGCACAAATACGTGAATTTCTACTATTTGTCTCAACATTTATCTTAATTGCACATTTGTAATGAGACAAACTTGAAACAAAATGGCTTGGGATTGTTGAAGTTAACCTAGTTTTCTTTGGAAGTACTAACAAAATAGGATACCATATATATGTGCTATTGAGGACTACTTCCTATAATACAACTAGTTCTAACATGTCTACTCTAAACACATGATTGTTTAGAATATATCACCTATAACTCTAGGATTTCTCTATGTGATATGCTCTAAATAAGCCTTCTTTAAATTAAGGACTATGGTTCTAACATACTTAGTACCGTTATTAGGATTTTAAGGCCTAAGCTTTCGAACTATTCCTTAAATCCTACTCCTTATCATACTTCTTTTATCGTACTTATGATGCTCTACTCTATCACATCATGACTCTCAATTGAATCATATATGATTACCAACTTTACCATGAAAAGTAGACTTATATGATTCCTATCACTCTTCCTTACCTCCTATGATTGACTCATCATAGGTATATACTACCTCATATTACTTATCTACATTACTTACATCAGTCATTTGACATTTTAAATGACTCTTACTTAACCATAACTTGCATTGGTATACTTCTTCCAATAGGACATCTTCCTTATGGTTGTATCCTCTCTTTGGACTACCATGTATTGTATACCAACTGTGGTCTATTACCACCCATTATGTTAAGCTCCAATGGTGTTCTACTAATTTGGAATGAAGTAAGATAACTAACTAACTTTACTTAAGAAAGATAGATAAGAAAGATTGACTCAAGTGTGTCAGGATTATTCTCAAGTGAATACCCATCTCAAGCCAAAATAATAGTTGGTTTAGCATAGTTGGCTTAGCTTAGACACTTCCTATAGACACTACCAAACCTATAGGTCTCCTTTAAAGGGTTTTAATCCTAGGGTCAAAGCATTTGCTCTGATACCAGCTGTGGTGACCCAGCGTACCACTGCATGGTGTAGTACACAAGTCGTTGACATAACACAAGTGAAACACCGTTCCACTCATATTACATCCCTCAGAGTGGTACAACAGAAACATATGCGAGTCCAAGGTATGTCTATAGAAGGATACACAAGCTGTTTACATAAGATCAACACAGCCTCCTACTTTATAGTGAGGTAAAACTTCAAATAAAGCTCCAGAAGAACGACTCGTAATCTAACTTATTGCTATCACTATCTCCAGAGATACTAGGCTTGCTATAGAATTCTAGCTACTTAGGTGCTAAGATCAGGGAAAGACTCCCTTCTATTACTAGTCTAAGTTTCCACTCTAGTTGCAGCAGCAGTTGACTTCATTGACTTCTTTGCTTGGATTCTCCATCTTGTTGCAGTTGACTCCTTTGTCTTCGAGTTCCATGGTAGTTCATCCTCCGGTGCCTCCATAGCTAAGCAGGGGATTTAAGAGTGGGATGAGTACGAGCGTACTCAACAAGTTCATATTAGGAAATAGGTGTATCATGCACTAGCTATAGCCATAGACCAGAAAGTCATAGGCAATGCAAGTTTTCGTAAACATTTCTTCAAAAGGTTTATTTTATTCTGAAAACTATGCTCGTCAGTCTTCACAGGTTGACTAGAACTTCATGGAGTTCCTTTCCTGCCGCGTTCGCAGTTCCCTTCCCGGAACAGGGAGTGACAACCACAATTTGATACACTCTGCAGAGGTGCGTTACTTTTCCCATAAGAGAACTTAACCTTGTTGCCAACCAAGTCGCGAGCCTTGTCCACACTTCCTTGGTATGGGGCCAGGTATAAGAACCAAGCCAATCACTGCCTTCTCCGCGACCCTGCAAACCCACCCTTCTGTCCATCCGTACACCCCCGGTAGACATCTCCCGATCATACGGCTTTACCCCCAGTGTACTATGGACAATCCCTCATAGACGGTAGAGCCTCTCATCCAAACGTCCGGATGGGGATTTTAAAGGATTCCCCAACCTACGGCAGTGTTATCTCCAACACCCCGCCAGGCTCTATCAAGTCCGTTGGCGTGCAGGAGGGAAAAGATACAGCTGACTTCCCTAGAGCCATTATAGATCTTATGGTCAACGCGATATGTACGGCGCTAGAATCACTGGACGGCATTGGTACTTAGTCCTAGATGAATAGTACCCATGCAATGGAACCTCCACCAATCATCACATACCATGGTTCCATTGCCCACCACATAGTCATATTCATAATTATAAAATAATATTTGCTTTTCAATGCAAGAGTGATAAGTATAGTACTTTGCATATAATTTGATAAACATAATCAAATGACATGAGCAAGCGATGAACTTGCCTTTCTTGACCGCAAGATTATGCGAGCAAAAGCTTCGATGCGTAAGAACTCCAAATTCTGAAATACCATCATTGTCCGGTAAGGACAATGTTTAAAGAACTGGCAAAAATGCTATAATGCATAGTATGAGATGCAATCGTCCCGAGCGTACTTAACCTCGATATTTAGGATGTATGAGTTATAAAGATTTCTTTAGGGTTGGTTGTACTTTTAGAATGGTTCTTAAACAAGGTTCTTATTAAGGTTTGGTTATATTAACATCCTATCCAAGTGATATAAGACATCATAACAATCTTACACATAAAGAATAGTGGTGGAATAATATGTAAAGAACATATTTTAAGTTCTACAGAACATGGTTGATGATTACTTCTACTATACTTCAAAAGAATAACTTTTGAAGAACATGTTGTTTAAGAAATATTTAGTATTTCAAAGAAGGATTAGGGCTTCTAAGGTTTGATTGACATTTGTACTTCAAAAGTTTTTTAAGAACAGGTTAAATAAGGATACGAACTACTATACATAGGAGCTATGTAACTCTAGGGTTTACTACTGGGTTCATTTAATTTCACTAATAGGAACTAGTTGGTTCTTAACTTGGAATGGGTTTCTATATAGCAAGTATTGGTAGGTTTATTGCTATAGTTTCTTCTAAGCATCATATCAAAGGATGATGGTCAAGATGGTTCCATAAACTAGCTATTAGGTTTACTATGGTTTCTCATTTGCTTCATTAAGTAACTTCTAATGGTTCCTAAGCTCAGTGGCTTATTTGTTTCTAAGTAGGGTTTAGTGGGATAGGAGCATGTAATGTGAATTACTACACAGAGTTGGTATTAGGGTTCATAATTATGGTTCTACTAAATTATGATGGTTGAGGTTGATCTTAATGGTGTGGTATGGTGATGAATGGTGTCCATGTGAAGTTAGCAAGCTAGGGTTTACAATTAAGTGGTACTAGAGGATCATACAAGTGTTAACTAAAAATAAACACATGAGATGATAGTCTCCTGTGAATTGTACCTAGTTTTATTTTAGTGGATCATGAGTATGCACTCATTGGTTGTTTATTAAGTTTCTACACCTAAAGGTGAAGTGGATATAATAATATGAGCTAAACCCCTAGGGTTTTAAGGTTGCACTAATTTAGGATGATCACATGAAATAATGGGATCAAGGTCTTACTCAAATTGAAACTAGGGTTTCTAAATTAAGATCCAATTCTTAAGTAATACTTGGTACTAGAGTTAATGTGATTAAGTACTTGAAATAAAGTTATTAATAAATTTAACATGCTATTAATTTTTTAGAGGTTTAAGAATTAACTGATTACTAGTTAGGGTTTAATTAGAAATCGGGGTTTCCTAATTATTGTTAGGTTTTAAAATAATGACTTGTTAACTAAAGATGTTTAAGTAAATAAGTTTTGAATTACCAAAATAATATTGGCTTATAATATTTTCTTGAGTTATTATTATTTACAGAAAATAGGAAATTGTAACATGCAATTTAGGGTTTATGAATTACCACTAATATTTAAGTTAATGAAAATATGATAAATAAAATTAATATTAACATTTTAATTAGTTAATGAATAGTTAAAATTTAAATTTGAAACTTCACTAATTATTGAATTCAATTTGCATTTTAAACAATTAGAAAGACATAATTAATAAAGATAAAAATAAGTGAATTTTTATTTTGACACACATTTTTGTTTTATATTTTATTTGAATAGAGTTTATTGTTGTGAACATTTTGATATATTATTCATATTTTTCTGAGTTGAAATGAATTTTCTATGATTTTGCAAAGTTTCAACATTTTTCTGGAATTTGAATTAAATGCCAAATGCTAAAGCTACCCGAGACAGAATCTACCCTGGTCGACGTGGCTGGGCTCACGGTGGCCGGCGGGAAATCAACGATGGCGCCGTCGATCCCGGGCACGCTTGGACGGGCAAGTGGTCTCTATCGACACAGCACGTCACGGGGAACCTAGTGCTAGCAGCGCCGCTAGCTAATGGCCATCGGAGAGTGTCCGGCGGCGAGGCGAAGTGGCGGTGCTTGCAAGCGAACGGCGCGGCGAAGCTATGGGACAAGATCGAGCAAAGCGAGCACACCGGGAGATCGAAGAGCTCACCAGGAACACAGAGGGCTTGACGGCGTTGGCTATGGTGGTCCGAATCGACGGTGGTGATGGTGGCCGGCGTCGGAGAAGACGGAGTTGGCGTGGTCGCTCCAGAGGTCCTCGGCCCGATTCCTTGCATGGCTTGAGCAAGAAGAGGATGGCGATGACGATGGCGTCAACGGCGTGGCTCGGGAGTGCTCCAATCACCGGCGAGAAGAGATGGCCGGAGAGCTAGGGTTTCGGCCTGAGAAGAAAATTGGAGGGGAAAAGAAGAAATGGGAAGCTAGGGTTCTTCGGGGGTACTTATAGGGCTCCCCACGGGCGGCGGGATGGTCGCAAAGTCCACGAAGGCGGCCGGGACGTGGCTACAACATCGCGCTGTCGAGCTTTGCGCGTGCGAGGACGAAGGGGACGAGGATATGCTTGGCCTCGAAATATCTAACGCGAAGGGGTATCCGGGCCGGACTGGGCTGGTCCAGGGTTGCTACTGCTGGGCTGCTCCTGGGCTGTGGTGGTGGGTTGGCCTGCTTGGACGGCCAGGGTAAGCCTCTCTCTCTCTCTCTATTTTCTATTTTTTCTGTTTTAAAAATTTGCTATTTGAATTCAAATTGAATCTGGATAAATTTGCAGGTTCTTAAATATTTGACACTCAATAAAATTTGATAGTAATGTTCACTGCATAATTGTGTTATTCAAACTATTATTCAATATTTGAGTTAAATTGGTGTTCTTGTGAGGTATAATTAAAATAGACAGGGTTTAGGTTTTTATCCCAATTCTTTTTATTTGAGAATCAAATCTATTTAAATGATTTGAATATTTATACAAGTGCATAGTGAACACATCATTAGGTTTAACAATATGGATTGTTCACATCTAATATAATTATAGTTGAAGTTTAAATTAAATGGTGTTGAGAATAGGGTTAATTCATGATTTTATGTGTATGGTTATTTCCAAAGGCTTAGGAATTTAGTTTATGTTTATTATAAAGTTTCTAATATGCTTTTCTTAACACATGGATTTGAGACTCATAATCAAATCATCTTGCATTTTCTAAATCATATATTGGAGTGAAGTAAGACTTCAACAACTCTGGCCACTAAGATGAAAGTGTGAGGTCTAATATTGGTTTTACACTAATCACTAAATGACATTTAGGCTCTAGGTATTTATGGCTTGGTTGATACTTGTGATCCATGATACACAAGTTAGGGCATACTATTTTATTTGAAGTGGATTCTATGTGAAAGGTTTAGGGTTTTAGTGATGCTTCACTATTTGAAGTATAAAATAGGCATGAGGCATGGCAAGGTTCTATTTATAATCCAAAGTGATACTTGGATTGGTCTTCTAATATGGTCTAGGGTTTTAGTAGTGATCACCCAAGTGATACACAACTAGAATTAGAATATGAGCAATAGCTAGGGTTATGTTTAATTGGCTAGGGTTACTCCTCCTCACTTAGTTAGAGTTCTTATATCAAGGCAATGCTAGGTTTGTCCCTAGTATTTGGATAAACAAGGTTTAAATACAATATCAGTACTACACAAGGCATGAGTATTGGTCTGGATTAACTACTATTGATATATTTATTATCTCATGTGAAGAATGAGATCTATGGATCATATTTATAGGTTTAACTTATCGTCTCAAATTATATGGTAAGATTATGCATTAGACATGATCAACTAATCCTCTCATCACATTCACTTAGGTTCTTAGGGTTTATGAACATCACCCCATTGTAATGATCAAAGTATGGGACTCATAATTATTCATTACTGAAACATGGTTCTTCTCTCCAAGATCAAGTATTGGTCCATATACTTGAGTATACCTCTTTAAATTGAGCTCTTCTTAATAGGTAGTGTTCCTCTAGGGTTTATGATCATTACCAAGTTATAATGATCACCACACTTGCCTCTCTCTTGGATCACTAGTAAAAGAGGTTCTTACTTACTATCAAATATGAGCTAGGTCAATTAGAGTTCAATACTTGACTTATATTTCTTGTATCCTTGGTTAGTATCAACAAGTACCTCCATTGGATATGGTTTAAATAGTAATCTAGGTTCTATACAATGGATAGAATAAGGATATGAATGATTCTCTCTTTTCTCTAGGTTTAATGGAATGATTTGGGAAACAAGGTTGGAATGGTCCAAGTTAATGAAGAATGAATATGAATGTCCATGGCATGGATTCCTGATTATAATTGAAAAGATATACCATGTGAATCATGGTAGAAATGATTATTTAGTAAAGACATGGAAAAGATAAGTATAGAATGGTTTCTTAATTAAGTGAGTTCTTTGTTCTATAGTTGAATAATTATTCATGTGTTGTTGTAAGGAATGTCATATTGAGATCTTTTATAAGATCTTGTAGTTGACCCTTAATTAATGTGTTGTTTGTTGTAAATCTACTTATATTTGATCTAGCCCATAGATCAAATCATCTCTACCCCAAAACAAGGTTTTAGCAAGGATCACAGTGAAGTTTATAGCGCTTGACTTGATGATCTACTTCAATTCCAGCAAGTCAAGTGAAACCTCAGTTACTGTGGTAAGTTTTATTTGAAGCGCGAAAATTCCCCGGATTTTCTATGCATGAATGCAATGCACACTTTGGTGTTCTCTCATTTTATTGCCTCTAAACCTGGGATACTACATAAATCAAGAGAAAAGTCATAATCTTTATCCTTAATATTTATAGGAGATGTGGCAAATTTAGGATCAGGAGACAGTTTATATCTAACAGCATGTTGTGCAATAAGCTTTTTAAGGTTACTTGTACTAGTAGTAGCATTGCATTTATCAATAAAATCATCATCAAGTTCCACATAATCTTCATCAAGATCATCAATCTCAGGTGAATTAACAGGTGTAACAGTATTTTCATTAGGAGTTTCAGTATTTTCAATTTGTCTAGACCTAGCAATTGTAGAATCTAGAAAAGAACCTAATGAACCAGTATTATCAAGCACAGTAGAAGCATCATCAAAATTATCAGAGGAATTTTCAGATTCAGCAGAAATACCAACACATGAAGCTTGTGGTGGTGAAACAAGTTGACTTATCACAGATGGTGAATCAAGAGCAGCAGAGGTACTCAGAGTTGTACCTTTTCTTGTAGTGGATGGTAATATGGCGACTTTAGTATCGCGAGGTTTACCCATGATGGAGGATTTGCAGCGAACAATATCAATCCAAGTGAACTTGCAAATAAAGCTATGCTCCCCGGCAACGGCGCCAGAAAATAGTCTTGATGACCCACAAGTATAGGGGATCGCAACAGTCTTCGAGGGAAGTATTACCCAATTTATTGATTCGACACAAGGGGAGACAAAGAATACTTGTAAGCCTTAACAGCGGAGTTGTTGATGTCTACGTTCCCCCTCCTTTCCTGTAGACAGTGTTGGGCCTCCAAGTGCAGAGGTTTGTAGAACAGCAGCAAGTTTTCCCTTAAGTGGATCACCCAAGGTTTATCGAACTCAGGGAGGAAGAGGTCAAAGATATCCCTCTCATGCAACCCTGCAACCACAAAGCAAGAAGTCTCTTGTGTCCCCAACACACCAAATAGGTGCACTAGTTCGGCGAAGAGATAGTGAAATACAGGTGGTATGAATATATATGAGTAGTAGCAACGGTGCCAGAAAATAGCTTGCTGGCGTGTAGTTGATGGTGGTAGTATTGCAGCAGTAGTAACACAGTAAAATAGTAAACAAGCAGTAGTAACTCAGCAGTATTTAGGAACAAGGCCTAGGGATTACACTTTCACTAGTGGACACTCTCAACATTGATCACATAACAGAATAGATAAATGCATACTCTACACTTTTGTTGGATGATGAACACATTGCGTAGGATTACACGAACCCTCAATGCCGGAGTTAACAAGCTCCACAATAATGCTCATATTTTAGTAACCTTTAGTGTAAGATAGATCAAAAGACTAAACCAAGTACTAAATAGCATGCACACTGTCACCTTCATGCATATGTAGGAGGAATAGATCACATCAATATTATCATAGCAATAGTTAACTTCGCAATCTACAAGAGATCATGATCATAGCATAAACCAAGTACTAACACGGTGCACACACTGTCACCTTTGCACACATGCAGGAGGAATAAAACTACTTTAATAACTTTGCTAGAGTAGCAACATAGATAAATTGTGATTCAAACACATTGCAATCATAAAGAGATATAAATAAGCACCTCACTATGCCATTCATCAGTGAATAAGTATTTCGTGAAATATAGCCTAAGAGACCCACACGGTGCACACACTGTCACCTTTACACACGTGGGACAAGGAGTCTCCGGAGATCACATAGGTAAAACCCACTTGACTAGCATAATGACATCTAGATTACAAGCATCATCATATGAATCTCAATCATGTAAGGCAGCTCATGAGATTATTGTATTGAAGTACATAGGAGAGATGAACCACATAGCTACCGGTACAGCCCCGAGCCTCGATGGAGAACTACTCCCTCCTCATGGGAGCGAGCAGCGGTGATGAAGATGGCGGTGGAGATGGCAGCGGTGTCGATGGAGAAGCCTTCCGGGGCACTTCCCCGCTCCGGCAGGGTGCCGGAACAGAGACTCCTGTCCCCCGGATCTTGGCTTCGCGATGGTGGCGGCTCCGGAACTTTTCTCGTATCGTGGCTTCCCCGTAAGGGTTTTCGATGCGGGGGCTTTAAATAGGCGAAGAGGCGGCGCGGGAGGGTCAACGAGGCGACGACACCATAGGGTGGCGCGGCCGGGGCACTGGGCCACGCCACCATGTCATCCGGCCCCACCGGGGCCCCCCTGCGCGGCTCTCGGGTGTTCTGGATGCTTCCGGGCAAAATAGGAACCCGGGCGTTGATTTCGTCCAATTCCGAGAATATTTCGTTACTAGGATTTCGAAACCAAAAACAGCGAGAAAACGAGAAGCGGCACTTCGGCATCTTGTTAATAGGTTAGTTCCGGAAAATGCACGAATATGACATAAAGTGTGCATAAAACATGTAGGTATCATCAATAAAGTGGCATGGAACATAAGAAATTATAGATACGTTGGAGACGTATCGGCATCCCCAAGCTTAGTTACGCTCGTCCCGAGCGGGTAAAACGATAACAAAGATAATTTCTGAAGTGACATGCCATCATAATCTTGATCATACTATTTGTAAACATATGTAATGAATGCAGCGATCAAAACAAAGGTAATGACATGAGTAAACAACTGAATCATAAAGCAAAGACTTTTCATGAATAGTACTTCAAGACAAGCATCAATAAGTCTTGTATAAAAGTTAACTCATAAAGCAATAATTCAAAGTAGAGGTATTGAAGCAACACAAAGGAAGATTAAGTTTCAGCGGTTGCTTTCAACTTGTAACACATATATCTCATGGATATTGTCAACATAAAGTAATATAACAAGTGCAATATGCAAGTATGTAGGAATCAATGCACAGTTCACACAAGTGTTTGCTTCTTAGGTGGAGGGAGATAGGTAAACTGACTCAACAATAAAAGTAAAAGAATGGTCCTTCAAAGAGGAAAGCATCGATTGCTATATTTGTGCTAGAGCTTTTATTTTGAAAACATAAAGAGAGCATAAAAATAAAGTTTTGAGAGGTGTTTGTTGTTGTCAACGAATGGTAGCGGGTACTCTAACCCCCTTGCCAGACAAACCTTCAAAGAGCGGCTCCCATTTTATTTTATTTTTGAGTGGCACTCCTTCCAACCTTTCTTTCACAAACCATGGCTAACCGAATCCTCGGGTGCACTGCCAACAATCTCATACCATGAAGGAGTGCCTTTTTATTTTAGTTTTATTATGATGACACTCCTCCCCACCTTTGCTTTCTCAAGCCATGGCTAACCGAATCCTTCGGGTGCCGTCCAACAATCACATACCATGGAGGAGTGTCTATTTTTGTTAATTAATTTGGGACTGGGAATCCCATTGCCAGCTCTTTTTGCAAAATTATTGGATAAGCGGATGAAGCCACTAGTCCATTGGTGAAAGTTGCCCAACAAGATTGAAAGATAAACACCACATACTTCCTCATGAGCTATAAAACATTGACACAAATCAGAGGTGATAAATTTTGAATGGTTTAAAGGTAGCACTCAAGCAATTTACTTTGGAATGGCGGAAAAATACCATGTAGTAGGTAGGTATGGTGGACACAAATGGCATAGTAGTTGGCTCAAGGATTTTGGATGCATGAGAAGTATTCCCTCTCGATACAAGGTTTAGGCTAGCAAGGTTATTTGAAGCAAACTCAAGGATGAACCGGTGCAGCAAAACTCACATAAAAGACATATTGTAAACATTATAAGACTCTACACCGTCTTCCTTGTTGTTCAAAACTCAATACTAGATATTATCTAGACCTTAGAGAGACCAATTATGCAAACCAAATTTTAGCATGCTCTATGCATTTCTTCATTAATGGGTGCAAAGCATATGATGCAAGAGCTTAAACATGAGCACAACAATTGCCAAGTATCACATTATCCAAGACATTTTAGAATTACTACATGTAGCATTTTCCAATTCCAACCATATAACAATTTAACGAAGAAGAAACTTCGCCATGAATATTATGAGCTAAGAACACATGTGTTCATACGAACCAGCGGAGCGTGTCTCTCTCCCACACAAGGATGAACTTATTCAGAGAACTAAAATAACAAAACAAAAACCAAAATAAAAGCACACAGACGCTCCAAGTAAAATACATAGGATGTGACGGAATAAAAATATAGTTTCACTAGAAGAAACCTGATAAGTTGTCGATGAAGAAGGGGATGCCTTGGGCATCCCCAAGCTTAGATGCTTGAGTCTTCTTAAAATATGCAGGGATGAACCACCGGGGCATCCCCAAGCTTAGACCTTTCACTCTTCTCGATCACATTATATCACCCTCTTCTATTGACCCTTGAAAACTTCCTTCACACCAAACTTCAAGCAAACTCATTAGAGGGTTAGTGCATAATCAAAAATTCACATGTTCAGAGGTGACACAATCATTCTTAACACTTCTGGACATTGCACAAAACTTCTGAAAGTTAATGGAACAAAGAAACCCATTCAACAAAGCAAAAGCGGCAATGCGAAATAAAAGGCAGAATCTGTCAAAAACAGAACAGTCCGTAAAGACGAATTTTAAGATGGCACCAGACTTGCTCAAATGGAAAAACTCAAAACTAATGAAAGTTGCGTACATATCTGAGGATCACGCTCGTAAATTGGCAGATTTTTTCGAATTTTCTACAGAGGCCTGTGCCCAGATTCGTGACAGACAGCAATGCTGTTTCTGCGCAGCGATCCCAAATATAACATCAACTTTGACATAGAAACTTTACTTGGCACAAAAACATGATAAGGAGAGGTTGCTACAGTAGTAAACAACTTCCAAGACACAAATATAAAACAAAGTACTGTAGTAAAAAAAAACACATGGGTTATCTCCCAAGAAGTTCTTTCTTTATAGCCATTAAGATGGGCTCAGCAGTTTTAATGATGCACTCGCAAGAAATAGAAGTTGAAGCAAAAGAGAGCATCAAGAGGCAAATTCAAAACACATTTAAGTCTAACATGCTTCCTATGCATAAGAATCTTGTAAATAAACAAGTTCATAAAGAGCAAAGTAACAAGCATAGGAAGATAAAACAAGTGTAGCTTCAAAAATTTCAGCACATAGAGAGGCATTTTAGCAACATGAAAATTTTTACAACCATATTTTCCTCTCTCATAATAACTTTCAGTAGCATCATGAGTAAACTCAATAATATAACTATCACATAAAGCATTCTTATCATGAGTCTCATGCATAAAATTATTACTCTCCACATAGCCATAATCAATTTTATTAGTTGTAGTGGGAGCAAATTCAACAAAGTAGCTATCATTATTATTCTCATCATCAAATATAGGAGGCATAGTATCATCAAAGTAAATTTTCTCCTCAATGCTTGGGGGACTAAAAATATCATGCTCATCAAAACCAGCTTCCCCAAGCTTAGAATTTTCCATAGCATTAGCAACAATGGTGTTCAAAGCATTCATATTAATAACATTCCCATTAGCATGCATATAAATTTCCATGGGTTTTTTAATTCTCTCTTCAAACACATCATGTCCTAATTCAAGATAAAGTTCATAAAGATCTCTCATATTTTTGTTGTTTTCCATTATGCCTAACTAGTGTAAACAAGAAACCAAATGTCGCAATTGCAGAGTCTAAAGGAAATAGCTTTGAGTACTTACAACGGCGCCGGAAAATAGCTTAGTAGCCGAGGTCCGGAGTGTGAGTACCTTTTACCTTTCCTCCCCGGCAACGGCGCCAGAAAATAGCTTGATGTCTACGTTCCCCCTCCTTTCACTGTAGACAAGTGTTGGGCCTCCAAGTGCAGAGGTTTGTAGAACAGCAGCAAGTTTTCCCTTAAGTGGATCACCCAAGGTTTATCGAACTCAGGGAGGAAGAGGTCAAAGATATCCCTCTCATGCAACCCTGCAACCACAACTAGTTCGGCGAAGAGATAGTGAAATACAGGTGGTATGAATATATATAAGTAGTAGCAACGGTGCCAGAAAATAGCTTGCTGGCGTGTAGTTGATGGTGGTAGTATTGCAGCAGTAGTAACACAGTAAAACAGTAAACAAGCGGTAGTAACTCAGCGGTATTTAGGAACAAGGCCTAGGGATTACACTTTCACTAGTGGACACTCTCAACATTGATCACATAACAGAATAGATAAATGCATACTCTACACTTTTGTTGGATGATGAACACATTGCGTAGGATTACACGAACCCTCAATGCCGGAGTTAACAAGCTCCACAATAATGCTCATATTTTAGTAACATTTAGTGTAAGATAGATCAAAAGACTAAACCAAGTACTAGCATAGCATGCACACTTGTCACCTTCATGCATATGTAGGAGGAATAGATCACATCAATATTATCATAGCAATAGTTAACTTCGCAATCTACAAGAGATCATGATCATAGCATAAACCAAGTACTAACACGGTGCACACACTGTCACCTTTGCACACATGCAGGAGGAATAAAACTACTTTAATAACTTTGCTAGAGTAGCAACATAGATAAATTGTGATACAAACACATTGCAATCATAAAGAGATATAAATAAGCACCTCACTATGCCATTCATCAGTGAATAAGTATTCTGTGAAATATAGCCTAAGAGACCCACACGGTGCACACACTGTCACCTTTACACACGTGGGACAAGGAGTCTCCCGGAGATCACATAGGTAAAACCCACTTGACTAGCATAATGACATCTAGATTACAAGCATCATCATATGAATCTCAATCATGTAAGGCAGCTCATGAGATTATTGTATTGAAGTACATAGGAGAGATGAACCACATAGCTACCGGTACAGCCCCGAGCCTCGATGGAGAACTACTCCCTCCTCATGGGAGCGGCGGCGGTGATGAAGATGGCGGTGGAGATGGCAGCGGTGTCGATGGAGAAGCCTTCCGGGGGCACTTCCCCGCTCCGGCGGGGTGCGGGAACGAGGACTCCTGTCCCCCGGATCTTGGCTTCGCGATGGTGGCGGCTCTGGAACTTTTCTTCTATCGTGGCTTCCCCCGTAAGGGTTTTCGATGCAGGGGCTTTAAATAGGCGAAGAGGCGGCGCAGGAGGGTCAACGAGGCGATGACACCATAGGGTGGCGCGGCCAGGGCCTGGGCCGCGCCACCATGTCATCTGGGCCCACCAGGGCCCCCCTGCGCGGCTCTCGGGTGTTCGGATGCTTCCGGGCAAAATAGGAACACAGGCGTTGATTTCGTCCAATTCCGAGAATATTTCGTTACTAGGATTTCTGAAACCAAAAACAGCGAGAAAACGAGAGCGGCACTTCGGCATCTTGTTAATAGGTTAGTTCCAGAAAATGCACGAATATGACATAAAGTGTGCATAAAACATGTAGGTATCATCAATAAAGTGGCATGGAACATAAGAAATTATAGATACGTTGGAGACGTATCAGTTGTCAATTCAGCTGCACCTGGAAACAGACTTGCTCGCAAGAGTTTATCAGTAGCAACAGTTTTATAGCAGTAAGAATAGTGAAATAACAGCAGCGGTGAAATAAAGACAGCAGTAGTGATTATAGTAAACAGCGAGGATTAAAATACTGTAGGCACATGGATGGATGAACGGGCGTTGCATGGATGAGAGAATTCATATAACAATCATGATAGGGCATTTGCAGATAATAATAAAGCGGTATCCAAGTACTAATCAATCCATAGGCATGTGTTCCGTATATAGTCGTACGTGCTCGCAATGAGAAACTTGCACAACATCTTTTGTCCTACTAGCCGGTGGCAGCCAAGCCTCTAGGGAAACTACTGGAAATTAAGGTACTCCTTTTAATAGAGTACCGGAGCAAAGCATTAACACTCCGTGAACACATGTGATCGTCACATCAGCGCCTTCCCCTCCGGTTGTCCCAATTTCTGTCACTTTGGGGCCTCGGGTTTCGGATAGCAACGTGTGTATACAACTTGCAGGTAAGATCATAAAACAATGCATATCATGATCAAACAATAACATGTTCAGATCTGAGATCATGGCACTCGGGCCCTAGTGACAAGCATTAAGCATAACAAGTTGCAACAATATCATAAAAGTAACATCTACAGATACTAGGCACCATGCCCTAACAATCTTATGACTATTACATGATCAATCTCATCCAATCCCTACCATCCCCTTCAGCCTACAGCGGAAAAATTACTCACACATGGATAGGGGAAACATGGCTGGTTGATGGAGAAGCGTCGGTGGTGATGGCGGTGAGGATCCCCTCCAATTCCCCGTCCCGACGGAGTGCCAGAACGGAGTTTCTGGTCCCGAGACGGAGTTTCGCGACGGTGGTGGCGTACTGGATGGTTTCTGGCGACTTCGACTTCCCGTCTCGCGTTTTTAGATCGAAACCCTTAAGTAGTCCAAAGGAGGGCGTCAGGGGCCGGCCGAGGTGGCCACACAGTAAAGCGGCGCGCCCCCCTCCTGGGCCGCGCCGGCCTAGTGTGTGGGGGCCTCAGGCCCCCACCTAGCTTGCCCTTCTGGCTCCGTCAATATTCTGGGAAAATAGGACCTTTCGCATAAATTCTGAGGATTTTCCTGAAAGTTGGATTTCTGCACAAAAACGAGACACCAGAGCAATTCTGCTGAAAATAGCGTTAGTCCGTGTTAGTTGCATCCAAAATACACAAATTAGAGGCAAAACAATAGCAAAAGTGTTCGGGAAAGTAGATACGTTTTGGACGTATCACTGGTCGCTACAAATTTTGGGGCCCCTGAATACTATGGGCCCTGTGCGAGTGCACAGTTTTCACTCCCGCTCGCCCGGGCCTGCAAGCATTAAGCATAACAAGTTGCAACAATATCATAAAAGTACCAACAACGAATACTAGGCACTATGCCCTAACAATCTTATGACTATTACATGATCAATCTCATCCAATCCGTACCATCCCCTTCAGCCTACAACGGGGGAATTACTCACACATGGATGGGGGAAGCATGGATGGTCGATGGAGAGGCATCGGTGGTGATGATGGCGATGATCTCCTCCAATTCCCCGTCCCGGCAGGGTGCCAGAACGGAGTTTCTGGTCCCGAGACGGAGTTTCGCGATGGCGGCGGAGTTCTGGATGTCTTCTGGAAATATGGTCGAACCCCCGTGCGTTTTTAGGTCGAAAGCCTTAAGTAGTCCAGAGGGGAGCGTCGGGGGCTGGCCGAGGCGACACCACCATAGGGCGGCGCGCCCCCCTCCTGGCCGCGCCGGCCTATGGTGTGGGGGTCGTGGGCCTCCCCCGGGCTTGCCCTTCTAGCTCGGTGGATCTTCTGTGAAAATAGGCCCATTGCGATTATTTCCGGGGATTTTCCTGAAAGTTGAGTTTCCGCACAAAAATAGGACACCAGGGCAATTCTGCTAAAAACGGCGTTAGTCCGTGTTAGTTGTATCCAAAATACACAAATTACAGGCAAAACTATAGCAAAAGTGTTCGGGAAAGTAGATACGTTTTGGACGTATCAACTCCCCCCAAGCTTAGCTTATTGCTTGTCCTCAAGCAATTCAGTTAACAACTGAGTGCGATAAAAGAACTTTCACGAACACATTTGCTCATATGATGTAAATATTCTCATGATATGGACGAGTACTTAGGCAATTCGTAATAAGATACATGCAAATAAAGTCATCTAATAGTTATGTCAATCATGAAAAAGATACCAACAAACTAATAATAAGCATCATGAAACACTTCTATAAGCAGGATTGCAATGTTCATAAAAAGATATGATAAAGTGGTATCTCGCTTGCCCGTATTTGTACAGCAAAACATAAATGCCCAGGCACCTCTGAAGTTCATTGAAAGACTAGAAGTAAAGATTATCAAAGACAAAAGCATCATAGTACAGTTAACTATATTCTGGGACAAACATATTACACTAAGAGTGACAGTTATGCTCTCAAGAAGGTGCTCAAAGAAAGGATGGTGACTCAACATAAAAGTAAAAGATTGACCCTTCGCAGAGGGAAGCGGGGATTAACATGTGCTAGAGCTTTTCATTTTTCTAAAGACAGAAGTAAAATTGTTTTGAGAGGTGTTTGTTGTTGTCAACGAATGGTAGTGGGCACTCTAACTACCTCGTCAACCAGACTTTCAAGAGCGGCTCCCATGAAGGACGTTATCTCTACCAGCAAGGTAGATCATCCCTCTTCTCTTTTGTTTACACATGTATTTTAGTTTCATTATGGATGACACTCCCTCCAACCTTTGCATACACAAGCCATGGCTAACCGAATCCTCGGGTGCCTTCTAACATTCTCATACCATGGAGGAGTGTCTATTTGCAAATTAAGTTGCTTACTGATAAATCAGGGAAAAACATATGAAGAGAATTATTGATGAAAGTTGTAATTAATTGGGGCTGGGCACCCCGTTGCCAGCTCTTTTTGCAAAATTATTGGATAAGCGGATGTGCCACTAGTCCATTGGTGAAAGTCTGTCAGGAGTAAATGACAAGGTTGAAAGATAAAACACCACATACTTCCTCATGAGCTATAAAAGATTGACACAAATTGAGAAGTACTTTGAAGGTTTTAAAGGTAGCACATGAAAATTTACTTGGAATGGTTTGACATGCCATGCATAGGTATTTATGGTGGACACTTTGGAATAACTTGGTTTTCAGGGGTTTGGAAGCACGAGCAGTATTCCCGCTCAGTACAAGTGAAGTCTAGCAATAGACTGGGAAGCGACAATCAAGAGAGCAATAACTGTCATAATCATGCTTGCGACAGAATAAAATTAATGGAGGCATAAAAGTGATACAAGAACTCTGAAGCAAAGTAAATCATCGAGGCTTAATTGACTTTTTGTTTAGTCATATGCATGCGTGAGCATGTGGCAAGTCAATTCAAACGAGTTATTCAGAGGAGGATACCACAATATCATACCTATCTATGAATAAAACAATGTAAGCAAATATTCATGACATGCTACTCATATTAATAAATTGGAGCTAAACATGAGAGATCATGAACTACTAGACTTTCATTAAATGACATATACCTCACATTAACCAACTAAGCATGCTCACATGGATGATTATATGTACAAAAATGAAAACAAATAGAGTTCATACCAGCCTCTCACCACAGTCGAGTTGTCGTAGATCGTCATTATTGCCTTTCACTTGTGTAGCTTGAATAATATGGAATGAAAACCAAGCTCCAACCACTGGAGACCGCTGAACTCCATAGTGAACTTTACAAAACCAAAGAAGAACAACAAATATTTTTGGTGTTTTTGAATTGGAAACAAGAACAAAAGGAAACACGCAAACAAAGCAAAATCTTTTTGGATTTTCTCATAGCAAACCAATGATAGTAAATAAAGCAAAATAGGAACAAGAAACCAAACAAACAAATTATAAAAAGAAACAACAGAAATATTTTTGTTCTTTTTGTGTTTTAGAAAAGAAACAAAACAAAAACAAGAGGATGAAAACTAAAAGAATCACAGAAAAGCAAAGTGGCAGAAATCTGCCAAAACTTGACAGCAGTACATTAATCAATTATTTCGCAAATCTTCTGCTGTTCAAATCGAAAAGTGCTCAACTAATGAAAGTTAGATAATAACCTGAGGAACATGCACAAAAATTTGCAGCTCAAAACAACGTTCTGGCTACGCACAGGAATTTTTTTAGTATCAGTCCAGAATCTGTTTTTAGACAGCACTTCCCCAAATATCATCTTCCTCATATTAGAGGCAACCATAAGAACCGAAACAAGTATATACACATATCCGGCAATTGTAATATGAAATGAATGAGTGATGCCGGCATACCTCCCCCCAAGCTTAGGCTTTTGGCCTAAGTGGAGGTCAATCCCACGGTGCCCATGAAGTGGCGCCTCCGTAATATGATGAAGGAGGATCCTATCCTTGGTACGAACTGGAGGACGCACCAGGATATGTGACATTGTACCCATCAGAGGGCCCGGCTTCCTCGGAGTCGTGCTGCTGGTGAAATCCACGTATCCTCAGCTGCTCATCCACCTCCTCCTTGGAGCGCGACCACGGTCTCCTGCGAACACTGAACAAATCGGTCTGCGGCAAGGGGATTTCCCTCTCATCCCCGTCAATAAACAACATTCTATAAACAATATTTTCTAAATTAGAGTCAGTTGTGACAAATTGGTGACTCTTCATAGCAGCAATATCAAGCTTAATAGGAGCTAATTTCTCATCACTAGGTTCAACAGAAAGACCTAGATATGCAACAATACGCGAAGCAATAATCCCTCCATAAATAGGTCCCTTATTAGATAAGCGACGAGCAATGAGAGCACCAACATGATAAGGAGTACCTCCAGTAAGTGCAACAACTAGAAAAGCAAGATGATAACTAGAAATGTTGCCAGTGTTCTCCCTACCAAGAATGCTAGTAGCAAGATACTAAGCGAAATATCTAATGGCAGGGAGCTGAATGTTCCTTATCTTGCCGTGCTAAATAGTACGGCTATCATCATTGGTGACTTCTCGATAGAGTTCCGTCAAAGCTTTGGGGCGGTTCTCGATCTTCTTCGATGTACCTACAGGAGTAATGTCCAGTGCAGTACAAAAATCACACAATTTCATAGTAACAGGCCTATCATAAATCTTAAATTTAACTGATGGTGTGAAAGGTGTGTTGCTAAATTTGAAACTTTCAACAAAGATTTTAGTTAGCCTATAAAATTGATCGCTCTCATCTTCCATATAGGTAGACAAGCCCACATTATTGATTAGAAACAAGAAGTCATCAAGTAGCCCTGCATTACGCAAAAATTCAAAGCATGGAAAGGATGAAGCATTAGGAACCCCATTATCCTGTTCAACTTCAAAGCTAGGTGCGATGATATCCTCATCATAGGATCGCCTAACTCGAGTGGCTGCCCTTGAAGGCCTTGCCGCTCTTGTCGAAACTAAAGTTGCTGACATTGATGAAACCTCGTTGGATACAGGTATCCCTGCACATGATGGAGAAGTAGATTTCACTGTTGAGGTTAGCATAGTCGACAAAGAGATGGATAAACTGAAGCTACCTGGTGAATCTCAGGAGGAGAATGGACAGGACGAGCAGGATGAGACCATGCACGAATATCAGAATGAAGACGGAGGTGATGATGATGATGATGATGATGATGATGATGATGATTAGACTCTTGTCTCTGTATCATGTTGTGAGATGAAGAACCATGATTTGTTTTGATTTTTCTATTTGGAAAATGTATGAGTCCTCGAAGACAATTATCCGTTGGATTGTAATCCCATGATGACTAATTATTTATGTTTGTTGTCCTACTAAAAGTTGGTCAAACTTAATTGTGTGGAAGTAATCCCATGCTGTTTGATTCATAGGGTCATATCCCATAGGAAAATAGAATGATAATAGATCAAACTAATGCAGAATATCTTATAACCACAATCAAATAGAATTTCTCTTGACATAGGATTCAAGTTGGCATGGCATCCCTATCATACAGGGTTTTTATTCATACTATGCTACAAATCGAAAATAAGATGGGTCAGCACTTTATCGCGGCAGATAGGGCAGGTGGCGTTCGTTACAAACCAGGAGAAGATGCACTTCCTATGGAACGGGTGTTTGCATCCCCGGAGACGCACCGTTGTGCGCTGCGACAGCCCCGAGCATGCATATGCTTGCGGTGGCCGTCCTCCGGCGCAACTAGGACCCAAGCTGTCTGCGCAGCGCCGGCAAGTTGACGATGAGCCGGTGGTCCACCCTAAGGGTGAGGTCGAAGTGGAGGCCACCGAGCCGACGACACGCCCTGCTGCCACATCAGGTGCATAACATCGTAAGGCATGATGATGTCCCACTCCTCCTCCGTGAGGTTCAGGTTCTTGAGCAGCCATACACGGGCAAGAATCTCGCGCATAGTTCGCACGACATTGCCCCCACTACGCAGCTTCCTCGGAGGCAAGCTAAGATCCAGCACCACCTCTTCGCAGGGTGTAGTGGTGATATCGTCCTCATCCAGTGGGGCAGGGAGGGGGCCGGCCATCCTCCTGAGCTCGTACGTCCTCGAGAAGAAGATGTGCACTGTCATAGTGTACGGGGACGCCTCGCCCTCGCCCACGGCCGGCGGCTCGCCGACGAAGAAGTCGGTCGTGCTTGCCGACACACGGCAGGCACGGAAGACATGTGGGCCAGACTCGATGATGCGCTCGCGTGAGGAGCGCTCTAGTAGGGGCGTCGCCGCCATTGGGGATTCTTCGGAGGGCTGTAGACTGGCGGCTAGTCGACGGTGAGGTGGTTGGTGTGAGATCTCTGGGATGAGGCCAGGGGAAGTGGGCGAAGTGCTCGGGACTAGGGACTGCCCTCAACTTTCCGCAGTAGTTTATGATAATAATTGGTGGACGAGGGAGACTAGTCCAGAGACTACCCAAAGTTGATAAATCATGTTCGAGGGAAAATGCCCAAGATTTATTATCAAAATTCAAGCTAATTTCGCCGATTTTGTTCTGCCGTTCATTAGACATCATCCAACGGCCTTGGTCTCTGGGATTCGCTGCTACAGTGTCATCTACTATTTTCTACTCAATTCCAGAAACATCCATAAAGCTAGTAGATAGCTTTCCTGCTTGTTGGCCCCACCCCATTTTTTTAATCTTTTCTTCCTTATCCCCTTCGCTCATGCTAGCAGCTACTTGCAGCCATTGCTACACTACACCAGCGAGGTGATCTCTATATGATAGGCACGGTTTTAGTAAGACAGCAAGTTGTAGATAGCTAACCATGAGACACATGCCTCTCTGGTTGAGACTGAGCTCGCTCTTGTGATTGGGCTCCAATGGTCCAGGTTTGTGCTGAATTAATTAGCACAGAGGCGTAACTAGCACTAGATGGAGAAGGCATAGTACACATATCGGACACGAAGTCACGTCTGGCGAGCAGCTCGCATTCACTTGCATCAGTGCGGTACAACAAAGATGATGAAGAAGGATTGGAGCTTTGAAGGTAGTCAGAAAAGTTACAAAAAATAATACGTGCAAAACTTAACCTGTATAAACGCACATGCATGGATAATTTTACATTTCTGCATGAGAAAGACATGTCAATTTTCAGTACGTACGACATGGTTTGATTTGTCAAATTTGATGCACCTTAATGCATTTTAAGTGAAAATTACAGGTTTATTCATTATAATTGCCGATTTTTAACGTTACGTGCAGCTGACTAGCAAACTATAAGTGTGTGATTGCTTGCTTCCAAAATAAGGATACGTAATCATTTTGTATAAGGTAGTACCAATTAGTCGTTATATTGCAGAACTTAAAGAGTTTTGAGAGATTCAACTCGTTGCTACTCCATAAGAATGGTCATGTTGACAAATTTGATCCGAGTGTTGAACAGAGCCGAAACATTTCAAAAACTTGAGCATGGAAGAGGCTAGGGGTAAATGCCCCAAGGCCAGCCGAGCCTATCGTAGGTGCCGTCCCGAGGAGGAAGTACCTTAATTTGGGGCGCGCGCGGACGCTGCTGTACCCCGAGCTCGAGACGCCGCCGTACCGGTAGCTCGACCCGCGACGAGGCATGGCGGCGGCGGCGGAAGCGGAGCGGCGGCGGCGGAAGGTAAAGCTCCTGCTGACAAACATATTAGGCACAAATGGGCAACCTTCAGTAACCCATGTTCCATTTTTTTTTGTCAGGATAACCCCATGTACCACCTTCCCAATAGAAAAAGTACTGTTCAACCTTCCCCTGTTGGGCCCAATATTTCACTTTTGGGTTGCCAAGGAACATCTACATGGTAATTGTTATCGGTCTACTTGCTCCGGCCGTCGAAGCCCAATAACTTCAAATGGGCCTTTCTGCTCATGCAATTTCGGCCCTTTTCTAATGAAACACAGATCCTATGATTGGCAAAAAAAAAAAAATACACGGAGATTCTACATAAAAGTTGTTTTTATTTATTTTGAATTATAGGGTTCCAATTTTTGAAACTGCTCATGCCCAATATGAAAATCCTTGATCGCTCCATACCCACATGGATAACGGTATTTTTAAAAATTCATAAAGTGGATTTGAAATTTAAAACATATCCTAATAATTCCTTGATTTAATCTATCAACTTGCAAGATCTTGGAGCCAAAGAGCTTGTATTAGTCTGCGAAAATAATACTGATAAACCTGTCGTTAACAAGAAATGAAGGTTTATCGTTCAGAGAGGATGCCATGTGGGACCCATGAGACAGTACCGTCCTCAACGTTTCAAAGAAAAAGGCAAGTAGCCCGAAAATAGGGGTAAAAAATAAATCCTACAAAGGAAACATTTATAGTTCATAGAGGCTGACATGTGGGACCGATCTGCCAGCTGCATCCTCATCATTTCGAAGTCGGCAGGGATCAGAAGAAAAAGGCAAATAGCCAGAAATTAGGGGTCAAAAATAAATCCAAAAAGGAAACTTATATTCTTCATAGAGGATGACATGTGGGACCGACCTGCCAGCAGCGTCCTCATCGTTTCAAAGGCCGCAGGGGATCAAAAGAAAAAGGCAAATAGCCAGAAATTAGGGGTAAAAAAAATACAACAAAGGAAAGGTTTATTGTTCATAGAGGCTGACTTGTGGGACCCATGAGCCAGCGGCGACCTCAATTTCAAAGGCGGCATATGATCGAAAAGAAAAAGGCAAGTTAGCAAAAATCAGTGGGTAAAAAAAATCTAAGAAATGAAACTTTATTGTACAGTCCCATGAGCCAGCACCTTACTCAACGTTTCAGTGGCGGCATGAGATAGAAAGAAAAAGGAAAGTGACCAAATATCAGGAGCAAAAAATAATCCAAGAAAAGAAACTTTTATTGTACATAGATGATGACATATGGGTCCCACTTATACAAGCTCTTTCGCTCGAAGATCTTGCAAGTTGATTGTACATAGAGGATGACATGCGGGCCCCTTGTGTCGGCGACTTACTCAACGTTTCCAAGGCGGCGGGGATCAAAAGAAAAAGGAAGTAGCCAGAAATTAGCGGTAAACAATAACTCCAAGGAAGGAAACTTTTATTGTTCATAGAGTATGACATGCGGGACCCATGCGCTAGCAGCTTCCTCAACGTTTCAAAGGGGGCATGAGATCGAAAGAAAAAGACAAGTGACCAAATATCAGGAGCCAAAAATAATCCAAGAAAAGAAACTTTATTGTACATAAAAGATGACATGCGGGTCCCATTTTGCAGCGGCGGTGTCAACGTTTCAAATGCGGCTTGAGATCAAAAGAAAAAGAGTAGCCAGAAATTAGGGGTAAAAAAAACTCCCAGAAAAGAAAGTTGATTGTACATAGAGGATGGCATGCGGGTCCCATGACCCAGCACCTTACTCAACGTTTCAGAGGCGGCATGAGATCGAAAGAAAAAGGAAAGAGACCAAATACCGGGAGCAAAAAATAATCCAAGAAAAAGAAACTTTTATTGTACATAGAGGATGACATATGGGTCCCACTTATACAAGCTCTTCCGCCCCAAGATCTTGCAAGTTGATTGTACATAGAGGATGACATGCGGGCCCCTTGTGTCAGCAGCTTAATCAATGTTTCCAAGGCGGCAGGGGATCAAAAGAAAAAGGAAACAGCCAAAAATAAGAGGGTGAAAAAAATCCAAGAAAAGAAACTTTTATAGTATCGAGGATGACATGTGGGTCCCATGAGCCAGCAGCTTCTCAACGTTTCAGAGGCTGCATGAGATCGAAAGAAAAAGGCAAGTGACCAAAAATAAGGGGGTAAAAAAAATCCAAGAAAAGAGACTTGATTGTACATAGAGGATGACATGCGGGTCCCACCAATCGGCAGCTTACTAACGTTTCCAAGGCGGCGGGGGATGAAAAGAAAAAGGAAATAGCCAAAGATCAGAGGGTGAAAAAAATCAAAGAAAAGAAACTTTTATAGTACATAGAGGATGACATGTGGGTCCCATGGGCCGGCAGGTTCCTCAACGTTTTCAAGGGCGGCATGAGATCGAAAGAAAAAGGCAAGTGACCAAAAATCGGAGGGTGAAAAATAATCCAAAAAAAGAAACTTTTATTGTACATAGAGGATGACATGCTTGTCCCAACGTTTCAAATGCGGTTTGAGATCAAAAGAAAAAGAAAGTAGCCAGAAATTAGGGGGTAAAAAAAACTCCAAGAAAAGAAAATTGATTGTACATAGAGGATGACATGCGGGTCCCACGAGTTTGCAGCTTACTCAACGTTTCCAAGGCGGCGGGGGATCAAAAGAAAAAGGAAATAGCCAAAAATCGGAGAGTGAAAAAAAACCCAAGAAAATAAACTTTTGTAGTACATAGAGGATGACATGCGGGTCCCATGAGCCAGCAGGTTCCTCAACGTTTCAAACGTGGCATGGAATCGAAGGAAAAAGGCAAGTGACCAAATATCAGGAGCCAAAAATAATCCAAGAAAAGAAACTTGATTGTACATAGAGGATGGCATGCGGGTCCCATTTTGCAGCAGCGGTCTGAACGTTTCCAATGCGGCTTGAGATCAAAAGAAAAAGAAAGTAGCCAGAAATTAGGGGGTCAAAAAAAACTCCAAGAAAGGAAAGCTTTATCGTTCATACGAGGTGACATGTGGGACCTATGAGCCGGCGGCTTATCGAACGTTTCAAAGGCGGCGAGGGATCGAAAGAAAAAGGAAATAGCCAAAAATCGGAGGGTGAAAAAAAATCCAAGAAATCAAACTTTTATTGTACATAGAGGATGACATGCGGGTCCCATGAGCCAGCAGATTCCTCAACGTTTCAAACGTGGCATGAGATCGAAAGAAAAAGGCAAGTGACCAAATATCAGGAGCCAAAAATAATCCAAGAAAAGAAACTTTATTGTACATAGAGGATGACATGCGGGTCCCATTTTGCGGCAGCGGTACGAACGTTTCCAAGGCGGCACGGGACCAAAAGAAAAATGAAGTAGCCGAAATCGGGGGTGAAAAAAATCCAAGAAAAGAAAGATTTCAATTGGGCTGCATCTAGACATCTGGGCCTTCGAACTATCCTTCTGGGCCTTTTGACACGTACAATTTCAGCCCACTCCAGAACATGATAGTTCGGATTTTTCTCAAAAAACAACAACAGGAAAGTCCTATGCTTCGCCAAAACAAAAAACAAGGAGATTCAAGATATATGTTGTAAAAATAAAGATTTAATTTATCCGTTTGCAATAGCTCAGAGCGCAATACACTGTTTATTGTCTGCAAAATAATCAAGATATCACATGTTTCTTGTACGGGGAGGGCGACATCGTGGACCCATGAGCCGAGCGGCGTCGTTTTAAAGGCGGCGGGGATGGAAAGAAAAAATAAACCAAAAATCTGTTGGTAAAAAATCCAAGAAAAGAAACATTTTCATTCGAGAGGATGACATGCGGGACCCATGAGGCGAGCGGCGTCCTCGGCGCTTATTGTTCATAGAGGCTGACATGTGGGACCCGTGAGCCGGCGAGCGTCCTCAACGTTTTAAAGGCGGCGGGATATCGAAAGAAAAAATAAGCCAAAAATCATTTGGTAAACAATATCCAAGAAAAGAAACATTTACCGTTACGAGAGGATGACATGCGGGACCCATGAGGCAGCGGCATCCTCAACGATTCCAAGGCGGCGGGGATCAAAGAAAAAAAAGGAAATATCCAGAAATTAATTAGGGGTTCAAAAAAAATCCATCAAAGGAAACTTTTATTGTTCATAGAGGATGACTTGTGGGACCGACCTGCCAACAGCGTCCTCATCGTTTCAAAGGGGTCAAAAATAACTCCAAGAAAGGAAACTTTTATTGTTCGTAGAGGATGACATGCGGGACCCATGAGCCAGCAGCTTACTCAACGTTTCAAAGGCGGCATGAGATCGAAAGAAAAAGGCAAGTGACAAAATATCAGGAGCAAAAGATAATCCAAGAAAAGAAACTTTATTGTACATAGAGGATGACATGTGGGTCCCATTTTGCAGCAGTGGTCTCAATGTTTGTAATGCGGCTTGAGATCAAAAGAAAAAGAAAGTAGCTAGTAATTAGGGGGTGAAAAAAAATCCAAGAAAGGAAAGTTGATGGACATAGAGGATGACATGCGGGTCCCTTGAGCCAACGAGCTTACTCAACGTTTCAAAGGGGCGAGGGATCAAAAGAAAAAGGCAAGCCAAAAATCGAGAGGGTGAAAAAAAATCCAACAAAGGAAACTTTTATAGCACATAGAGGACGACATGCGGGTCCCATGAGCCAGCGGGTTCCTCAACGTTTCAAACGTGGCATGAGATCGAAAGAAAAAGGCAAGTGCCCAAATATGAGGAGCCAAAAATAATTCAAGAAAAGAAAGTTTTATAGTACATAGAGGATGACATGCGGGTCCCATTTAGCGACAGCGGTATCGGCGTTTGAGAGGTGGCAGGGGATCAAAAGAAAAAAAGAAATTGCCAAAAATCAGATGGTGAAAAAAAACCAAGAAAAAGAACTTTTATAGTACATAGAGGATGACATGCGGGTCCCATGAGCCTGCAGGTTCCTCAACGTTTCAAACGTGGCATGAGATCGAAAGAAAAAGGCAAGTGAAAAAATATGAGGAGCCAAAAATAATTCAAGAAAAGAAAGTTTTATAGTACATAGAGGATGACATGCGGGTCCCGGTTAGCGGCAGCGGAATCACCGTTTGAGAGGCGTCGGGGGATCGAAAGAAAAAGGCAAGTGACCAAATTTGAGGTGCCAAAAAAAACTCCAAGAAAAGAAAGTTTTATAGTACATAGAGGATGACATGCGGGTCCCGGTTAGCAGCGGCGGTATCACCGTTTGAGAGGCGGCAGGGGATCGAAAGAAAAAGGCAAGTGACCAAATTTGAGGTGCCAAAAATAATCCAGGAAAAGAAAGTTTTATAGTACATAGAGGATGACATGCGGGTCCCGAGTTAGCGACAGCGGTATCACCGTTTGAGAGGCGGCGGGGATCGAAAGAAAAAGGCAAGTGACCAAATTTGAGGTGCCAAAAAAAACTCCAAGAAAAGAAAGTTGATTGCACATAGAGGATGACATGCGGGTCCCATTTAGCGGCGGCGGTCTCAACGTTTCCAAGGCGGCAAGGGATCAAAAGAAAAAGGAAGTAGCCAGAAATCGGGGGTCAAAAAAAATCCAAGAATAGAAAGAATTTTGGTTCATAGAGGATGACATGCGGGACCCATGATCCCGCATCGTAAACGGCTCGATCGGAGAACGTTGAACGAGATGGCGCGATCTAGAAAAAAAACAATGCCAGAGAGGCTGCCATCTGGGCCCTACATCCCTCGGCGGTGCGGATTTGCGTTGACTCGGCCGGCGAACCCGAGATTTCGAGATGCACCACGTCCCGGGCCACCATACGCCACGTTTTGGCCGCTTTCGTCGGGCTAGGTGGCCTCAAAAACGAGAAAAAAAAAAGTTTTGACATGCACCACGGAGGGACCAAAATCGTCGGCCATGGTACACCAGCAACCACGGCGCGACTTCAACTTCGTCGGCCATGGCAACTTTTCTTGTAGTGCTTAGACATAGAATCAATGTTTTATCCCTAGTGGCAACAGCACATCCACAACCTTAGAACTTTCTGTCACTGTCCCAGATTTAATGGAGGCATGAACCCACTATCGAGCATAAATACTCCCTCTTGGAGTTAAGAGTACAAACTTGGCCGAGCCTCTACTAATAACGGAGAGCATGCAAGATCATAAACAACACATAAACAATAGATTGATAATCACCATAATCATAGTACTCTCTATCCATCGGATCCCGACAAACACAACATATAGAATTACATATAGATGATCTTGATCATGTTAGGCAGCTCACAAGATCCAACAATGAAGCACAACAAGGAGAAGACGACCATCTAGCTACTGCTATGGACCCATGGTCCAGGGGTGAACTACTCACTCATCACTCCGGAGGCGATCATGGCGATGAAGAGTTCTCCGGGAGATGAATCCCCTCTCCGGCAGGGTGCCGGAGGCGATCTCCTGAATCCCCCGAGATGGGATTCGCGGCGGCGGCGTCTGCGTAAGGTTTTCCGTATCGTGGCTCTCGGTACTGGGGGTTTCGCGACGGAGACTTTAAGTAGGCGGAAGGTCAACGCGGGGGGCCACACGAGGTGCCCAGGGAGTAGGGCCGCGCGGCCAGGGCTTGGGCCGCGCCGCCCTGTCCCCTGGCTGCCTCGTGGCCCCACTTCGTTATCTCTTCGGTCTTCTGGAAGCTTCGTGCAAAAATAGGACCCTGGGCGAAAGTTTCGTCCAATTCCGAGAATATTTCCTTACTAGGATTTCTGAAACCAAAAACAGCAGAAAACAGCAACTGGCTCTTCGGCATCTTGTTAATAGGTTAGTTCCAGAAAAGGCATAAATATGACATATAATGTGCATAAAACATGTAGGTATCATCAATAAAGTAGCATGGAACATAAGAAATTATCGATAATTTGGAGATGTATCAGAGGCAGGCCGAGCAGAACCAGAGACGTCAGAGGCTTTCGATGATTTGGGAAATCCATACGTCGATCCCGCTGATCTCAGAAGAGGCCTAGGCACTAAATATGTCGGGACCTCACCTCGCGAAAGAGTTCAACTCCCGCAAGCAGCGTGGGATAGAGCCGCAAGGGCCATGGATGGAACAGAACCAATGAACACAACCGCTACTGTACAAGAATTACAAGCCTATCAATATAGACTTGCTCGTGTGAGTAGGGAGTTGGAAAAAGAGACAGCATCCCTGAATAGAAGAAAAGAGGCAGCCTCTGCGTCAAGCAAGCGTCGAGCAGAGCTCAGTCGACAATCAGGAACTTCGGCAGACAGTCACAGAGACGCTCGGAGGAGAGCAAGATCTCGGCTGCAAAACATACCCGAAGAAGAAAGAGGAAACATAATTCAAAATCTCGACATGTCCTTCATGTCAATTGATACAAGGGGAAATATCATCCCGAAAACGCCAGAAGCAGGATACATGGCAACACAAGCTTACATCCTCGCGTCCAGACCACCCCCTGGGGGGGACCCGAGAGAAGCATTGTTCAAATATGGCAATGGCTGGAGTTGGAGTTATGGGAACAGCGTTCGCAGCCACGCCTCCCGAAGAAAATCCTAGGCAAAATAGTCCACGACCCACCGCAGCGGTTCAAGACCCACCAAGAACAAGTGGAGCAAGAGACACAGCAGCTCAAGTTAGGGTGGATAGAGCGCGACAAGAAAGAAGAGAACGTCAGCATTCACCAGAAGTTGCCGACGAAGATATGTGTGGGCTCCCGTGCTTTACGAGACGAGTTCGAAAGACTCGCGTCCCGAAAGGGTTTAAGTTGCCCGAAAATTTCAAGAAATTCGACGGCCTGCAGGATCCCGAGGATTGGCTCGTTGATTATCTCGAGATGGTAAAGCTAGTAGGAGGAACCAGAGCAACAGCTATGCAAAGTATCCAAGTTCACTTGAGTGGTGCCGCAAGATCTTGGATAAAGAAACTTCCCCAGGTTCCATCGACAGCTGGGATAATTTTGAGGATATCTTCGTGAGAAACTTCCGATCCACATGCAAGAAACCTGCGTCATTGGAAGAGTTAAGGGTGTGTCGACAGAAACACGACGAGTCGATGATGAAATATATACAGAGGTGGAACATTATTAAAAACTCGGCAGAGGATATATCTGACGAGAGAGCAATAGACGTGTTCGTGGCAGGAATTCAACGAGGAGATTTCGTCGAGGACTTATGAAGAACCAACCCTAAGACAATATCAGCATTGATGGAGATAGCTAACCTTTTTTATGCTTGATTTGCAGTAAGTTCTTAAATATAATGTCTTGATGAGGTTATTTGAATCATTGACTAATACCTTATTAGAGCATATAAAAACTAAATATATGTACTCGTTTTATTTAGTTATCTTGATTTTCAAAAAATCTTTAAAAAATCTTATAATTGAGCAATATGCTTATCCGTGGTTATACGATCAATTAAAAAGTAAAACAATATTTTATAATGTTCAATAATTGCTTAAAAAATGAACAACTATAGATGCTTCAAAATCAATGTATTTTTTCAAGCAACAGTTTTTCTATACATACATATAGCCATTGCTACCAATACTATTTTAACAGACACGCAAATAATTTGAGTAAGAGTCTTAAGACTTTGTTATTCCTATTTGTTTTGAGGGAACTTTTGTTCTTCATCTGACTCTAGCATGATAGCGGCAAAAGTTGGACACTTGCTCACAGATAAGGAAACCCCTCCTAAAAATCTATATGTTGATTGTATACATATCTTGGTTTGAAAAATAAATTCAAGGAACAGAATGTTTCATTTGCACTTACCAAATTCAAGGAATAGAATGTTCAGACATTTTTTGCAGCTCAGGAACAATGTGGAAAATCATAGAAGTAAATAATAAGTAATTGTGTCTATGGTTTTCGCCTTCATAAGGATACATATTCATCCGAGGAAAAATACAAAGAAACATTACTTGTGTTTTCTTTCCAAAGCTTCGGACATAGAGCGCACCATAGTGTTACCACATACCAATTCAGTTGATACTGATACGTTGTAGCACCTGCAACGAAGATCAAAACTAATGTAACTATCCACGTTTCCTGGACCAGCTTATCACTCCGTTTCCTGGGCGAAAGTTTCGTCCAATTCCGAGAATATTTCCTTACTAGGATTTCTGAAACCAAAAACAGCAGAAAACAGCAACTGGCTCTTCGGCATCTTGTTAATAGGTTAGTTCCGGAAAATGCATAAATATGACATATAATGTGCATAAAACATGTAGGTATCATCAATAAAGTAGCATGGAACATAAGAAATTATCGATACGTTGGAGACGTATCAGCATCCCCAAGCTTAGTTCTGCTCGTCCCGAGCGGAGTAAAACGATAACAAAGATAATTTCTGAAGTGACATGCCATCATAATCTTGATCATACTATTTGTAAACATATGTAATGAATGCAGCGATCAAAACAAAGGTAATGACATGAGTAAACAAGTGAATCATATAGCAAAGACTTTTCATGAATAGTACTTCAAGACAAGCATCAATAAGTCTTGCATAAGAGTTAACTCATAAAGCAATAAATCAAAGTAAAGGTATTGAAGCAACACATAGGAAGATTAAGTTTCAGCGGTTGCTTTCAACTTATAACATGTATATCTCATGGATATTGTCAACATAAAGTAATATAACAAGTGCAATATGCAAGTATGTAGGAATCAATGCACAGTTCACACAAGTGTTTTCTTCTTTAAGGTGGAAGGAGATAGGTAAACTGACTCAACATTAAAAGTAAAAGAATGGTCCTTCAAAGAGGAAAGCATCGATTGCTGTATTTGTGCTAGAGCTTTTATTTTGAAAACATGAAACAATTTTGTCAACGGTAGTAATAAAGCATATGAGTTATGTAAATTATATCTTACAAGTTGCAAGCCTCATGCATAGTATACTAATAGTGCCCGCACCTCGTCCTACTTAGCTTGGACTACCGGATCTTTGCATGCCATGTTTCAACCAAGTGTCACAAAGGGGTACCTCCATGCCGCCTGTACAAAGGTCTAAGGAGAATGCTCGCATTTTGGATTTCTCGCTTTTGATTATTCTCAACTTAGACATCCATACCGGGACAACATGGACAACAGATAATGGACTCCTCTTAAATGCATAAGCATGTAGCAATGATTATTATTCTCATATGACATCTCTATGTTAAAGAAGATACTTCCAAAGAGTTCTTCAACATAAAACACTAGGATGGGGGTAACCCTTTTTATTTCCTTTCCGACCATCTTCACATGGTCAACCACTTTCCCGTACCCTTCCGGTACTCCGAAAACAACTTTCCTTTTTTCTTTGTAAAGCTTTTCTAAAACAAAACTAGCCCAGGTTAAGGTAGGCCTTTGCAACCCGTCCATGACCGCGGACGCGGCTATTCGAATAGATTTGACTCTGCAGAGTTTGCACACTTTCCCCACAGCTATCCGGATACCTATCGTGTGGGCATCATCCCCGCATAACCACGTATGCCACGACGGATACCCGAACATAACCTTTCGCTTATCTCCACTGACATGAGCGGGTAAGTTGCACCTAATCTTGAGTCTTGAGGTATCTTCAGGAGCTTCACTTGATGAGGAGAGGATGAACCAGGTGATGCAGCTTGGCTTTGACACTATTGTTCCCTCGGTTTGTTAGATGGTGTGCTAGAGGGTAGTTTTCAAGAAGATATCCTCGAGGTTAGCGCGATTATACTCAAAGGTTAGACTAAGTTAGTATGTCTTGTCTCACAGGTGCAGTCATTCCTGAAGGCGCGGCTTCTGCTTTCTCGGCGTGGTAGAGATGCTTCAGCGGATCTTGAAGGTATTGGCTTTTGCTTTGTTGGCGTAGTAGAGATTCTTCGAGATGACCTTGAAAGTAGTCGGCGTAGATAGGGGTCTGAGTTAGTTTCCCTGACGTTTGAAAAACAACTGCTAACGGGTTTAGAGTTAGAGTCTTTCGTTAATCTACCCAACTAACTAGTAGTTAGCAATACATCGGCGAGGCAAACTTTAATCCTATCATTGCATGCGACACCCATACAATCATAACCAGAGACAAAATACCACTAACCGAGGTTACTGGTATTTTTCCTAGATGCACAGAAACAAAACAAGATCAACACAATTGGAATCATTCAAAAATATTTATTTTTCAATTTTTGAGACTCAAAATACTAACCAGAAACAGTGATCAAGTTTTATTTATTACAAATCGCACAAAAATCATAAAAATACAAGGTCAGCGGCATCTGAATGATAATTTCATACCGGTTCTAGTGCAATTGGAATCACATCAATCGGAGCTACCAAACTATTTTTATTAGCAAAACAGTACACTAGCAGATTTCCATCTTTAATTTTTATTTTACAAATTTCAAACAATTTAAAAGGGCGGAAACGTCTAAATAGCAAGACATACATGCACACAACAAACAGATGCAAACACTCAAGGCAGCACACTAGGGAACTACAAGCAATCATCACACCATACATGGTACTCTAAGTACCCAGAAATTCCTAATGCGCGGGGTAGCTCAATCAAAGCGATTGAGTTTGTCCTATCCATCCTATAGGTTTGGGGCGGGTCGCATGTGTTGACGTCTTCATATCATTAGCATCAGCTTCAACTTGGATCCTTGTAGCAGTTGGTGGTGAAGGAGCCGGGTGTTGAGTCGTTTGATGTTGAGGCGGAGGAGAAAACTGTGTAGAACTTCTAGTCTCGACATCCCGGGGACATGAGGTCTTCAGAGGGGTAGATGTCGAGGTGCTTCTGAAGTAGAGATCTTCTCGTGGCTGGCCTAAAAATAACTAGTCAAGGGACTGAGGGATTGATCCCTGACGACTGCAAAAAGTGCAAGTCCACGGATGAACAAGGTCAGCTCCTTAACAGACTTTGGTGATAACCAAAGACATGATCTTATTATTCTTTCATCTGCACACTAAGTCGGCCTCCAATCTTCAACAGCTGCTGTTGGACATACACGAGTCTTCCCGAGGGGTTGATCCATCTTTGATTTCGAGTCTCCGGCTTGAGTTGGGGACATCGTCCAATATGGTTGTTTGAAGTGGATGAGACAATAGAGTATGAAGTTTCAAACATTTATAAAGCGGAGAGATAAGAATTTAGAAGTTTTGAAGTAATAAGAGGAGTAGAAGCTATGCTTCCGACTAAAGAAGAATTTGTTTCGTAAATAGTTTTTGCCCAAGTACTTGTTTCCTAACTAACGTCCATGCTAACTAAGGTCTCCTACGGTCGGGATAGCTCGATACCAGCTCGTGGGGACCCCGGACTAGCTGTCCGAAATACCCTATTATGTATACGAGTTCACGTTCCCATGATCAGTGTGCCGTGAACACATAACCGAACTGATATCAAATTACACCATCCATTACAAAACGGAATAAGAAAATTACATCAAGGTCACATGACCAATCTTTACATAATAACCTCGAAGGGCCTAATCTAATCATCAGAGTCGCGGAATCACTTCAGCAGCGCAGAGCCCAAGTCATCTGCCTTAACCCTACAGGCAACTGACTGGGAAGACGTTCCTAGCTCGCATAGACGTCGTCAACTCCTTCTTCTTCTGTCGATTTCCTCCAAGTCTGGCCAAGTAAATAGCCAGGGACAAAGCCGTGAGTACATTGGAATTGTACTCGCAAACCATCAAGAAGGTACTTTGCAAGAGTGCAAGATAACAAGTGCTAATCTAAGATGACAAGAGGGAAGAGCTAATTTCACTTGTGAAAATAGCATGAAGAAGTGAATCAGTTTCTCTTGTGGATTTAGCATGTGAAGAGAGATAGTTTCTCTTGTGGATATAGCATTTGAAGAGAGATAGTTTCTCTTGTGGATATAGCATCCCAACATCTCAGGTGATGGGGACACTAAGAGGGTTCTATGACATCTCTATATCTTTATTGAAGAAGATACTTCGAAAGATAACCTATGACATCTCTATGTTAAAGAAGATACTTCCAAAGAGTTCTTCAACATAAAACACTAGGATGGGGGTAACCCTTTTTATTTCCTTTCCGACCATCTTCACATGGTCAACCACTTTCCCGTACCCTTCCGGTACTCCGAAAACAACTTTCCTTTTTTCTTTGTAAAGCTTTTCTAAAACAAAACTAGCCCAGGTTAAGGTAGGCCTTTGCAACCCGTCCATGACCGCGGACGCGGCTATTCGAATAGATTTGACTCTGCAGAGTTTGCACACTTTCCCCACAGCTATCCGGATACCTATCGTGTGGGCATCATCCCCGCATAACCACGTATGCCACGACGGATACCCGAACATAACCTTTCGCTTATCTCCACTGACATGAGTCCTTCCCTGCGGGCTTACCCCTTCCCGGCACCCCGGCAGCATACCTCCTTTTTGAGCGTATCTCCGGCGCCACGACGGAAGACCCTCAGTAATCGTCCGGCTATAGACAACTACGAGTGTATTGCCTCCTTCAGAGCGCAACCCGGCGTCAGAGGTCATCGTGACCCTCCTAGAGAGTTGTGAAGGTGTCTCATGCCAGCTTCAACAAACTAGGGCTAAGCCCCATGCCCACGTTGGGGTAGAGTGGTTGCGCAATAAAAGTTGGGCTGGCGTACACTTATACGCGAGTGCTCCTTTAAAAACATTTTTACCCACACCTCCTTTGTTTGTCCACAACCAACCATACCACTTTCCGAAACATCAAGACCTTTCTCTTGAACAACAATTGGGCAAGACAACATCTTCCCAAAGTTTCCAAAGTTTTTCCAAAACATAAAACATCGGGGTTTTCCCAACCTAAAGTTGTATGTAAGAGCTAAGATATATCGATGGCACGATGCTAGCCACCATACCACTAAGGAGATGATAATTGAGGTGTCAAGGGGATCATACATGCTTAGGATAAGCATGCATGGGAACAACATAGGTAGGATTGTTCGACAAGGGTCATGATGTTGATCATCATACCACTAAGAAGATGATAAAATAGGTGGTCAAGGGGGCATACATGCTTCGGGTAAGCATGCATAAAAACAACAAGGGGTTCAACATACTTGAGAGTAAGTATGCATAACATCAACAAGGGGTTCCACATACTCGAGAGTAAGTATGCAGAGCATCAATCAAAGTAGAAGATATAACAAGGGCATGACACTAATCATCATACCACTAAGGGGTGCAAAAAGGGTGTCGAGGGGTCGACACACTCAAGGTAAGTGGGCGTACCATCACACTTAGAGGGTACACCAAGATAATGGTGATGATCACCATTTCCCAAAAGGGGAAATTGTAGGTGAGGTGTCAAAGAGAATCAGCATGCTCACGGTGAGCATGATCCATCAACATAAGTAGAAACAACACAAGATAAATCAAGAAACAAGAATAACGACAAGTAACCACAATATATGATTCAACATTCAGAGATCAAGAGATGGCTTGCCTTGGCTTATTTGTCCCTGGACTTCTTCAACTCCATCAAATAAGAATTCCAACAATATAAATAGAATCCTTGTCCGCACCACTTCTTCTCCTTCCCCGGAATTGTTCGCATCTATCGTCGGAAAATATAAAAGGAACACAATCAATCACATTGTACCAACCATAACAATCATGCAACATTCAACAATCAATAGCTAACCATTTTACTAAGGGCTAACATACAAATAACTTATAGCTACTCCATAACAATTTTAAAAGAAGACCAAGTTATTTACCTAGTAATGCATGAGAGTATCACAACTTAGCAAATGCCTCTCTCGGGTATCACCATGGCACAAACTAAGTATCCCCTGGTAGATAACATTAGAAAGAGGACAAGTGCATTAGTTTGGCATCACCAACATTTATATTTTATTTTCAAACATTTTTGAAAAAAAAACACAAATCATTCTTCTTAATTTATTTTGTTTACAAAACACTACCATTAAAAAGGAAGGAAACAATATTCCACATCATTTGAAAACTTAAGCCAAACAGTAGAACTAAGGTTAAGTTGCAAAGGTTTTGTTTTGCAATCATAAAACACTGGTTGAGCAATTTTAATACAAAGGGGTGGTTAGAGTTTTCAAATAAATCTAAAAGTTTTGCTTCAACAACCCATGTCACACATACATATTACTAACAGTAAGAAATATGCATGAACAGAGACTAACATTATTTTTCCTAGATGGCCAGTACTAATACAAGACTAACCCAATTGGATTCACTCAAAAATATTAGACCTACAATTTTAGGAATTTCTTTGAATCTGACTGTACAGAAAACAAGATCTGTAAGCCATAAATCGTAGAAAAATCCTAAAAATATCAGACCACTGGCATTTGAAAGATATTTAAACATAGATGAATACACAATTGGATTTGGGTTCAAATTGTTTCTGAAACTCTCACAAATGGATTATCAAGATTACTGCATGTCTTTACCATTTTCTTGACAACAGGATTTTCATAACAGATAAATGTTTGAAACTTGTTGGAGATGATTAAGAAAACATCCAGCAGTCCTACAAAGTTGGAATCACTCAATTAGGTTAAAATATGGATTTTTGGTGATTTAAAAGCTAACAGCCATGTCTGCAGAATACACAGAACAAGTTTAATTCACCACAAATCGTACGTAATTCATAAAAATATGAGGTCAGTTGCATCTGAAAGGTATCGAAAAGCTGGTTCTTACCCAATTTGTTTCACTCAAAAATTCGTTCCGAAGCTCCTGATTTAATTCGACAAAGTCAGACCTGACCAGATCTTGATCTGTAAACCATTTCATTTTCAGGAGGTCAATCAAAGTGCAACCACCGCCAAAATGAAGGTATTGAATAGGGCTTTCACCCAAAGTTGAGTTTTCCGAAAAAGGTTTTGTAAAACAGAACTTATTTAACAAACAGTGAATCTGCATGTTTTCGGAACTTTATTTACCAAGAAAAATCTGTAACGAATTTGAGGGTGAGACCAACGCCAGGTTGTAGATCTTTTCAATATCTACCTGTGGAACTTTGAATCACTCGATTTGGATCTGCACACGAGATTTGGTGGATTTTACAAGTTCGTACCAGAATCTGAAACAGCAAGATTACAGAAATTACTGCAAGGTTTTGGACGAACTTGGATCAAGAACTTCAGATCTGAGGATTGCTCAAGCTTCTCCATGCTTAGCTCAACATGCACCTGCATCAAGATCCAATCTTAGCAAGAGAGGAAGAAGAAGAGGTGGGGAAATCAGCTAGGGTTAGGGGAAAAGAGAGAGAGAGATGCTCTCATGGTGAGGGGAAGCTTGAGGGAGGAGGGGAGCTGCATCTTGGATGATTTCCATGGCCATGGCCGGCCATGGTTGCTAGGAGGAGCAGCAGCTCGTGGGGAGGAAGGGGAGGAAGGTATGAGGGAGTGGAGGAAAGGAGTGGAGTGTGAAAGAAATGAGCAAATGGGAGTGGAGGTGGCCGGCCAAGCCCCTTTTATAGAGGGAGAGGGGTGGCTGCCTCCTCCTTTGATTGGCCAAGGTGGGTGGCTGCCCATTTATTGATTGGGGTAGTTGGAAGGTAAGGCTTGCAAGAGAAGAAAGTGGGGATGAAGAAATTTCAGCTCATGCATGCCAAGAGCTTGGCATGGCCGGCTACTTCTTGATATTCCAAGAGGACAAGCAAAGTGTAATGCCATTTCATGCATGTCGGCCAAGTTGAGTGTTGAGAATGATTAGCCAAAAATGGCTTGGTGATGTATTCAAATTTGGGAGAGAGGTGATAATAAGTATTGGTGCCAATGTCGATGAATAGAACTTTTCATTTGAATTCACGTTTGGAAGGATTAGGATTGACCACATGCAACAATGTATGACCATGTTAAGGTAGATGGGATGGTGATGGTGGTTTAGTCAATGATAGGGCAAGGTTAAGAGAGATGGTGAGAGAAGTAACCATATACCCACAATGAGGAATATGGGGACATACATTAAGAATTCAAGAGGTCAAGGTGATGATGGAAAAGAATATAAATTGCTCTACAAATGAGAGGTCAATTGGGGGTGGTTTGAAAGTATCAAATGATCATCCATTTGATCAAGAATTGTAGGGTGAAGGAACATTATGGGATAGATCAGAGATGTACACAAGATGTGCAAGATTTGTCATTTGAATTAGAACTTATTTGAAAAGTATTTGAAACACCTCAATTGTCTAGGGACAATTGGGGAATGAACTCAAGTGGAATGAAATTTGAAATTGTTGAGATAAAACTAGTTGGAACATAGGGGTTCAAAATATTCTACTTACTTTCTCTAGTAAAGTAGAGTTTTTCTCCAATGTAAAAAAAATAAGCAAGAGGGAAACAAGAAATGGTGTAGGTATCATAAACAAGCCTTTTGCTGAAAAGAAAGCAAGATAGAAAGTAATGTTTTATAAATCGAGTGCTTGATAGAAATGGGATGAGAAACCAAACCCATTTCATTTCTTTGTTTCCTTTGAAGAAATATCTTGAAAAGATTTAATAAAATTAGAAGTAGTTTTGTGATCAAAACTAGAGAAGGAAAATCAATAGGATTTTTGAGAGAGAAAACTAATTTAGGGAGAAGTGTTCTCAAGGGTAGATGGTGGCTACAAAATGTACCCATCATACCTACTCTTGGTTTTGTGAAGATTAATCTTGAATAAAAACAAGAGGTAAAAGTGTAGGAAGTGATTTTGGGGGGGGGGGGGTTAAACATTTGATAGGGTACAAGATTGAGTTGGATATATGTGCTGCAAGGATAGTCTGAGACATGCAAGACGTGGAAGTTGCAGATGGGAATGCATGGATGAGATCCATGCATTGAGATTACCAATAACAGTTGAGGGTGCTTAGAGATCAACTGCCAAAAATTGGAACTTTTAAGACTACCAAAACAGAGGGTTGACTTGGCTTCAAAAACAACCAAGATGATTGGGTATAAGATAAAGATGTAGCAAAGGGGTAGATGATCCAAGGTTTTGAATTAAGGATGATTTGAGCTAGATTGGCACAAAGAGAAATATCAAGATGGCACACTCATGTTGCCATCAGGAGAGAGGTTTGATGTAGGAAAACAATTCTTCCTAAGCCACACCTGTGTTTTATTTAGTGAGTTGCCTGTTTAACCACTAGGGGTGTTGTTCTATGAGGTAGCTCAAGACAATACTCAACAAGCAAATCAAGACAATTCATCTACCAACAGATCAAGGCAATTCATCATAACAAACAGATAAAGGCAATTCATCTTAATTAGTCTAAAGAAAAAGTTTTTGTTCCCCCTAATTTTTACAACATGAACAAATAATCAAGGTTGCAAAAAGTGGGGTGTTACAGACTCTTCCACCCTTAAAATAATCTCGTCCCGAGATTGCTAAGCGCAGAACTAGAGGGGTTGTAAAGCTTAACGAAAGTTAGTTTCCATTCTTCTGTAAATGTGTCATTGTTGAGAAGGTCGTTGCTTCATCTTCTGGGAAACATGATGGATTCGATGGCGAGCTTTATGAAGGGGTTGACTACTCCATGTAGGTGTTAGATCGGTAGCTTCTAAGCAATCTTAGCGGGGGTTCAAGATCCTGGGAGGGTTAGTGCACTCCAACGGTGCTTTAGCAGGGTTGAAAGTTTTGAGTTAGCTTTAATTTAGTGGAAGACAAAGTCTTCCACCCTTAAGATTGTTCAGCGGGTTTCCTGAAAAGCTTGAAGCTTCTGCCACGGGTCTTGTCGGGCGCTTTCGAAGAAGTCATCTTTCTCTCGTCTTGAGTTGAAGCATCTTCAGGGAGTGAGGTGCAGTCCACAGCTTCAAGGGGAGTTAGTGCATCGCAAGTTTCCAACGGTGTTTTTAGAAAGGTTTTAAAATTTTAGGGTCAGCTCCAATTTTTAGTGGAAGACGGAGTCTTCAACCCTTAAGATTTTTCATCGTGGGTTTCGGAAAAACTCAGAGCTTCTTCCTTGTAGTTCTTGTCTGGGGCTTCTGAAGAAGTCGTCGATCTTCCGTACTCAGTTGAAGAATCTTCAGGGGCGACGTGCAGACCACAACTTCAAGAGGCACTCAAGTGTTAACTAAATCATATGGGACGCGCGGTGAGTTAGTAAGTTGATGAAACGCCTGGTTGGTATCCATATGAAGCATCGACAGAGGTCGTCAAAGACAATCTTCAGCTTGAGGGTCGGTGGTGACTTCAATTAGTTGGGAAATGAGCGGGTAAGTTGCACCTAATCTTGAGTCTTGAGGTATCTTCAGGAGCTTCACTTGATGAGGAGAGGATGAACCAGGTGATGCAGCTTGGCTTTGACACTATTGTTCCCTCGGTTTGTTAGATGGTGTGCTAGAGGGTAGTTTTCAAGAAGATATCCTCGAGGTTAGGCGATTATACTCAAAGGTTAGACTAAGTTAGTATGTCTTGTCTCACAGGTGCAGTCATTCCTGAAGGCGCGGCTTCTGCTTTCTCGGCGTGGTAGAGATGCTTCAGCGGATCTTGAAGGTATTGGCTTTTGCTTTGTTGGCGTAGTAGAGATTCTTCAGATGACCTTGAAAGTAGTCGGCGTAGATAGGGGTCTGAGTTAGTTTCCCTGACGTTTGAAAAACAACTGCTAACGGGTTTAGAGTTAGAGTCTTTCGTTAATCTACCCAACTAACTAGTACTTAGCAATACATCGGCGAGGCAAACTTTAATCCTATCATTGCATGCGACACCCATACAATCATAACCAGAGACAAAATACCACTAACCGAGGTTACTGGTATTTTTCCTAGATGCACGAAACAAAACAAGATCAACACAATTGGAATCATTCAAAAATATTTATTTTTCAATTTTTGAGACTCAAAATACTAACCAGAAACAATGATCAAGTTTTATTTATTACAAATCGCACAAAAATCATAAAAATACAAGGTCAGCGGCATCTGAATGATAATTTCATACCGGTTCTAGTGCAATTGGAATCACATCAATCGGAGCTACCAAACTATTTTTATTAGCAAAACAGTACACTAGCAGATTTCCATCTTTAATTTTTGTTTTACAACTTTCAAACAATTTAAAAGGGCGGAAACGTCTAAATAGCAAGACATACATGCACACAACAAACAGATGCAAACACTCAAGGCAGCACACTAGGGAACTACAAGCAATCATCACACCAGACATGGTACTCTAAGTACCCAGAAATTCCTAATGCGCGGGGTAGCTCAATCAAAGCGATTGAGTTCGTCCTATCCATCCTATAGGTTTGGGGCGGGTCGCATGTGTTGACGTCTTCATATCATTAGCATCAGCTTCAACTTGGATCCTTGTAGCAGTTGGTGGTGAAGGAGCCGGGTGTTGAGTCGTTTGATGTTGAGGCGGAGGAGAAAACTGTGTAGAACTTCTAGTCTCGACATCCCGGAAACATGAGGTCTTCGAAGAGGTAGCTGTTGAGGTGCTTCTGAAGTAGAGATCTTCTCGTGGCTGGCCTAAAAATAACTAGTCAAGAAACTGAGGGCTTGATCCCTGACGATCGCAAAAAGTGCAAGTCCACGGAGGAACAAGGTCAGCTCCTTAATGGACTTTGGTGATAACCAAAGACATGATCTTATTATTCTTTCATCTGCACACTAAGTCGGCCTCCAATCTTCAACAGCTGCTGTTGGACATACACGAGTCTTACCGAGGGGTTGATCCATCTTTGATTTCGAGTCTCCGGCCTGAGTTGGGGACATCGTCCAATATGTTTGTTTGAAGTGGATGAGACAATAGAGTATGAAGTTTCAAACATTTATAAAGCGGAGAGATAAGAATTTAGAAGTTTTGAAGTAATAAGAGGAGTAGAAGCTATGCTTCCGACTAAAGAAGAATTTGTTTCGTAAATAGTTTTTGCCCAAGTACTTGTTTCCTAACTAACGTCCATGCTAACTAAGGTCTCCTACGGTCGGGATAGCTCGATACCAGCTCGTGGGGACCCCGGACTAGCTGTCCGAAATACCCTGTTATGTATACAGTTCACGTTCCCATGATCAGTGTGCCGTGAACACATAACCGAACTGATATCAAATTACACCATCCATTACAAAACGGAATAAGAAAATTACATCAAGGTCACATGACCAATCTTTACATAATAACCTCGAAGGGCCTAATCTAATCATCGAGTCGCGGAATCACTTCAGCGAGCGCGGAGCCCAAGTCATCTGCCTTAACCCTACGAGCAGGCGAGCGGGAAAACGTTCCTAGATCGCATAGACGTCGTCAACTCCTTCTTCTGTCGATTTCCTCCAAGTCTGGCCAAGTAAATAGCCAGGGACAAAGCCGTGAGTACATTGGAATTGTACTCGCAAACCATCAAGAAGGTACTTTGCAAGAGTGCAAGATAACAAGTGCTAATCTAAGATGACAAGAGGGAAGAGCTAATTTCACTTGTGAAAATAGCATGAAGAAGTGAATCAGTTTCTCTTGTGGATTTAGCATGTGAAGAGAGATAGTTTCTCTTGTGGATATAGCATTTGAAGAGAGATAGTTTCTCTTGTGGATATAGCATCCCAACATCTCAGGTGATGGGGACACTAAGAGGGTTCTATGACATCTCTATATCTTTATTGAAGAAGATACTTCGAAAGATAACCTATGACATCTCTATGTTAAAGAAGATACTTCCAAAGAGTTCTTCAACATAAAACACTAGGATGGGGGTAACCCTTTTTATTTCCTTTCCGACCATCTTCACATGGTCAACCACTTTCCCGTACCCTTCCGGTACTCCGAAAACAACTTTCCTTTTTTCTTTGTAAAGCTTTTCTAAAACAAAACTAGCCCAGGTTAAGGTAGGCCTTTGCAACCCGTCCATGACCGCGGACGCGGCTATTCGAATAGATTTGACTCTGCAGAGTTTGCACACTTTCCCCACGGCTATCCAGGATACCTATCGTGTGGGCATCATCCCCGCATAACCACGTATGCCACGACGGATACCCGAACATAACCTTTCGCTTATCTCCACCGACATGAGTCCTTCCCTGCGGGCTTACCCCTTCCCGGCACCCCGGCAAGCATACCTCCTTTTGAGCGTATCTCCGGCGCCACGACGAAGACCCTCGATAATCGTCCGGCTATAGACAACTACAGTGTATTGCCTCCTTCAGAGCGCAACCCGGCGTCAGAGGTCATCGTGACCCTCCTAGAGAGTTGTGAAGGTGTCTCATGCCAGCTTCAACAAACTAGGGCTAAGCCCCATGCCCACGTTGGGGTAGAGTGGTTGCGCAATAAAAGTTGGGCTGGCGTACACTTATACGCAGTGCTCCTTTAAAAACATTTTTACCCACACCTCCTTTGTTTGTCCACAACCAACCATACCACTTTCCGAAACATCAAGACCTTTCTCTTGAACAACAATTGGGCAAGACAACATCTTCCCAAAGTTTCCAAAGTTTTTCCAAAACATAAAACATCGGGGTTTTCCCAACCTAAAGTTGTATGTAAGAGCTAAGATATATCGATGGCACGATGCTAGCCACCATACCACTAAGGAGATGATAATTGAGGTGTCAAGGGGATCATACATGCTTAGGATAAGCATGCATGGGAACAACATAGGTAGGATTGTTCGTCAAGGGTCATGATGTTGATCATCATACCACTAAGAAGATGATAAAATAGGTGGTCAAGGGGGCATACATGCTTCGGGTAAGCATGCACAAAAACAACAAGGGGTTCAACATACTTGAGAGTAAGTATGCATAACATCAACAAGGGGTTCCACATACTCGAGAGTAAGTATGCAGAGCATCAATCAAAGTAGAAGATATAACAAGGGCATGACACTAATCATCATACCACTAAGGGGTGCAAAAAGGGTGTCGAGGGGTCGACACACTCAAGGTAAGTGGGCGTACCATCACACTTAGAGGGTACACCAAGATAATGGTGATGATCACCATTTCCCAAAAGGGGAAATTGTAGGTGAGGTGTCAAAGAGAATCAACATGCTCACGGTGAGCATGATCCATCAACATAAGTAGAAACAACACAAGATAAATCAAGAAACAAGAATAACGACAAGTAACCACAATATATGATTCAACATTCAGAGATCAAGAGATGGCTTGCCTTGGCTTATTTGTCCCTGGACTTCTTCAACTCCATCAAATAAGAATTCCAACAATATAAATAGAATCCTTGTCCGCACCACTTCTTCTCCTTCCCCGGAATTGTTCGCATCTATCGTCGGAAAATATAAAAGGAACACAATCAATCACATTGTACCAACCATAACAATCATGCAACATTCAACAATCAATAGCTAACCATTTTACTAAGGGCTAACATACAAATAACTTATAGCTACTCCATAACAATTTTAAAAGAAGACCAAGTTATTTACCTAGTAATGCATGAGAGTATCACAACTTAGCAAATGCCTCTCTCGGGTATCACCATGGCACAAACTAAGTATCCCCTGGTAGATAACATTAGAAAGAGGACAAGTGCATTAGTTTGGCATCACCAACATTTATATTTTATTTTCAAACATTTTTGAAAAAAAAACACAAATCATTCTTCTTAATTTATTTTGTTTACAAAACACTACCATTAAAAAGGAAGGAAACAATATTCCACATCATTTGAAAACTTAAGCCAAACAGTAGAACTAAGGTTAAGTTGCAAAGGTTTTGTTTTGCAATCATAAAACACTGGTTGAGCAATTTTAATACAAAGGGGTGGTTAGAGTTTTCAAATAAATCTAAAAGTTTTGCTTCAACAACCCATGTCACACATACATATTACTAACAGTAAGAAATATGCATGAACAGAGACTAACATTATTTTTCCTAGATGGCCAGTACTAATACAAGACTAACCCAATTGGATTCACTCAAAAATATTAAACCTACAATTTTAGGAATTTCTTTGAATCTGACTGTACAGAAAACAAGATCTGTAAGCCATAAATCGTAGAAAAATCCTAAAAATATCAGACCACTGGCATTTGAAAGATATTTAAACATAGATGAATACACAATTGGATTTGGGTTCAAATTGTTTCTGAAACTCTCACAAATGGATTATCAAGATTACTGCATGTCTTTACCATTTTCTTGACAACAGGATTTTCATAACAGATAAATGTTTGAAACTTGTTGGAGATGATTAAGAAAACATCCAGCAGTCCTACAAAGTTGGAATCACTCAATTAGGTTAAAATATGGATTTTTGGTGATTTAAAAGCTAACAGCCATGTCTGCAGAACACATAGAACAAGTTTAATTCACCACAAATCGTACGTAATTCATAAAAATATGAGGTCAGTTGCATCTGAAAGGTATCGAAAAGCTGGTTTTTATCCAATTTGTTTCACTCCAAAATTCGTTCCGAAGCTCCTGATTTAATTCGACAAAGTCAGACCTGACCAGATCTTGATCTGTAAACCGTTTCATTTTCAGGAGGTCAATCAAAGTGCAACCACCGCCAAAATGAAGGTATTGAATAGGGCTTTCACCCAAAGTTGAGTTTTCCCAAAAAGGTTTTGTAAAACAGAACTTATTTAACAAACAGTGAATCTGCATGTTTTCGGAACTTTATTTACCAAGAAAAATCTGTAACGAATTTGAGGGTGAGATCAACGCCAGGTTGTAGATCTTTTCAATATCTACCTGTGGAACTTTGAATCACTCGATTTGGATCTGCACACGAGATTCGGTGGATTTTACAAGTTCGTACCAGAATCTGAAACAGCAAGATTACAGAAATTACTGCAAGGTTTTGGACGAACTTGGATCAAGAACTTCAGATCTGAGGATTGCTCAAGCTTCTCCATGCTTAGCTCAACATGCACCTGCATCAAGATCCAATCTTAGCAATAGAGGAAGAAGAAGAGGTGGGGAAATCAGCTAGGGTTAGGGGAAAAGAGAGAGAGAGATGCTCTCATGGTGAGGGGAAGCTTGAGGGAGGAGGGGAGCTGCATCTTGGATGATTTCCATGGCCATGGCCGGCCATGGTTGCTAGGAGGAGCAGCAGCTCGTGGGGAGGAAGGGGAGGAAGGTATGAGGGAGTGGAGGAAAGGAGTGGAGTGTGAAAGAAATGAGCAAATGGGAGTGGAGGTGGCCGGCCAAGCCCCTTTTATAGAGGGAGAGGGGTGGCTGCCTCCTCCTTTGATTGGCCAAGGTGGGTGGCTGCCCATTTATTGATTGGGGTAGTTGGAAGGTAAGGCTTGCAAGAGAAGAAAGTGGGGATGAAGAAATTTCAGCTCATGCATGCCAAGAGCTTGGCATGGCCGGCTACTTCTTGATATTCCAAGAGGACAAGCAAAGTGTAATGCCATTTCATGCATGTCGGCCAAGTTGAGTGTTGAGAATGATTAGCCAAAAATGGCTTGGTGATGTATTCAAATTTGGGAGAGAGGTGATAATAAGTATTGGTGCCAATGTCGATGAATAGAACTTTTCATTTGAATTCACGTTTGGAAGGATTAGGATTGACCACATGCAACAATGTATGAGCATGTTAAGGTAGATGGGATGGTGATGGTGGTTTAGTCAATGATAGGGCAAGGTTAAGAGAGATGGTGAGAGAAGTAACCATATACCCACAATGAGGAATATGGGGACATACATTAAGAATTCAAGAGGTCAAGGTGATGATGGAAAAGAATATAAATTGCTCTACAAATGAGAGGGTCAATTGGGGGTGGTTTGAAAGTATCAAATGATCATCCATTTGATCAAGAATTGGAGGGTGAAGGAACATTATGGGATAGATCAGAGATGTACACAAGATGTGCAAGATTTGTCATTTGAATTAGAACTTATTTGAAAAGTATTTGAAACACCTCAATTGTCTAGGGACAATTGGGGAATGAACTCAAGTGGAATGAAATTTGAAATTGTTGAGATAAAACTAGTTGGAACATAGGGGTTCAAAATATTCTACTTACTTTCTCTAGTAAAGTAGAGTTTTTCTCCAATGTAAAAAAAATAAGCAAGAGGGAAACAAGAAATGGTGTAGGTATCATAAACAAGCCTTTTGCTGAAAAGAAAGCAAGATAGAAAGTAATGTTTTATAAATCAGTGCTTGATAGAAATGGGATGAGAAACCAAACCCATTTCATTTCTTTGTTTCCTTTGAAGAAATATCTTGAAAAGATTTAATAAAATTAGAAGTAGTTTTGTGATCAAAACTAGAGAAGGAAAATCAATAGGATTTTTGAGAGAGAAAACTAATTTAGGGAGAAGTGTTCTCAAGGGTAGATGGTGGCTACAAAATGTACCCATCATACCTACTCTTGGTTTTGTGAAGATTAATCTTGAATAAAAACAAGAGGTAAAAGTGTAGGAAGTGATTTTGGGGGGGGGGTTAAACATTTGATAGGGTACAAGATTGAGTTGGATATATGTGCTGCAAGGATAGTCTGAGACATGCAAGACGTGGAAGTTGCAGATGGGAATGCATGGATGAGATCCATGCATTGAGATTACCAATAACAGCTTGAGGGTGCTTAGAGATCAACTCGCCAAAAATTGGAACTTTTAAGACTACCAAAACAGAGGGTTGACTTGGCTTCAAAAACAACCAAGATGATTGGGTATAAGATAAAGATGTAGCAAAGGGGTAGATGATCCAAGGTTTTGAATTAAGGATGATTTGAGCTAGATTGGCACAAAGAGAAATATCAAGATGGCACACTCATGTTGCCATCAGGAGAGAGGTTTGATGTAGGAAAACAATTCTTCCTAAGCCACACTCGTGTTTTATTTAGTGAGTTGCCTGTTTAACCACTAGGGGTGTTGTTCTATGAGGTAGCTCAAGACAATACTCAACAAGCAAATCAAGACAATTCATCTACCAACAGATCAAGGCAATTCATCATAACAAACAGATAAAGGCAATTCATCTTAATTAGTCTAAAGAAAAAGTTTTTGTTCCCCCTAATTTTTACAACATGAACAAATAATCAAGGTTGCAAAAAGTGGGGTGTTACACTAATCTTAGCCGTAATTCTTCTTTAGCTAATCTAGACCATTGATTGTTTGTTGTTTTAATAATATAATAGATAGATAGATAGATGATGCGTCTGGCCACATATCGGCTGGTTTCCGAGGAAACTCAGGAAGAAATAGTCGAGAAGATTACCAAAGGACCAATGAACAACAAGATGATAATAGAGGTGATTTCCGCGGGAACAGGCAAAATATTGGACCAAGGTTTCAAAGAGCTTATGTGTCCCCGAGGAGATGATGTACGGTCCGTGTCAGATGCACTTTTATCTCGATAGCAACGGAAAGAGGCAGTCAGGACATCTCCAAAAAGACTGCCGCAATTTTCAAGCAATGCCGCGAGCCGCAGGAATTGCAAATGCCCAAGCAATGAACAGAAACCCCCAGGGGTCAAGGAGTGAAATCCACCTTCCACCTCCTCCCGCAATTACGGACGAAAATCGGCACCAGCTCAGAATAGCGGCAGCACCACACCCACCTCCATACGTTGACCCCAACTCCAACAGTGCGGTCTCGATGATTCAGAAAGCCAGGCCATCTAACAGGGCGCAGAAGGTAATCTCACGGCAAGTGTTCATGGCAGAGAAGATGCCTCCACCAACAGTTGAGTACCTAAATTGGTCGGGGCAAGACATTGGCTTCACAATTGCGGATCATCCACAAGCAAGTTCCTCGACCAGGACAATCGGCACTCATCTTACCCGCAGTAATTGCTGGCTTTGACGTGTCGAGAGTTTTTATAGATGGTGGCAGCAGTTTAAACCTTATGTATGCAGATACATTGAGGAAGATGAACATATCCCTGGCAAACCTGAAACCAACTGATACACGTTTCCATGGGATCACACCAGAGAAGCCAAGTTATCCGTTGGGCAAGATCAATCTCGACGTTCAGTTTGGAACCCGAGAAAACTACAGGATAGAGAATCTGGAGTTTGAAGTTGTGGATTTCCCGTCGCAATATCACGCTTTGTTGGGACGACCAGCATATGCCAGGTTTATGGCGGTACCACATTATACGTACCTATTGTGGAGGTTGCCTGGACCCAAGGGACCTATCACAATTAAGGGAAGTTTCGCGCTGTCTGATAAATGTGACAAGGATTTTCATCGACTGTCAGAAACTTTCGGGATGCAAGCAGAATATATGGCGCCAAGGCTCACTGATTATGATGTGCTGCCAGATGCAGGGAGGTCTCTCAGGGAGCCAACCTTCAACACTGCCAAGGATTCAAAAGAGGTGCAGATCCACCCGACGGACCCAAAGAAAACGACATCCATTGCAACAAACATGGATATCGCATAGGAAAGCGCGCTCGTCGAGTTCCTCCGTGAGCACTGGAAAATCTTCGCATGGTGTCCAGCTGACATGCCAGGAGTACCCAGGGAACTTGCCGAGCACCACCTCAAGTTGGATCCTCTCGCGAGACCAATCAAGCAACCTTTGCGACGTTTTTCGGAGACAAACCGCAAAGCTATGTTATCGACTCAAAGATGCTGGTTTTATCAAAGAGATATCTACAGAAGCCACGTGGGTAGCTAACCCAGTGATGGTGCCAAAGAAAAACACGAAAGTCCTTCGCATGTGTGTCGACTTTACGTGTCTCAATAAACATTGTCCTAAGGATCACTTTCCCCTCCCAAGGATCGATCAAATCATCGATTCCACGGCAGGATGTGAACGTCTTTCCTTTTGGACGCATACTCTGGTTATAACCAGATCAGATTAAAAGATGAAGATGAAGCCAAGACAGCGTTCATAACACGTTACGTCGTGTTTTGCTACAAAACAATGCCCTTTGGTTTGAAAAACGCGGGAGCAACATATCAGCGGATGATGTAGAAGTGTCTTGCAACACAGATTGGAAAAAATGTTCAAGTCTATATTGACGATGTCGTGATAACATCAAAGCAGGGGTCAACACTGATCGAAGATCTGAAGGAAACCTTCGACAACCTCTACAAGTTTTGCCTTAAGCTGAACCCGACAAAGTGCTCTTTTGGCGTTCCCGCGGGAGAACTTCTCGGATTCTTAGTATCAGCAAGAGGGATTGAAGCCAATCCCGAAAAAATACAGGCCATCGTAACTATGAGGAAACCAACAAAGTTGAAAGAAATACAACAGCTGACGGGGCGAGTCGCAGCTTTAAGCAGATTCGTCGCCAGGTTAGGAGAAAAGGCGCTGCTGTTCTACGCATTGATCAAACAGGGCGAGAAATTTCAATGGAACGAGGAAGCAGACACAGCTTTCGAAAATATCAAGCGCACAATTTCGACACCACCAATCTTGGTGGCGCCTAAAGATAAGGAACCTCTCCTCCTATACATTGCAGGCACGCCTCAGGTGGTCAGCACGGCCCTAGTAGTTGAAAGAGAAGAAGAAGGAAAGCTCCATGGAGTACAGAGGCCAGTATATTTCATCTGCGAAGTACTGTCACCATCAAAACAACGGTACCCCCAATACCAGAAGTTGGCGTATGGAGTGTTCACGACAGCAAGAAAATTGCGACACTATTTTTCGGCGCACCCGATAATAGTGGTCAACGAAGCTCCTCTATCAAATATATTGAATAACCCAGAAGCTACGGGTTGTGTCTCCCTTTGGGGAATAGAGCTCTCCCCTCGGGAGATCACGTATGAAAAAAGAAAGGCAATAAAATCACAGGTTTTATCGGATTTCATTGCAGAATGGATGGAACTACAAAACACAGGGCCCCCAGATTTATCGAGAACCTGGATTATGAACTTTGACGGGTCCAAAAGGTTAGAAGGCGCTGCAGCAGGCGTGATACTAGTATCACCTGAAGGCGACAAATTGAAGTATGTCCTACGGATGACGTTCCCAAACGCATCTAACAATGAAGCAAAATCTTCGGCGACTCACAGTTGGTAGCACAACAAGTTATGAATCAATGTGACGCAGTCAACGAGAGTATGATAGCATACAAGGAGATGTATAACGAGCTGGAAAAACTGTTTGATGGATGCGAGGTAAACCACATCAGCAGGTTGAGCAATGATGAAGCCGATGTTCTTGCAAACATCGGGTCACAATGCCTCGCGATCCCTCCAGGCGTGTTTTGGGAAGAAATAAGCGAGAGATCAACAAAGCCAATGAAAACGAAGAAGAAGGAGAAGGAAGAGAAACCTTCGAGTGCCACCAAAGAATCATCGGAAGAAGAAGAGCAGCAGGAGCTAGTCATGATGGTGCAAATCCCATGGATGCAAGCATACATATCATATATCCTAAGAAAAACAATACCCGACGATCCAGTTGAAGCAAGGTGAATAATTAGACGATCTAAAGCTTTTACTGTGGTAAAAGGGGAGTTGTACAAGCGAAGTATCTCGGGTGTGCTACAGAGATGTGTCACACCCGAAGAAGGAAGGATAATCCTGAAAGATGTACACGAAGGAATATGCGGGCATCATGCAAGCAGTCGAGCTATTGCGGCCAAAGTCTTTAGGGCAGGTTTCTATTGGTTAACAGCAATCGAGGACGCGAAGGAAATAGTGCGCACTTGCGACGCGTTCCAAAGATTCGCCGCAAAACCTCACTCTCCAGCGGCGGAACTGATGCCAATCACACTATCCTGGCCCTTCGCTCAATGGGGTCTCGATATGGTGGGAAAACTACACAAAGCTTCACCAGGAGGATATGAGTATATGCTCGTTGCTGTCGACAAATTTACCAAGTGGATAGAAGCAAAGACGATAAATTCACCGGACGGCGCGTCGGCAATCAAGTTTGTGAAAAGCATCGTCTTTCGATTTGGAGTTCCTCACAGCATTGTCACAGACAATGGCAGTAACTTTACGTCCAAGGAGTTTAAAGCATATTGTGCAGAAGTGGGCATCAAATTGAGTTTCGCGTCTGTTGCACATCCACAGACCAACGGTCAAGTAGAGAAAGCCAATGGCATCATCCGCAATGGTATCAAGAAGCGCCTGTTCGGACCATTGGAAAAAGCTCAGCATACTTGGCTAGAGGAGCTGCCAAGCGTGTTGTGGAGTATCCGAACAACACCAAACACGGCGACGCAGGAGACGCCATTTTTCCTGGTCCATGGAGCCGAAGCAGTCCTGCCGATAGAGATAGAACATGATTCTCCAAGAGTTACAGAATATGATGAAGAAACTTCAAAAAGAGCTTTCGAGGATGATGTCGATGCACTTGATGAAGCTCGCGACGAAGTACTATCACGAGTCGCCAAATATCAACAGGACCTGAAAAACTACCACAGTCGACGATTGCGACCAAGATCTTTTCAAGTTGGCGACTTGGTTTTGCGACTTAATCAAAAAAGTCATGAAAAACTCGAGTCACCATGGCTTGGACCTTACATCGTCACAGAAGTAATCGAAGGAGGAGCATACAGAATCAAAGACAAGAAGACGGGGATTGCCGAGCCAAATCCTTGGAACGTGGCGCAGCTCAGGCGTTTTTACGCTTAGATGCCGAAATATAGTCTCCTTTGTAAACATGCAATGTACTGAAACGCCCGCGAGTTTTCAGACGCACTCTTTTCCTTTTTCGGGGCACCGAGTGGGGCCGGGAAAGGTTTTAAATGAGGTGGGCTCGCGGTGCTGCAATATAATAAAGATAGTGGAATTATATATCTTTTCGACAGGCTCGGGGGTTTCCCCCTAGATGATACAATATATATACACAGTGTCGACAAATACAAGTCACAAAAACATCTCGCCTTGGTATAAAGTACCTCGCCAAAATAAAAATATGTCGACAAATAGCGGTCAACATAAAGCTCGGGGGCTCGTACCCGCAAAAATAGCACAGTATAATTTATTTTTCCTTGGGACAACCTCGCATTATAAAACGTAAATACTGCCATCAAAACGCCCGGGGGCTTGGCGTTGGAAATAAATATAGTGACTTTACAATACAGCTTACATACACAAGATACAATTCTCGAAACAACCTATCTTCAAGGGTTACCCAGTATATTGTCTATTGTCAACCGCTCATTATTTATAGCACGAGTGCTATGCTCAGCATAGCTGCCCTTCACTAAGAATTCGGCGTCCATCCGAAGAAGTTCATCCATCATATCTTCGGCAACAGGGGTCACAACATCGTCATATTTGCTGAAGTTCTTCTTCCTCTTCGCCATCTTGGCCAAGCACTTTGGAACTACTTGACCCACATCTAACTTCGGGTAGCAGATTTTTATCATGATCATAGCAAACCTTGCGCCAGCAGCTAATTGGGCTCGCACAAAGCCGTGGATTCGAGGAGCATCCCGAAATTTGTCCATTAAAGCAGGAAGTCTCTGACATCTTATTGCGAGGAAACATGGTGCCATAGACCAGAGACAAAGTCCTTGTACAGAAGTCGAGATAATCGCGAACCTGGAGTGCGCGATCCTGAAACCTGACAATCTGGCGAGTCCGTTCAGGCGTGCCCCAGAAATTTGAACCATGATCATGCGCAAGTTTGAGAAGTGCATTGGATCGAGCTTCAACACGCTCATCTTCAGTCGTAGCATCCAAGAAAGAACCTATTTTTGAAAAAATTAGCGGGCAACGAAGAGGCAAGCAAAAAAGAACAATAACACACGACAAAGAAAATGAAGCACACCTGCCATATCCAAGCTAGCATCTGTCAGCAGCTGGAGCATAAAATTCTCTCGAGACGTAGCTGCAGCAGCTTCAGCAACGGCGGAGTCCTTTTCAGCTATGGCATCATGAGCTTGTTGGAGTGCAATCTTTTCCCTCTCGGAGGATTTCCGAGATTGTTCCATAAGCATAAGTGACTGTTTCTTCGTGGATTGCAGTTGTTGTAGAAGTTCTTCCAAATCCTGTGCTGAGTTTTTACTCGAAGAATCCTCAATAAATTCGACAGCGACAGGTGTTTTCTTCGAACGAGATGAAGGAAAAACCTCGGAGGGACCAGGAGTTGAAGTATAGTTGTCAAAAATCAACTGAAAAACAAAGATTTCGACATCAATCATGGAACAAAGTTAGATTTCCATTCATTCTCAGAATATATACATGTCTATTACAAAAGAAGGACCTCTAGACAACCACTGAACCAATCATCGCCAAGAACACTACGGCGACAGTGCCAAAAGGGGAAACAAACTAAAAGGAAAAAAAGCAAGAGTGGTCTACTTGACCTCCGGTTTTGAAGAACTCGGAGCAGGTGCTGGCTTATATCCAAGAGTGGCGAGGATCTTCTTCGAATTGGGCTTTGCCGCTTTAATTAGCGACTGCCACTTCTTCGTTTCGATCTTCCCCGTGTCGCCAACTTTCGACCAGTCGACTTGTTGTTGACTCTCTGCAATCAAGGCCATTGTACCTTCGACGCCAACCTTTAGTCCTTCTTGACGAAGTTGGAGTCCAAGGTCTTCATTGCCAGTGAAGCACTTGGCGAGATCAATGAAAACTGCGGGTTCCTCCTTTTTCTTGAAGAAATATGGGAAAAGCCGCTACAGGCCAGCCTCAGCTTCAGCTAGTCCATTTCGAGCTTCCGTACCATGGATTTCCAGGAGAGAAAGCGCGTCCAGAAGTTCGTCATCCTCAGGATTTTCCAGCTCGTAATCTTGGTGTGTTCTCCCTGCTTAAAGTATAAAAAAAAGAGGGTTATCAAACGAAAAAAAAGGGAGGCCAAAACACGACGCGAGAAAGCAGCAAGGGTGTGAAGACTTACTAACAAAACGTCGACTCTGCGTTTCCAATCGACTGAGGATCTCTTCTTCTCGAGCAGAATGTTGAGCTACATTTTCTTCTAAAGCCTTTTTTGCGTCGTCGAGTCTTTTTTGAAGATCCTCGATGGTTTTCGTGTGCGGACTCTCGCTTTGTTCTAACTCAATAGCGAGGGCGTCAGCACGTCTGTTGGCTTCTACCAGTTTCTCTGCCAACATAAGACAGATAAGCATTGCAACACCAAATAGTGACAGGAGAAACTCGACAAGGAAAGCTGGACAAAGCAAGTAGGTACCTTCAAGTTCGCCGGCATAATCGCGGTACCCGATAAATTGGGTACCGAAGCGGACGAGCTCTTTCATAAAAGGATGAAGAGATTACCATGCACAAAGGGTCAATATAGGAAGAAGAAAAAGTCGACATCAAGGAGAAAAAGAGGGAAATGCAAAATAAAAAAGTCAATACAGACTAAAAAAGAACAATTTACCTCTTCCATCAAAGGTGTCGAGGAACAACCGGCTAATATAGTTGGTTCCTTGGTTGATTCTACCCTGGCTCTCTTCGGGGAAGGAGCTCGGGGGCTTACAGCTGGTGTTGGATGTTCAGGGTTTTGTGGAGGAGGTGAAGTTTCGTCGCCATCAGGACGAGCTTCTGAGACAACTAAAGTACGAGATGTGCTTGTTCGAGCAGTCTCGTCAATAGGTGCATCTTCCTCTTCATCGTCACTGCAATAAATATAGCGACAAGATAAAATAGCAATTTCAAAAAAGCATCGACAAAGGAAAAAATACAGTACATAGCAATTTCAAAATCTTACGAGCTGACAAGAGCAGCATCGTAAAGATCCAAAGTTTCCTCCCCAGCATTGGGTGCAGTCTTTTCAGCACAGGAAGTATCAGCTTTGGAGGCGCCAGAGTCGATAACTTCATCCCTTTTCCTTTTGCCCTTTGGAGAAGCAGCAGGGAGAGATGAGCGTGTCGACGAAGTGACCTCTGTCTCATTCTCTTTTTCAAGTGAAGCCGCGGATTTCTGGGAACCCCCGACTCCACTTTCAGGGCGAGAAGCACCCTGGTTGTCGTTAGTGACAACAACCCGTTTTTCGACTTCCCCACCTTCAGGAATGGGGGGGGGGAAGAGAAGATAAAACAAGATGACCCTGTAGAATATAAAAAATATCGACAAAACAGTTATATTTCATCGACAAAAAGTGGTCGACAGGAAAAATTTGGCAAGACAACATAGTAGTCGCAAAGATCTATTACCTCAGGAAGAGGATTGGCGCTACAAAATGGTTTCACTTTGCAAGAAGTTGGAACGGTGTCCATCTTGCTAAGTTTGGAGATTCTTCGGATTAGCTTCTCCAAGTCCTTTGCAGAAAGATCGTTGGAGAGCCTCTCGACGTCTTCATCACCAGCATACATCCAAAGAGGATTTTTTCGAGCTTGCAGAGGCTGCACTCTAATCCTAAGGAAGTAGGCTGTGATTTGGATACCCGAAAGTTCCTTGCCACGGGTACTCTGAAGTTCACGGATGCGAGTCATCAGCCCCTCTGTCGCCAATTTCTCTTCTTCGGTAGCTTCAGCATCCTAGGAACGGCGGCGAAGAATCTTGGTTTTTCCGTCAAAGGGGGCGATGTTGTACTCCATTGAATCAGAGCTTTCTTCATGCACATACAGCCACCTCTTGCGCCACCCTTGGACGGAATCAGGAAATTTGACGTGGAAGTAATCGACGTCAGAGCGAACACAGATAACGACGCCGCCAATATTATAGGCGACGCCGTGGGAGCCATTACGGCGGAGGCAGAAGATGCGCTTCCACAGAGCCCAATTAGGTTGGACTCCGAGGAAGCATTCGCACAATGTGATAAAAATCGACACGTGCAAGATAGAATTGGGCGTCAGCTGGTGAAGCTGAAGCCCATAAACAAAAAGAAGACCGCGAAGAAACTCGTGAATAGGAGGGGAAAGACCGCGGGTGAGATGATCAACAAAACTAACCCGGTACTCCATTGGAGGAGATGGGTAGCTTTCCTCGTGGGGGAAGCGCAGTGCATCTTTCTTCTTGGTGAATCCCAACCTCTTCGACGAGTTCATATCCTGGTTGGAGATCTTGGATCTCTCCCACTCCAGATCTTCGGTGGCCATTGGAGATTGTTGGAGCGCTGGGATGGCTGTGTCGCAAGGGTGATGATTCCCACTCGAATGGAGTAGAACAGCACGAGCTCGGAGGAGCGCACGAAGCAATGGGCGCAATGGGGGATTTTTGGCAGAAGCGCAGATGGGCGGCGTGAGCGAAAGTGACAGAGGAATAAGATGATGGAATTAAATAGAGGTGCGGTGAATCGACGCAACCGTTGGATAGAAAAATTGTGGCGCAGATGGATTACACGTGGACAAGGGGTAAAAATGGATTTTCACTGAGAAAGGAAATGACAGACGACACAGTGCGTGCGCCAGAAAAAGTGAAGGACGTGTGTCCCCCACTTGCACGACGTGTCAATCAGATGGGGAATTTGGACCCACAAGGCAGTGAGAGGAGCGGTTTTCGCATGTTTCCAATACAGAAATCGTGGCTATCATCAGCAATGACGTCATTGTGGTAAAGGAAAAACTCGACTAAGAAGCCGGGCGAGAATATCGACAACGCAAGATTATTTCGAGAGCCTTTGGTCAAATACAAGTTTTTGCCCAAATGCTCGGGGGCTACTTTGGAAAAATAGAAAACTTCAAATATGACAAGATAGCAACGGCGAGAGCCTATGACCAAATGTAAGCATTTGTTCATAGCCTCGGGGGCTACTCCCATCGGGAGCGCTGGTCGCGCACCCGATAGATATAAAAAACTTGTATATCGGCAGAGGATACTAATCTGTGGAGCCTACACCCAAGCACAAGTTCTTGGCTGTAGCCTCGGGGGCTACTCCCATCGGGAACGCTGTTCGCGTGCCCGATGAATGTTGATCCAAATAAAGAAACAGAAGTGAGTATATTCCGAGTTATACAGATAACTCTACATATACTCCCACCGGGAAGACAAAATAAGTCATCAAATATGACTCAATAAAATGTGCTATTCCAACAGCCGAAAAGCACTCGACAATATATTCTCAGAGCGCTATAAGTCGCGAATAAATCTCTGAATGCCGCAAAACTTTGCGAAGGTAAGACCCCAGATCCGTTCTGAGCGGCGTGGCACCGTCTCTGACGGCGGAGTGCTACTTTTTTCCGTATCAACAGATACGAAGAAAAATCCTAACGGACGCGTTAGGTACCCAATAAAATATGACTGGGACTCGATAGAATGGTAAGACCTTAAGCGGCACCTGTCGAAGTTTACACCAGTATCCCGCAATCATGTCCAGGGACGTGATCTTGAAGTAGGTTTTTGCGGATTGCCACTAGAGCAGTTAACTAGTACCTGATCCGTCAGATGAACTAGCCCCAACTACCGATATCCCTGTACAAAATAATATTTGCATATCGAAAGATTATGTAATGAGTACAATTGGAGATTTTCCCTGATTCTTCGATTCAAGAAAAATCTCGGGGGCTACTGACATAGGCATCCCCAATGGGCCTGCCAAAGATGGTACCCGGGGTTTACTGAAGGCCCAGGACTCGAAGAATAGGAAGATTCGGAAGCTCATTTAGTGTTAAGGAAAGATAAATTGTATTAGGAAAGGTAGAGATTTGTAATCTTACGGGTTGGGTACGAAACCCTCCCGAACTATGTAACTTGTGCATTACGAAACCCTCGGCTCCACCCTCTATATAAGGGGGAGTCGAGGGACGAAGAAAGGATCGAATCAATTGTCAACAGAACCCTAGTTTTCATAATCAGTGAGTACTTTTCGGCTGAAACCTTTGAGATCTACTTGCCCTCTACTTCCAGCAAAACCCTAGTCTACAATCTGTAGGCATTGACAAATTAATCCTTTGTCACCTAGTAGCAACAGCACATCCACAACCTTAGGACTTTCTGTCACTGTCCCAGATTCAATGGAGGCATGAACCCACTATCGAGCATAAATACTCCCTCTTGGAGTTACAAGTATCAACTTGGCCAGAGCCTCTACTAGCAACGGAGAGCATGCAAGAACATAAAAAACACATATATGATAGATTGATAATCAACTTGACATAGTATTCTAGATTCATCGGATCCCATCAAACACAACATGTAGCATTACAAATAGATGATCTTGATCATGTTAGGCAGCTCACAAGATCTAAACAATGATAGCACAAGCGGAGAAGACAACCATCTAGCTACTGCTATGGACCCATAGTCCAAGGATGAACTACTCACGCATCAATCCGGAGGCGGACATGATGATGTAGAGCCCCTTCGATGATGATTCCCCTCTCCGGCAGGGTGCCGGAGGCGATCTCCTGAATCCCCCGAGATGGGATTGGCGGCGGCGTCTCCGGGAAGGTTTTCCGTATCGTGGCTCTCGGTACAGGGGTATTCGCGACGAAGGCTTTAAGTAGGCGGAAGGGTAGGTCAGGGGGCGGCGCGAGGGCCCCACACCATAGGGCGGCGCGGGGCCCACCCTGGCCGCGCGGCCTTGTGGTGTGGGCGCCTCGTCGCCCCACTTCGTTATCCCTTCGGTCTTCCGGAAGCTTCGTGGAAAAATAGGACCCTGGGCGTTGATTTCGTCCAATTCCGAGAATATTTCCTTACTAGGATTTCTGAAACCAAAAACAGCGAGAAAACAACAAGCGGGTGCTTCGGCATCTTGTTAATAGGTTAGTGCCGGAAAATGTATAATAATGATGTAAAGTATGTATAAAACATTCAAGTATTGTCATAAAAGTAGCATGGAACATAAGAAATTATAGATACGTTTGAGACGTATCAGCCCATCACATTTTGCGATAGGTTTCACTTCAACCCACTTGGTGAACTTATCCACCATCACTAGGATGTGGGTCATGCTTCCCCTTGCAGTTTTGAATGGGCCAACCATGTCTAGGCACCAAACAGCGAATGGCCAAGTTATCGGTATGGTTTTGAGACCGGATGCTGGAGTGTGGTTTTGTTTGGCGTACCTCTGGCACCCGTTGAACTTCCGTACCAGATCCTCAGCATCTTCCAGTGCCGTGGGCCAGTAGAACCCTTGCCGGAACACTTTCACCACCAGCGCCCTGGATGAGGCATGGTGTCCGCACTCTCCTTGGTGAATTTCCACGAGCATCTCTTTTCCTTCTTCCGGTTCCACACACCTTTGGAGGACACCGGTAACGCTTCTTTTGTACACCTCACCGTTGATGATGGTATAGGCCTTGGACCTCCTCTGGATCCTCCTTGATTCAGTTTCGTCAACCGGCAAGGTGTCGTTGGTCAGGAATTTCTTAATAGGTTCAACCCAAGTTGGTGCTTCTCGAACCGTAAACACCGGTACATCTATCTCCATGCTATCCACCGACATTGCTTCTTCCGGTTTTGACCCCGAAGTCCCTGGGTTTGACGGAACAGTCCGCGGGTTTCCTTCGTCAATATCCATTGGAACAACATGTGATTCCGGTACGAAAATTGACTCTGATTCCGGACTTGGTTTGATTGAGGGTGCCCTTAGGTGAGCCAAAGCTACTCCGGGAGGGATTTCTTGCCCGGAGGAGCCTAACTTAGAGAGCGTATCCGCGGTTTCATTTTCTGCCCGCGGCACATGATGGAACTCACGCCCCTCGAAGAATCTGGCAATCTTTTGCACATGAAACTGGTATGAGGCCATGTTAGCATCTTTTGCGTCCCAATCTCCGGAACACTGTTGTATGACAAGATCCAAGTCACCATAGCAAATGATCCGGTGTGCACCGATTTCTTTTGCGACCTTGAGTCCATGGATTAGATCTTCATATTCAACGACATTGTTCGATGCCCTGAAATGTACTTGCAGAACATACCGGAGATGATCCCCCTTAGGTGAGGTGAGGACTACACCAGCACCCAGACCCTCTTTGAGCTTGGATCCATCAAAGTGCATCTTCCAGTACTCTATCTTTTGTTCCGGCGGCTTCTATTGCATTTCCGCCCAATCGACCAGGAAATCAGCTAAGGCTTGTGATTTTATGGCATCTCTTCTCTCGTATACCGGTACGTAAGGCGATAGCTGAATTACCCATTTTGCAATCCTGCCACTAGCATCCTTGTTGCACATGATGTCTGAGATAGGTGCCTCACTCACCACTCTCATCGGGTGCTCCTCAAAATAGTGTTTGAGCTTTGTGGTGGCCATGAACACGCCGTAGGTCATTTTCTGGAAGTGAGGGTAGTTTTGTTTTGAGAGTGAGAGCACCTTGCTCAGGTAGTATACCGGCCTCTGCACGGTTTTTCCTTCTTCTTCTCTTTCTACCACTACCACAACACTGACGACCCGGTTTGTTGCGGTTATGTAAAGCAACATGGGTTCTCTTTCCAAGGGCGATGCCAACACCGAAGCTGTTGCCAGCATTTTCTTAAGCTCCTTGAATGTTGCGTCTGCCAGTGGGGTCCAGACGAAAGTATCTGACTTTCTCATTAAAGCATAGAACGGCAAGGCCTTCTCTCCCAACCGGCTGATAAACCGGCTCAGCGACGCCAAGCTTCCGGTAAACTTTTGCACATCCTTAAGATCTTGTGGTATGGTCATTCTCTCTATGGCTCTGATTTTTACCGGGTTAACCTCTATGCCGCGGCTCGATACCAGAAAGCCAAGCAGTTTGCCGGCAGGGACACCGAAGGTGCATTTTGCCGGATTAAGTTTCATTCGGAATCTTCTCAAGTTGTCAAATGTTTGCCTCAGATCATCAATCAAGGTATCTTTGACCTTAGTTTTTATCACAACATCGTCCACATAGACTTGCACATTTTTACCGATTTGATCAAACAGGCATTTTTTTCATATAGCGCTGGTACGTTGCACCAGCGTTGCGCAACCCAAATGGCATAGTAACATAGCAATAAGCCCCGTGCGGGGTAATGAATGCAGTCTTTATTTGATCTTCCTTTTTCAGAGGGATTTCACTACAAGAAAAGTTGCCATGGCCGACGAAGTTGAAGTCGCGCCGTGGTTGCTGGTGCACCATGGCCGACGATTTTTGGTCCCTCCGTGGTGCATGTCAAAACTTTTTTTTCTCGTTTTTGAGGCCACCTAGCCCGACGAAAGCGGCCAAAACGTCGCGTATGGTGGCCCGGGACGTGGTGCATCGCGAATTCTCGGGTTTGCCGGCCGAGTCAACGCAAATCCGCACCGCCTAGGGATGTAGGGCCCAGATGGCAGCCTCTCTAGCATTGTTTTTTTTCTCGATCGCGCCATCTCGTTCAACGCTCTCCGATCGAGCCGTTTACGATGCAGGATCATGGGTCCCGCCTGTCATCCTCTATGAACCAAATTTCTTCCTTTTCTTGGATTTTTTTTGACCCCCTGATTTCTGGCTACTTCCTTTTTCTTGTGATTCCTTGCTGCCTTGGAAACGTTGAGACCGCTGCAGCTAAATGGGACCCGCATGTCATCCTCTATGAGCTATCAACTTTCTTTTCTTCGAGTTTTTTTGGCACCTCATATTTGGTCACTGCCTTTTTCTTTCGATCCCCTGCCGCCTCTCAAACGGTGATACCGCTGATGCTAAATGAGACCCGCATGTCATCCTCTATGTACTATAAAACTTTCTTTTCTTGGATTTTTTTGGCACTTCATATTTGGTCACTTGCCTTTTTCTTTCGATCCCCTGCCGCCTCTCAAACGGTGATACCGCTGATGCTAAATGGGACCCGCATGTCATCCTCTATGTACTATAAAACTTTCTTTTCTTGGATTTTTTTGGCACCTCATATTTGGTCACTTGACTTTTTCTTTCGATCCCCTGCTGCCTCTCAAACAATGATACCGCTGCTGCTAAATGGGACTGATACGCGTAGATGCACACGTCCGTTGGGAACCCAAAGTGGAAGGTATGATGCGTATAGAAGCAAGTTTCCCTCAGTATGAAACCAAGGTTTAATCGAACCAGTAGGAGCCAAGAAGCACGTTGAAGGTTGATGGTGGCGAAATGTGATGCGGCGCAACAACAGGGATTCCGGCGCCAACGTGGAATCTCGCACAACAAAACCAAAGTACTTTGCCCCAACGAAACATGGTGAGGTTGTCAATCTCACCAGCTTGCTGTAACAAAGGATTAAACGTATCGAGTGGAAGATGATTGTTTGCAAGAAAATAGTAAAACACAATTGCGATAGATTGTATGCTATGTAAAGAATAGGACCGGGGTCCACAGTTCACTAGAGGTGTCTCTCCCATAAGATAAAAGCATGTTGGGTGAACAAATTACAGTCGGGCAATTGACAAATAGAGAAGGGCATAACAATGCATATACATGATATGATAAATATAGTGAGATTTAATCCGGGCATTACGACAAAGTACATAGACCGCCATCCAACTGCATCTATGCCTAAAAATTCCACCTTCAGGTTATCATCCGAACCCCATTCAGTATTAAGTTGCTAAGCAACAGACAATTGCATTAAGTATGGTGCATAATGTAATCGACAACTACATCCTTAGACATAGAATCAATGTTTTATCCCTAGTGGCAACAGCACATCACAACCTTAGAACTTTCTCGTCACTGTCCAGGTGTCAATGAAGGCATGAACCCACTATCGAGCATAAATACTCCCTCTTGGAGTTAAGAGTACAAACTTGGCCAGAGCCTCTACTAATAACGGAGAGAATGCAAGATCATAAACAACACATAAACAATAGATTGATAATCACCATAACATAGTATTCTCTATCCATCGGATCCCGACAAACACAACATATAGAATTACATATAGATGATCTTGATCATGTTAGGCAGCTCACAAGATCCAACAATGAAGCACAACAAGGAGAAGACGACCATCTAGCTACTGCTATGGACCCATAGTCCAGGGGTGAACTACTCACTCGTCACTCCGGAGGCGATCATGGCGATGAAGAGTCCTCCGGGAGATGAATCCCCTCTCCGGCAGGGTGCCGGAGGCGATCTCCTGAATCCCCCGAGATGGGATTCGCGGCGGCGGCGTCTCTGGAAGGTTTCCCGTATCGTGGCTCTCGGTACTATGGTTTTCGCGACGGAGGCTTTAAGTAGGCGGAAGGGTAGGTCAGGGGGGCTGACAAGGGGCCCACACCATAGGGCGGCGCGGGCCCCCCTCTGGCCGCGCGGCCCTATGGTGGCGGCGCCTCGTCGCCCCACTTTGTTATCTCTTCGGTCTTCTGGAAGCTCCGTGCAAAAATAGGACCCTGGGCGAAGATTTCGTCCAATTCCGAGAATATTTCCTTACTAGGATTTATGAAACCAAAAACAGCAGAAAACAGCAACTGGCTCTTCGGCATCTTGTTAATAGGTTAGTTCCAGAAAATGCATAAATATGACATATAATGTGCATAAAACATGTAGGTATCATCAATAAAGTAGCATGGAACATAAGAAATTATCGATACGTTGGAGACGTATCAGCATCCCCAAGCTTAGTTCTGCTCGTCCCGAGCAGGTAAAACGATAGCAAAGATAATTTCTGAAGTGACATGCCATCATAATGTTGATCATACTATTTGTAAACATATGTAATGAATGCAGCGATCAAAACAAAGGTAATGACATGAGTAAACAAGTGAATCATATAGCAAAGACTTTTCATGAATAGTACTTCAAGACAAGCATCAATAAGTCTTGCATAAGAGTTAACTCATAAAGCAATAAATCAAAGTAAAGGTGTTGAAGCAACACAAAGGAAGATTAAGTTTCAGCGGTTGCTTTCAACTTATAACATGTATATCTCATGGATATTGTCAACATAAAGTAATATAACAAGTGCAATATGCAAGTATGTAGGAATCAATGCACAGTTCACACAAGTGTTTGCTTCTTAAGGTGGAGGGAGATAGGTAAACTGACTCAACAATAAAAGTAAAAGAATGGTCCTTCAAGAGGAAAGCATCGATTGCTGTATTTGTGCTAGAGCTTTTATTTTGAAAACATGAAACAATTTTGTCAACGGTAGTAATAAATCATATGAGTTATGTAAATTATATCTTACAAGTTGCAAGCCTCATGCATAGTATACTAATAGTGCCCGCACCTCGTCCTACTTAGCTTGGACTACCGGATCTTTGCATGCCATGTTTCAACCAAGTGTCACAAAGGGGTACCTCCATGCCGCCTGTACAAAGGTCTAAGGAGAAAGCTCGCATTTTGGATTTCTCGCTTTTGATTATTCTCAACTTAGACATCCATACCGGGACAACATGGACAACAGATAATGGACTCCTCTTAAATGCATAAGCATATAGCAATGATTATTATTCTCATATGAGATTGAGGATATATGTCCAAAACTGAAACTTCCACCATGATTCATGGCTTTAGTTAGCGGCCCAATGTTCTTCTCTAACAATTTTGCATGCTCCAACCACTAAGGTGATAGATCCTTCAGACAAGAAGGACATGCATAGCAACTCACATGATATTCAACAATAGTTGATGGTGTTCCCCAGAAGCATGGTTATCGCACAACAAGCAACTTAATAAAAGATAAAGTGCATAAGTACATATTCAATACTACGATAGTTTTTAAGGCTATTTTGCCCCATGAGCTATATATTGCAAAGGTAAATGATGGAATTTTAAAGGTAGCACTCAAGCAATTTACTTTGGAATGGCGGAGAAATACCATGTAGTAGGTAGGTATAGTGGACACAAATGGCATAGTAGTTGGCTCAAGGATTTTGGATGCATGAGAAGTATTCCCTCTCGATACAAGGTTTAGGCTAGCAAGGTTATTTGAAGCAAACTCAAGGATGAACCGGTGCAGAAAAACTTACATAAAAGACATATTGTAAACATTATAAGACTCTACACCGTCTTCCTTGTTGTTCAAAACTCAATACTAGATATTATCTAGACCTTAGAGAGACCAAATATGCAAATCAAATTTTAGCAAGCTCTATGTATTTCTTCATTAATGGGTGCAAAGCATATGATGCAAGAGCTTAAACATGAGCACAACAATTGCCAAGTATCACATTATCCAAGACATTTTAGAATTACTACATGTAGCATTTTCCAATTCCAACCATATAACAATTTAACGAAGAAGAAACTTCGCCTTGAACATTATGAGTAAAGCCTAAGGACATATTTGTCCATATGCAACAGCGGAGCGTGTCTCTCTCCCACAAAGTGAATGCTAGGATCCATCTTATTCAAACAAAAACAAAAACAAAAACAAACCGACGCTCCAAGTAAAGAACACAAGATGTGATTGAATAAAAATATAGTTTCGGGGGAGGAACCTGATGATGTTGTCGATGAAGAATGGGATGCCTTGGGCATCCCCAAGCTTAGACGCTTGAGTCTTCTTAAAATATGCAGGGGTGAACCACGGGGGCATCCCCAAGCTTAGAGCTTTCACTCCTCTTGATCATAGTATATCATACTCCTCTCTTGACCCTTGAAAACTTCCTTCACACCAAACTTCAAGCAAACTCATTAGAGGGTTAGTGCACAATTAATAATTCACACATTCAGAGGTGACACAATCATTCTTTACACTTCTGGACATTGGATAAAGCTACTGGACGTTAATGGATCAAAGAAATGAATCCAACATAGCAAAAGAGGCAATGCGAAATAAAAGGCAGAATCTGTCAAAAACAGAACAGTCCGTAAATACGAATTTAAAGATGGCACCAGACTTGCTCAAATGGAAAAACTCAAAACTAATGAAAGTTGCGTACATATCTGAGGATCACGCTCGTAAATTGGCAGATTTTTCCTAATTTTCTACAGAGGCCTGTGCCCATATTCGTGACAGACAGCAATGCTGTTTCTGCGCAGCGATCCTAAATATAACATCAACTTTGACATAGAAACTTTACTTGGCACAAAAACATGATAAGGAGAGGTTGCTACAGTAGTAAACAACTTCCAAGACTCAACAAAACAAAAAATTGCTGTAGTAAAAACATGGGTTGTCTCCCATAAGCGCTTTTCTTTAACGCCTTTCAGCTAGGCGCAGAAAGTGCAAATCAAGTAACATCGAGAGTAGAAGCATCAACATCATAACTTTGGGAGCTAGGAGTTTTCTCAACTAAGCATAGTATATTGGATACATAAGTTTTAGCGTCTCCCTTTTCATTAGTCTTGGGCTTGCTATTCTCATCGAACAAATTTTCAGGAACAAGCCAAGCATAGTTATTTTCTAGTGCATCATTCATAGCTAGGAGTTTACATGGTATTGGTGCTTTGATCTCCCCACCATCATTAATATTATTAGTGTATCTTATTCTATCTATGTCCATTTTTTCAAGGAGACTAACAAAATTAGTATGAGAACCTAGCATATTAAATTTAGCAAAGACATTTCTAGCCTCTCTTGCTAATCCCCCAAATTCTCTAAGAAGAGTTTCTAGAACAAAATCTTTCTTTTCCCCTTCTTCCATATCACCGAGTGTAAGAAACATGTGTTGGATTATAGGATTGAGATTAACAAATTTAGTTTCCAACATGCGAACTAAAGCAGCAAGAGCAATTTCATAGGTAGGTGCAAGTTCTACCAAGTGTCTATCTTCAAAATCTTCAGTAATACTAACATGATTGAAAAATTCTTCTATATTATTTCTCCCAACTATGGACCCACGTCCTACCAGTATGTCTTTTGTGGTAAAATTAAAAGGAAACATGATGCAATAAGCAAAAAGTAAACAAGGCAAACAAAGTAAAGACAAGTAACTAATTTTTTTGTGTTTTTGATATGGAGAGCAAGACAATAAATAAAGTAAAACTAGCAACTAATTTTTTTGTGTTTTTTTTAGGTGCAGCAAACAAAGTAGTAAATAAAATAAAGCAAGACAAAAACAAAGTAAAGAGATTGAGAAGTGGAGACTCCCCTTGCAGCGTGTCTTGATCTCCCCGGCAAAGGCGCCGAAATTTACTTGCGGCGTGTAGTTGACGTGGGAGTTAGAAATCTTTGTGGTGTAACTTTTCTTCAGATCCCGGCAACGGCGCCGGAAATTTAGCTTGATACGCGTAGATGCACACGTCCGTTGGGAACCCCAAGTGGAAGGTATGATGCGTATAGAAGCAAGTTTCCCTCGATATGAAACCAAGGTTTAATCGAACCAGTAGGAGCCAAGAAGCACGTTGAAGGTTGATGGTGGCGAAATGTGATGCGGCGCAACAACAGGGATTCCGGCGCCAACGTGGAATCCGCACAACAAAACCAAAGTACTTTGCCCCAACGAAACGGTGAGGTTGTCAATCTCACCGGCTTGCTGTAACAAAGGATTAAACGTATCGAGTGGAAGATGATTGTTTGCAAGAAAATAGTAAAACACAATTGCAGTAGATTGTATGCTATGTAAAGAATAGGACCGGGGTCCACAGTTCACTAGAGGTGTCTCTCCCATAAGATAAAAGCATGTTGGGTGAACAAATTACGGTCGGGCAATTGACAAATAGAGAAGGGCATAACAATGCATATACATGATATGATAAATATAGTGAGATTTAATCCGGGCATTACGACAAAGTACATAGACCGCCATCCAACTGCATCTATGCCTAAAAAGTCCACCTTCGAGGTTATCATCCGAACCCCATTCAGTATTAAGTTGCTAAGCAACAGACAATTGCATCAAGTATGGTGCGTAATGTAAACGACAACTACATCCCTAGACATAGAATCAATGTTTTATCCCTAGTGGCAACAGCACAGCACAACCTTAGAACTTTCCGTCACTCGTCCCGGTGTCAATGAAGGCATGAACCCACTATCGAGCATAAATACTCCCTCTTGGAGTTAAGAGTACAAACTTGGCCGAGCCTCTACTAATAACGGAGAGCATGCAAGATCATAAACAACACATAAACATTAGATTGATAATCACCATAACATAGTATTCTCTATCCATCGGATCCCGACAAACACAACATATAGAATTACATATAGATGATCTTGATCATGTTAGGCAGCTCACAAGATCCAACAATGAAGCACAACAAGGAGAAGACGACCATCTAGCTACTGCTATGGACCCATAGTCCAGGGGTGAACTACTCACTCATCACTCCGGAGGCGATCATGGAGATGAAGAGTCCTCCGGGAGATGAATCCCCTCTCCGGCAGGGTGCCGGAGGCGATCTCCTGAATCCCCGAGATGGGATTCGCGGCGGCGGCGTCTGCGGAAGTTTTCCGTATCGTGGCTCTCGGTATCGGGGTTTTCGCGATGGAGGCTTTAAGTAGGCGGAAGGGTAGGTCGGGGGGCTGACGAGGGGCCCACACCATAGGGCGGCGCGGGCCCCCCTCTGGCCGCGCGGCCCTATGGTGGCGGCGCCTCATCGCCCCACTTCGTTATCTCTTCGGTCTTCTGGAAGCTCCGTGCAAAAATAGGACCCTGGGCGAAGATTTCGTCCAATTCCGAGAATATTTCCTTACTAGGATTTCTGAAACCAAAAACAGCAGAAAACGACAACTGGCTCTTCGGCATCTTGTTAATAGGTTAGTTCCAGAAAATGCATAAATATGACATATAATGTGCATAAAACATGTAGGTATCATCAATAAAGTAGCATGGAACATAAGAAATTATCGATACGTTGGAGACGTATCAGGGACCCGCATGTCATCCTCTATGTACTATAAAACTTTCTTTTCTTGGATTATTTTTGGCTCCTGATATTTCGTTACTTGCATTTTTCTTTCGATCCCCTGCCGCCTCTCAAACGGTGATACCACTGCTGCTAAATGGGACCCGCATGTCATCCTCTATGTACTATAAAACTTTCTTTTCTAGGATTATTTTTGGCACCTCATATTTGGTCACTTGCCTTTTTCTTTCGATCCCCTGCCGCCTCTCAAACGTTGATACCGCTGATGCTAAATGGGACCCGCATGTCATCCTCTATGTACTATAAAACTTTCTTTTCTTGGATTTTTTTGGCACCTCATATTCTCGTCCCTTCCATTTTCTTTCGATCCCCTGCCGCCTCTCAAACGGTGATACCGCTGCTGCTAAATGGGACCGCATGTCATCCTCTATGTAAATCATATTTCTTTTCTTGAATTATTTTTGGCTCCTGATATTTGGTCACTTGCCTTTTTCTTTCGATCTCATGCCACGTTTGAAACGTTGAGGAACCTGCTGGCTCATGGGACCCGCATGTCATCCTCTATGTGCTATAAAAGTTTCCTTTGTTGGATTTTTTTTCACCCTCTGATTTTTGGCTTGCCTTTTTCTTTTGATCCCCTCCCCCTTTGAAACGTTGAGTAAGCTGCTGGCTCAAGGGACCCGCATGTCATCCTCAATGTCCATCAACTTTCTTTTCTTGGATTTTTTTGACCCCCTAATTACTAGCTACTTTCTTTCTCTTTTGATCTCAAGCCGCATTTCAAACATTGTGACCGCTGCTGCAAAATGGGACCCACATGTCATCCTCTATGTACAATAAATCTTGGATTATTTTTGGCTCCTGATATTTGGTCACTTGCGTTTTTTTCTTTCGATCTCATGCCACGTTTGAAACGTTGAGGAACCTGCTGGCTCATGGGACCCGCATGTCATCCTCTATGTGCTATAAAGTTTATTTTCTAGGGTTTTTTTCACTCTCTGATTTTTGTCTATTTCGTTTTTCTTTTGAAGCCCTGCCGCCTTGGAAACGTTGAGTATGCTTACTCATGGGACCCGCATGTCATCCTCTATGAACAATCAAGTTTCTTTTCTTGAATTATTTTTGGCTCCTGATATTTCGTCACTTGCCTTTTTCTTTCGATTTCATGCCACGTTTGAAACGTTGAGGAACCTGCTGGCTCATGGGACCCGCATGTCATCCTCTATGTGCTATAAAAGTTTGTTTTCTTGGATTTTTTTTCACCCTCTGATTTTTGGCTATTTGCCTTTTACTTTTGATCCCCTGTCCCCTTTGAAACGTTGAGTAAGCTCGCTGGCACATGGGACCCGCATGTCAACCTCTATGTCCATCAACTTTCTTTTCTTGGATTTTTTTGACCCCCTAATTTCTAGCTACTTTCTTTTTCTTTTGATCTCAAGCCGCATTTCAAACATTGAGACCGCTGCTCGCAAAATGGGACCCGCATGTCATCCTCTATGTACAATAAATCTTGGATTATTTTTGGCACCTCATATTTGGTCACTTGCGTTTTTTCTTTCGATCTCATGCCGCCTTTGAAACGTTGAGTAAGCTCGCTGGCTCATGGGTCCCCCATGTCATCCTCTACGAACAATAAAAGTTTCCTTTCTTGGAGTTATTTTTGACCCCTAATTTCTGGCTATTTGCCTTTTTCTTTTGATCCCCTGCCCCCTTTGAAACGATGAGGACTCTGTTGGCAGGTCGGTCCCACATGTCATCCTCTATGAACAATAAAAGTTTCCTTTGGTGGATTTATTTTTGACCCCTAATTAATTTCTGGCTATTTCCTTTTTTTCTTTTGATCCCCTGCCGCCTTGGAAACGTTAGGATGCTGCTGCCTCATGGGTCCCGCATGTCATCCTCTCAGAACGATAAATGTTTTCTTTTCTTGGATTTTTTACCAACTGATTTTTAGTTTTTTATTTTATTTTCGATCCCCGCCGCCTTTGAAACGTTGACGACGCTGCTGGCTCATGGGTCCCTGATGTCAGCCTCCCCGTACAAGAAACATGTGATATCTTGATTATTTTGCAGACAATAAACAGTGTATTTCGCTCTGAGCTATTACAAACGGATAAATTAAATCTTTATTTTTACATAAACAAACTTATATGTTGAGTGTCCTTGTTTTTTGTTTTTGCGAAGCATAGGACTTTCCTGTTTTTTATAGAAAAAACAGAACTTTCCTGTTTTGGAGTGGGCTGAAATTGTACGAGTCAAAAGGCCCAGCAGGATAGTTCGAAGGCCCAGATGTCCAGATGCAGCCCAATTGAAATCTTTCTTTTCTTGGATTTTTTTCACCCCCTGATTTCTGGCTACTTCATTTTTCTTTTGGTCCTGTGCAAAATGGGTCCCACATGTCATCCTCTATGTACAGTAAATTTCTTTTCATGTATTATTTTCGGGTCCTGATATTTGGTCACTTGCCTTTTTCTTTCGATCTCATGCCGCCTTTGAAACGTTGAGGAAGCTGCTGGCGCTTGGGTCCCGCATGTCATCCTCTATGAACAATAAAAGTTTCCTTTCTTGGAGTTATTTTTTACCCCTAATTTCTGGCTACTTCCTTTTTCTTTTGATCCCCTGCCGGCTTTGAAACGTTGAAAACTTTCTTTTCTTTGATTATTTTTGGCACCTCATATTTGGTCACTTGCCTTTTTCTATCGATCCCCTGCCGCCTCTCAAACGGTGATACAGCGGGCAAAATGGGACCCGCATGTCATCCTCTATGTACTATAAAACTTTCTTTTCTTGGATTTTTTTGGCTCCTGATATTTGGTCACTTGCCTTTTTTCTTTCGACCTCCTGCCGCATCTCAAACGGTGATACCGCTGTTCTAAATGGGACCCGCATGTCATCCTCTATGTACAATAAAGTTTCTTTTCTTGGATTATTTTTGGCTCCTGATATTTGGTCACTTGCCTTTTTCTTTCGATCCCATGCCGCCTTTGAAATGTTGAGGAAGCTGCTGGCTCATGGGTCCCGCATGTCATCCTCTATGAACAATAAAAGTTTCCATTGTTGGAGTTATTTTTTACCCCTAATTTCTGGCTACTTCCTTTTTCCTTTGATCCCATGCCGCCTTTGAACGTTGAAGAATCTGCTGGCTAATGGGTCCCACATGTCAGCCTCTATGGACGATAAACCTTTCTTTTCTTGGAGTTATTTTGACCCCTAATTTCTGGCTATTTTGCCTTTTTTTTGGATCCCGTGCTGCCTTGGAAACGTTGAGGATGCCGCTGCCACATGGGTCCCGCATGTCATCCGCTCGAACGATAAATGTTTCTTTTCTTCGATTTTTTACCAACTGATTTTTGATTTATTTTTTCTTTCGATCCCTGCCGCCTTTAAAAATTTGACGACGCTGCTGGCTCATGGGTCCCGATGTCGAGCCTTCCCGTACAAGAAACATGTGATATCTTGATTATTTTGCAGACAATAAAAAGTGTATTTCGCTCTGAGCTATTGCAAACGGATAAATTAAATCTTTATTTTTACATAAACGAACTAATATGAATCTCCTTGTTTTTGTTTTGTTTAGGCGAAGCATAGGACTTTCTTGTTTTGGAGTGGGCTGAAAAGACGTCCAGCAGGTTAGTAGGCCCAGATGGCCATGCAACCCTAATTTATATCTTCCTTATCTTGGATTATTTTTTGATCAAAAGGCCCAGCAGGGATACATCCTTTTTCTTTTGGTCCTGTGTGCCACCTTGGAAACGTTGAGGACGCTGCTGCCTCATGGGACCCGCATGTCATCCTCTATGAACTATGAACTATAACCCTAATTTTTGGCTATTTCCTTTTTCTTTTGTTCCCCTGCCGCCTTGGGACCCGTATGTCATTCTCTATGTACAATAAACTTTCTTGTCTTGGAGTTTTATTCCCCCTAATTTCGGGCTACTTTCGTTTTCTTTTGATCTCAAGCCGCATTTGAAACGTTGAGACCGCTGCTGCAAAATGGGACCCACATGTCATCCTCTATGTAAAATAAAAGTTTCTTTTCTTGGATTATTTTTCACGCTCTGATTTTTGGCTATTTCCTTTTTCTTTCGATCCCCTGCTGCTTGGAAACGTTGAGGATGCTGCAGCCTCATGGGTCCCACATGTCATCCACTATGAACAATAAAAGTTTCTTTTCTTCGATTTTCTTCACCCTCTTCTTTTTGGCTATTTCCTTTTTCTTTTGATCCCCTGCCGCCTTGGAAACGTTGAGGATGCTGTAGCGTCATGGGACCCGCATGGCATACTCTATGTACAATAAAAGTTTCTTTTCTTGGTTTTTTGGCTCCTGATATTTGGTCACTTGCCTTTTTCATTCAATCTCATGCCGACTCTCACAGGTACAATAAAAGTTTCTTTTCTTGGATTATTTTTGGCTCCTGATATTTGGTCACTTGCCTTTTTCTTTCGATCTCATGCCGTCTTTGAAACATTCAGACCGCTGCTACAACATGGGACCCTATGTCATCCTCTATGTACAATGAAAGTTTCTTTTCATGGATTATTTTTTGCTCCTGATATTTGGTCACTTTCCTTTTTCTTTCGATCTCATGCCGCCTCGGCCCTCTAAAACGTTGAGTAAGTTGTTGGCTCATGGGACCCGCATGTCATCCTCTATGTACAATAAAGTTTTTTTCTTGGATTTTTGACCCCCTGATTTTTGGTCACTTGCCTTTTCTTTCGATCCTATGCCGCCTTTGAAATTGTGGACGCTGCTGGCTCATGGGTCCCACATGCCAGCCTCTATGAACAATAATATTTCTTTTCTTGGATTTTTTTTACCCCCTGATTTCTGGCTATTTGCCTTTTTCTTTGGATCCCCGACCGCCTTTGAAACGATGAGGACGCTGCTGGCGCATAGCTCCCACATGTCAGCCTCTAAGAACAATAAACCTTTCTTTTCTTGGATTTATTGTTGACCCCTAATTAATGACTACTTCGCTTTTTTTTTGATCCCCAGCCGCCTTAGAAACGTTGAGGACGCTGCTGGCTCATGGGTCCCATATAACAGCCTCTATGAAAAGTAAAACATTTACTTTCTTGGATTTATTTTCGACACCTAATTAATGATTACTTGGTTCTTTTCTTTTGATCCCGTGACGCCTTTGAAACGTTGAGGGCCCTGCTGGCTCATGGGTCCAACATGTCAACCTCTATGAACAATAAGAGTTTCTATTGTTGCATTTATTTTTGACCCCTAATTTCTGGCTATTTGCCTTTTTTCCATCGCCTGCCACCTTAGAAACGTTGAGGACGCTGCTGGCTGGGTCCCACATGTCAGCCTCTTTGTACGATAAAAGTTTCCTTTGCTGGATTTATTTTTGACCCCTAATTTCTGGCTATTTGCCTTTTTCTTTCGAACTCCACCGCCTTTGAAACGTTGATGACGCTGCTGCAAACTGGGTACAATATGTCAGCCTCTTTGTGCGATAAACTTTTCCTTTCTTGGATTTTTTGGACACCTGATTTCGAGCTACTTGCCTTTTTCTTTCGATCTCCTGCCCCCTTTGAGAAACGTCGAGAACGATGCTGGTTCGTGGGTCCCACATGTCAGCCTGACTGTTGAATAAACGTTTCCTTTCTCGAATTTATATTTGACCCCTGATTTCTGGCTACTTTGCCGTTTCTTTCGATCCCCTGCATGTCTGCTACTCCACCTAAAAACAGACCGGCATGTATTCATCACAATACGGGTAGCTAATTTAGGAAAAATGTGTTCATCACGGGATTCAAACAAAGATCTTCATCTCTGCTAAATTTTGATTTCACCAAAAACCGAACATCGTGTGTTCATGACTTTAAGTTCACGAACGCTATGGTTTCTCTATAAAATAAGGTCACCATCCGTTCCTTTATTGAAGGCATTTGCGAAAAGTGTCTTTGGCTAATGGGCACCAGTGCTCCTGCTGTTTAAAAAAATCAAATATCATACATATTTGTTTCAAAAAAATCTGAAAATAAATGTAGACATAATAAATAAAGTAACCTACAAGCGTGTAAAATTTTAATATGAAATTCTTTATATTGTAGACTACACAAAAAAGACAAAATCTGTTGAAATTTGGAGATTTGAAATATGCATACCCAGATCCACACGTTTGTTACTTTTGTGTAGCCCAGAATTTTTTGTATTTGAAACTGAAATTTTGCACGTTTATGGGACAATTCATTAGCTACTCCATGATTTTTTTCTAATTTTTTGAACAAATAATTTTTTTTCTAAAATAGCAGGAGCACTGGTGCCCAAGAGCACCAAATCTCTTAATAGGCATTTGCGCCTAATAGCGTGAGCTTAGCTAATTTTTGAACAAAAAAAAGATGTCCATTGTGGTATTCAGGACAAAGATCTTCATGTCTGCTACTCCACCAAACAACAAACCAGCATGTATTCATCACAATACGGGTAGCTAATTTGTGAAAAATATGTTCAGCACGGGATTCAAACAAAGATCTTCATCTCTGCAAAATTTTGATTTCAACAAAAACCGAACAGCGAATGTTCATGAGTTTAAGTTCACGAACACTATGTTTTCTCTATAAAATAAGGTCACCATCTGTCTCTTATTTCTCAAGGAAAAACAGGTGGAAGTGTTGGGACGAACCACATGGGTGCTTCGGCTCTATGTTCAATCTTCTCTTTTTTGTACCGCAATCTTGAGCCTATGGCAGGACCTCCATTGACGTGCATTCTGCACCAATTTGGCCTTGGACGTATCCATGTATCACGGGCGCGATTGTGGGTAGCAAATACACGGTCGAGTTTGAACAATTGGAAATCTGGTTCACGCAGCCTCTGCGTCGATTGGCGGGGGTAGCATGAAAATTGGGTGATTGAGTCCAAGAAATAAAGAACGCCCCTTCAAATTGTTCAATCTTTCCCACCTTGCCTCTTCTATAGGGTCCAAGGTATGGGCAGATCTCAAGAAAACGTAGCACCGTACCAAAGGATAAGACCTCAGCTTGTTACCCATATGTAATATTGGAGGACCGAGGATGGGCCGATAACCTTTAACCTGAATCCACGCGAGATCAGATTCACCGCAATGGACTCTGCTCTCATTGGTGCCAGGAACCAAGTGCGCTGGTCAGAAAATCCAAGAAATACATCTTCATCTTCATAATTATGATTATCACCATCATCATCTAATTCTTCATCATCTAATTCGTCTTCTTCTAATTCTTCTTCTTCTAATTCTTCTTCATCAGCATCATTATCTTCATCGGCACCTCCATCGCCTTGAGCCACATTTGCTTCATCATCTTCCATGACAGCATCTCCCTCGATTTGAGCGAAAATTGCAGCCACTTCGCTTCTTCATCTTCAATGACGAGGCGTCAATGAGACGCGGGGCTGCATGTGTCCCCGCAATGCACAAAGATCAACCACAATGCAGCAAGTAGGAACTACACTGAAAATTATCTCTTCTCTTCTATCTTCTATTTTCTACTACTATAAGGCACCAGTTTTTAACAAGACATGTAGCAGCAATTCCAACTGTTGGTGTCCAAAATCTAACGGTTGGGATTAGAGGTATTCGCGTGAAAAAAACCACACCAGTGTCCACGTGTTTCTAGAACCGTCATGTTTCCATTATGAAGAAAAATCATACGGCGAGTCTCACACCGATATCACACGTCCCACTTGATAGTGATTAAGAAAGGTTCCAAATTTTTGTTCATATTTATAAACTGTATGCTCACACTTATTTTGATGGTATAACCAAATTATTAGTTGTATTGAAAGTTTGAACAACATTTAGAACGCAACTTTTATACATCAGTATTGCGAATCGTAATTGGTCCAACATGTGCAAGCATGCCATTTACTAGTTAAGACATAAAACAAAGACTCACCACAGGTATATGGTTCCCAAACCAGAACATCTCCATACGGATATGTAACTGCGTATACACGATGTAGGTGTGAACTTGTACCATATCCAGGAATGCCCATGGCATCGACATAGCTGTTTCTATCAAAGAATTCAGGGTTTCTCGGGATATTCCACTCCTTTTCTAGGGGCGCTTGTAGGATAGCGATCAATTCGTCAAATACAACGATTACCTCGTAATGTCATGGTGGGCTAGATCATCTTTGTACGGCCTCTTGACGATCCGTACTTTGAGCAGTTCCAAACTTTTATCTATTTTGTATTTGAACAGGAATGGTGGGCTGCCATGCCACCATTCACTAGTAGGGCCCAAAGAAATTCCTGCATCTTGCAGAGATGGAAGAGGTATAATTGTATCTGATATGTATATGTTGCGGATCGTCAAATGCCCGTCCTGCTGGACAAATGCCACCCAGTCGCCGTTACAACCCACCCAGTGCATGGGTCCATGTCCATCCAGTTCCTCCTTGGTATGGATAAATGCTAGAACCGTCGGCTTGTCTAATGGCATCAGCAACGCGTGAATGCCCTGCAAATAGGATTTGTTTCAAAATTGTCTATGCATGCAAGGTATTCGACAGAATGAAGAGCGGATTGTGCAGAACTGAAGCACAGATGTAATGGATAAATAAAGCAATTCCGAAGAGTACATGTGCATAGTGAAGGCAGCAAACCTTACATAGTACTCCCAAATCAGGTGATGATGTTGAGTCTAAATTCATGCATGATGTTTGGCAATAAGAAAAGTTGATTGAAAAAACACAAGCTGAAACGAGATGAGTAAATAAATAAATACTCTTACAGTATTGTCGCGGTCGTCTGGCCATGTCTCGGGGTCGCAGTGGAGCAGGCTCGGTAAACCGAACGGAACCTTATGCGCTCCGCGGATGGCATGCCGCATGCCGATCATGCCTCGAGCGAGGCGACCGGTGCTGAGGATATCCGCCCGCTCGGCTATGTTCTCCACCAGTGGGTAGTGGAGGTTGCCCCACCCCATGGACTGGTGGTAGCAATCAGGAATCTCCTCAACCTTACGCTTCTGCTTCATTGGAGTCGGTAATCTAATGCAAGGGAGAGAGGGGTGAACGGGAGAAAGAGACAGAAGAGGGTTTTTTTGGAGAAGATGCAGTAGTAGTACTACGATACTAGGAGGTGGAGATGCGGGGCATGTTTCCGGGGGAGAGGAACCACTATTTCCCTTTAAAAAAATAACAGCACTTGCGCATTAGAACTTGGGGCGGGGATATAGCGGTAAGAGGTATTGACCAACTTTCCCTCACCTTGACCCCATGTGGTTGTGAACCCGAGATAATTTTCTTTTTGATGAACCCGATATACTTATTATAGTACTAAAATAGTACAAGTATATACTACCTTGTATATACCAACATTATTATTTTAAGGACTTTTGTTCCATGAGCAACAACTTCCCCCACTCCGCTCATCCGAAATCCTAGCCCCTCCAACTTCAAGGACCCATCAACATAGCTATGGCCTTCTAATTTGGCTCAAGTCGCCGCACACATAGTCCTCCCGCCGACAAGGAATAGGAGCATCAGCCCTTTCGTCGCTTGTTGTTATACATAATCATATACAGTACCATATATATTTCAAATTTCCATATCAAAAAATAGTTCAAATCTGAATTTTAACATCTCAAGCTAAACCCTCGCTTGCTCTTAAACATAAGCATACCATACTTCTACTTTTGTCTTCACCGAACAACAGAACACAATGTGTTCATCACAACATAGCCAACCGGAGTACCTAGTAATGTAACTAGAGAAGTGAACCTATAGTTGATCAAGCCTTCAACTTTAACACAATAATACCCCCACATTATGTGTTGAGGAGCCACACCCATATATTTAAGAGTACCATCATGTAGACCACAAATGCATCAATGAAGAGAGGGGTATACTTATAGACCACCTCTTTACAAAACAGTTGTAATTAGTAGACCACAATTGCCTCGTTCATTAGCTATGAAATTACATACTATCAGTAGCTACAATGGCTGCAGGCCCTGTTTCGGAATTAAACATCACACTTGTTCCAATCCGGGGCGTTGGCGAAGTTTGGGATGAACCAAAGCGGTGTCTTTACCAGGTACCTATCTTTTTTTGTTTTGCATGTTTTCTCCAAGGCGTTGGTTTGGAAACCAACGGCGCAATCTTCACGATTCGGACTGGAATCGGCATATTTCGAGCAGCTGCGAATTGCGAAGCCATGCTTCATTCGGCAAGGTGTACACACAATTTCTTCTCGTCAGACATCCCGGGACAACATCTGCACCGCCTAATGGCAGCATAATCGGATAGTTCACTCCAAGGAAAAGAGAATATTCTCCAAGGTCATCAATCTTTTCCCATGGAATACCTTCATTTAACTTACTAGTGTCCTTCGTGAACACCAGGCAACCAAACCCAGAAGCATAGTTGCCAACAGTGCGACCATGATGAACACGACGATCAGAAGCAGTATGGCAAACTTTACAGGAATATTCCCTTTCATCAGCAATTCCCAGTGTATGGATCCGAAGAAGTCTAGAACCATCTATAGATCTTGCTAACCACCACACGCTGATACGTCCCAAACGTATCTATAATTTCTTATGTTCCATGCTACTTTATTGATGATACCTACATGTTTTATACAAATTATATGTCATTATTATGCGTTTTCCGGAACTAACCTATTGACGAGATGCCGAAAGGCCAGCTTGTCGTTTTCTGCTGTTTTTGGTTTCAGAAATCCTAGTAAAGAAATATTTTCGGAATCGGACGAAATCAAGACCGAAGACCTTATAATTACCGGAAGCTTCCAGAGCACCGGAGAAGGACGAGAGGGGAGCCAGGGGGGGCCCCCACACGCCACCCCGGCGCGGCCCAGGGGGGGCGCGCCCCCCTGTGGTGTGGGCACCCCGTGGCCCCTCCGACTCCGTCTCTTCACTTATTTAGTCGTCCCTGACCTAAAAACACCGAGACAGAAGACGAAACCCGAGAAAACCTTCCAGAGCCACCGCCATCGCGAAATCAAGATTCGGGGGACAGAAGTCTCGGTTCCGGCACCCTGCCGGGACGGGGAGTTGCCCCCGGAGTCATCTCCACCGCCGTCTCCACCGCCATCTTCACCGCCATCGCTGTCTCCATGATGAGGAGGGAGTAATTCACCCCCGGGGCTGAGGGCTCCGCTGTAGCTATGTGGTTCATCTCTCTCTTTATGTGATCTAGTTGAATATTATCTATGTGCTACTCTAGTGATGTTATTAAAGTACTCTATTCCTCCTTCACGGTGTAACGGTGACAGTGTGTGCATCCGTGTTAGTACTTGGCGTAGATTATGATCATAATCTCTTGTAGGTTATGGAGTTAATTATTACTATGATAGTGTTGATGTGATCTATGCCCCCTTCATGGTGTGATGGTGACAGTGTGCACACTATGTTAGTTCTTGGTGTAATTATGTTGATCTATCTTGCACTCTAAGGTTATTTAAATATGAACATTGAATTGTGGAGCTTGTTAACTCCGGCATTGAGGGTTCGTGTAATCCTACGCAATGTGTTCATCATCCAACAAAAGAGTGTAGAGTAGTCCTATTATGTGATCATTGTTGAGAGTGTCCACTAGTGAAAGCAGGATCCCTAGGCCTTGCTTCCAAGCATCGAATCTCCGTTTGTTTACTGTTTTGTTGCATGTTTACTCGCTGCCATATTTTATTCAGATTGCTATTACCACTCATATACATCCATATTACTTGTATTTCACTATCTCTTCGCCAAACTAGTGCACCTATACATCTGACAAGTGTATTTGGTGTGTTGGGGACACAAGAGACTTCTTGCTTTGTGATTGCGGGGTTGCTTGAGAGGGATATCTTTGACCTCTTCCTCCCTGAGTTCGATAAACCTTGGGTAATCCACTTAAGGGAAACTTGCTGCTATTCTACAAACCTCTGCTCTTGGAGGCCCAACACTGTCTACAAGAATAGAAGCACCCGTAGACATCTAGTACTTTTCTGGCGCCGTTGCCGTGGAGGAAAGGTAAAAGGCACTCATACTTCGGTTCCGTGTAACGTATTTTCTCGGCGCCATTGTGTGTGTGCTCGAAGCTATTTCCTTTAGATCCTGCAATTGCATCTTTTTGTTTCTTGTTTTTATTTTCACTAGTTAGGCATAATGGAAAACAACAACAAAATTGGTGAGCTTTTTAATCTTTTTCCTGATTTAGAATTATTTGATACAAAAATTAAAAAACCTATGGAACCTTATTTACATGATAGTAGCAATGTTATTAGTATGAATGCAATTACTGCTAATGCTATGAAGAAGTCTAAGCTTGGGGAAGCTAGTTTACATAAAAATAATCTTTTTTGCTCCTCCGCTTTGGAAGAAATATTTTGCTCTGATGATGCTTTATCTCCCATATGCGATAACTCTAATGATGCTTCTGATATTTTAAATCCACCTGCTGAAAGTATTCCGTATAAAATACCTATGGAAATTATTGAACGTGTTATGGATAACCGCTATGAAGGGGGTGGAACTGTCCATCCTGGGAAGACTTTAATGCTCAAATGCCCCAATCATGAGCTTCCAGGTAATATCATCATTGATAATTTCTATGCAAGACTTTCTTTTCAAGATAAGACCTTGCTGGATACTACTTGTTCTGGATCATTCACGCGCAACAAAGAAGAGTTTAAAAGGGACCTTCTTGATCGGTTTAAGGAAAACGCTGAAGATTGGGAGAACGACAAAGGTAAAGAGTCAGGTATAAATTATGATTATGAATGCATTGAAACTTTTATGGATAGTGGTAAATTTCGAAATATGAGTGCTACTTATGGTCTTGACTCTCAAGTTGCTGCAAATCTTTATAAAGCTTTTGCTTCTCACATTGAATTGCCTAGGAAGAATTTTGATAAGTATCATGAACCTTTTAAAGACGCTTGCATGAAGGATGAAACTGTTATTAATGATTGCAATGAACATGTTGAAACTTCTGAAAATGCTATTTCCTATAAGCATGTTAATTTTTGTGGAATGCATAGACCTTGTGGAATTAATCAAATAGAAGATGCATATTGTATCCATCACATAAATGAAAAAACTAGAAAGTGGTCTAGAGCTCTAGATGATCTTGGAGAAAAAGTGTGTGCCCTCTATCCTTTTATTTGTGAACTTTGCCATAGAGTTGGTCATTTTAATTTTCAATGCTCCTCCAATGATAATTCGAACCCCATGAGTGCTGCAAATTTTTATTGTGATGATGAAATTATTCCTAATCAGCATGATGAACTTACCTTATTTTTGAAGTGTGAAGAGTTATCAAGAAAAATTTCTTTGTTAAATATTAACGATCTTGATATTGATGATGTCCTGCATGGGTGTCTTTCTTATTGCATTAATAATAGCCATACAAATACTTACATACAAAATATTTTAGAAGATGACACCTTGCCAAAATATGATAGGACCATTGTGTGTTTTCAACTAATTAATGAAAAGGAGGGATCCTCCCAAGTTTCTTCTATTGTTTCTGAAAGTAAACCAGGTTATGCGGACAAGCCACCCTTCAAGCCTTTTCCTCCTAAAGAAGGGAACGAGGAGAAGGAAGAGAAGAAGAAGAAGAAGAAGAAGAAGAAGAAGAAGAAGAAATGAACGAAGAAGAAGAAGGAGAATAAAAAGAAAGAGGTAACGGCGTATCCCCGCGTGAATGAGATAACGCTAGGTAACCGTAAGTATGTTGCTCCTAATGATTATTGTGATAATGAATCTGAATACGATGATCTTCCTATGCCCTTTACATACATTAGCGATCATGATTTGAATGAGCACACTACCTTTGATATTGGAAATCTCTTTGGTACTGATTATGAAAGTAATGATGATAGCATTATTCATTTCCCCTTAAACGATGATATTGAAAGCCCTAAGCTTGGGGATGTTGTGCTTGAAGATCCTATATTTGAGACCTCTACTTTTAGTGAAAATGATGATATTACATATTCGGGTTTAGATAATTGCTATAGAGATGTATATGACACATGTTACAATTATCCTTATGAAACTTGTCATAGTTATGATGGGCTTGCCAAAAACTAGTCCCTTAGTATGCAACTTGTTTACCATGTTCAAATTCTCGACAATGATCCTGCTCCGATTACTATTAATGAGAAGAGTTTTTCTTATGTCAAAAATAATGATACCCTTATGCATATGAACCATGATAAGAATGTTTTAAGTGATGGTTATATTGTAGATTTCATCAATGATGCTACTGAAAGTTATTATGAGAGAGGGAAACATGGTTATAGGCATCTTAATAATAATAAGTTTCCCCTCTTTATGTTGAGAATCTTGAAGTTACTCGTGTTTTATCCTCTTTTGCTTGTCACCTTGTTCTTCATGAATTCATTTGTGTACAAGATTCCTATGCATAGGAAGCATGCTAGGTTTAAATTTGTTTTGAATTTGTCTCTTGATGCTCCTTTTTGCTCCAAATACTATTTCTTGCAAAACTGCTAAGCCCATCTTAAATGGCTATAAAGAAAGAACTTCTTGGGAGATAACCCATGTGTTTATTTTTCTACATTACCTTTATTTTATAATTGTGTCTTGGAAGTTGTTACTACTGTAGCAACCTCTCCTTATCTTAGTTTTGTTGCATTGTTGTGCCAAGTAAAGTCTCTATAGTAAGGTTCATACTAGATTTGGATTACTGCGCAGAGACAGATTTCTTTGCTGTCACGAATATGGGCCTAATTCTATGTAGAAAACTCAGAAAATTATGACAATTTACGTGAGTGATCCTCAGATATGTACGCAACTTTCATTAGTTTTGAGTTTTTCCATTTGAGCAAGTCTGGTGCCATTTTAAAATTCGTCTTTACGAACTGTTCTGTTTTGACAGATTCTGCCTTTTATTTCGCGTTGCCGCTTTTGTTAAGTTGAATGAGTTTCTTTGTTCCATTAACTTTCAGAAGTTATGTGCAATGTCCATAAGTGTTAAGAATGATTGTGTCACCTCTGAACATGTGAAATTTTGATTATGCACTAACACTCTAATGAGTTTGCTTGAAGTTTGGTGTCAAGGAAGTTTTCAAGGATCAAGCGAGGAGTATGATATACTATGATCAAGAGGAGTGAAAGCTCTAAGCTTGGGGATACCCCCGTGGTTCATCCCTGCATATTTTAAGAAGACTCAAGTGTCTAATCTTGGGGATGCCCAAGGCATCCCCTTCTTCATCGACAAAGTATCAGGTTCCTTCTCTTGAAACTATATTTTTATTCGGTCACATCTTATGTACTTTACTTGGAGCGTATGTGTGTGCTTTTATTTTTGTTTTGTTATCTTAGTTCTCTGAATAAGTTCATCCTTGTGTGGGAGAGAGACACGCTCCGCTGGTTCGTATGAACACATGTGTTCTTAGCTCATAATATTCATGGCGAAGTTTCCTCTTCGTTAAATTGTTATATGGTTGGAATTGGAAAATGCTACATGTAGTAATTCTAAAATGTCTTGGATAATGTGATACTTGGCAATTGTTGTGCTCATGCTTAAGCTCTTGCATCATATAGTTTGCACCCATTAATGAAGAAATACATAGAGCATGCTAAAATTTGGTTTGCATAATTGGTCTCTCTAAGGTCTAGATAATTTCTAGTATTGAGTTTGAACAACAAGGAAGACGGTGTAGAGTCTTATAATGTTTACAATATGTCTTTTATGTGAGTCTTGCTGTACCGTTTATACTTGTGTTTGTTTCAAATAAACCTTGCTAGCCTAAGCCTTGTATCGAGAGGGAATACTTCTCATGCATCCAAAATCCTTGAGCCAACTACTATGCCATTTGTGTCCACCATACCTACCTACTACATGGTATTTCTCCGCCATTCCAAAGTAAATTGCTTGAGTGCTACCTTTAAAATTCCATCTTTCACCTTTGCAATATATAGCTCATGGGACAAAATAGCCTTAAAAACTATCGTAGTATTGAATATGTACTTATGCACTTTATCTTTTATTAAGTTGCTTGTTGTGCGATAACCATGCTTCTGGGGAACGCCATCAATTACTCTTTATTGAATATCATGTGAGTTGCTATGCATGTCCGTCTTGTCTGAAGGATCTATCACCTTAATGATTGGAGCATGCAAATTGTTAGAGAAGAACATTGGGCCGCTAACTAAAGCCATGAATCATGGTTGAAGTTTCAGTTTTGGACATATATCCTCAATCTCATATGGGAATAATAATTGTTGCTACACGCTTATGCATTAAAGAGGAGTCCATTATCTGTTGTCCATGTTGTCCCGGTATGGATGTCTAAGTTGAGAATAATCAAAAGCGAGAAATCCAAAATGCGAGCTTTCTCCTTAGACCTTTGTACAGGCGGCATGGAGGTACCCCTTTGTGACACTTGGTTGAAACATGGCATGCAAAGATCCGGTAGTCCAAGCTAAGTAGGACAAGGTGCGGCACTATTAGTATACTATGCATGAGGCTTGCAACTTGTAAGATATAATTTACATAACTCATATGCTTTATTACTGCCGTTGACAAAATTGTTTCATGTTTTCAAAATAAAAGCTCTAGCACAAATATAGCAATCGATGCTTCCCTCTTTGAAGGACCTTTCTTCTACTTTTATTATTGAGTCAGTTTACCTATCTCTCTCCACCTCAAGAAGCAAACACTTGTGTAAACTGTGTGCATTGATTCTTACATGTTTACCTATTGCACTTGTTATATTACTTTGTGTTGACAATTATCCATGGAGATATACATGTTAAAGTTGAAAGCAACCTCTGAAACTTATATCTTCCTTTGTGTTGTTTCAAAGCTTTCTACTAAGAATTTATTGCTTATGAGTTAACTCTTACGCAAGACTTATTGATGCTTGTCTTGAAAGTATTATTCATGAAAAGTCTTTGTTATATGATTCATTTGTTTACTCATTATCTTCATCATTGCTTCGAATCTCTGCATTCATCTCATATGCTTACAATAGTATGATCAAGGTTATGATGGCATGTCATTTAAGAAATTATCATTGTTATCGTTTACCTACTCGAGGGCGAGTAGGAACTAAGCTTGGGGATGCTTGATACGTCCCAAACGTATCTATAATTTCTTATGTTCCATGCTACTTTATTGATGATACCTACATGTTTTATACACATTATATGTCATTATTATGCGTTTTCCGGAACTAACCTATTGACGAGATGCCGAAAGGCCAGTTGTTGTTTTCTGCTGTTTTTGGTTTCAGAAATCCTAGTAAAGAAATATTTTCGGAATCGGACGAAATCAAGACCGAAGACCTTATAATTCCCGGAAGCTTCCAGAGCACCGGAGAAGGACGAGAGGGGAGCCAGGGGGGCCCCACACGCCACCCCGGCGCGGCCCAGGGGGGGCGCCCCCTGTGGTGTGGGCACCCCGTGGCCCCTCCGACTCCGTCTCTTCGCCTATTTAGTCGTCCCTGACCTAAAAACACCGAGACAGAAGACGAAACCCGAGAAAACCTTCCAGAGCCGCCGCCATCGCGAAATCAAGATTCGGGGGACAGAAGTCTCGGTTCCGGCACCCTGCCGGGACGGGGAATTGCCCCCGGAGTCATCTCCACCGCCGTCTCCACCGCCATCTTCACCGCCATCGCTGTCTCCATGATGAGGAGGGAGTAATTCACCCCCGGGGCTGAGGGCTCCGCTGTAGCTATGTGGTTCATCTCTCTCTTTATGTGATCTAGTTGAATATTATCTATGTGCTACTCTAGTGATGTTATTAAAGTACTCTATTCCTCCTTCACGGTGTAACGAGTGACAGTGTGTGCATCCGTGTTAGTACTTGGCGTAGATTATGATCATAATCTCTTGTAGGTTATGGAGTTAATTATTACTATGATAGTGTTGATGTGATCTATGCCCCCTTCATGGTGTGATGGTGACAGTGTGCACACTATGTTAGTTCTTGGTGTAATTATGTTGATCTATCTTGCACTCTAAGGTTATTTAAATATGAACATTGAATTGTGGAGCTTGTTAACTCCGGCATTGAGGGTTCGTGTAATCCTACGCAATGTGTTCATCATCCAACAAAAGAGTGTAGAGTAGTCCTATTATGTGATCATTGTTGAGAGTGTCCACTAGTGAAAGCAGGATCCCTAGGCCTTGCTTCCAAGCATCGAATCTCCGTTTGTTTACTTGTTTTGTTGCATGTTTACTCGCTGCCATATTTTATTCAGATTGCTATTACCACTCATATACATCCATATTACTTGTATTTCACTATCTCTTCGCCGAACTAGTGCACCTATACACCTGACAAGTGTATTTGGTGTGTTGGGGACAGAAGAGACTTCTTGCTTTGTGATTACAGGGTTGCTTGAGAGGGATATCTTTGACCTCTTCCTCCCTGAGTTTGATAAACCTTGGGTAATCCACTTAAGGGAAACTTGCTGATGTTCTACAAACCTCTGCTCTTGGAGGCCCAACACTGTCTACAAGAATAGAAGCACCCGTAGACATCACACGCCATAATCGACCTCGTGATCATGGCCAAGAGCATCATCAAGTGCACACCGCCATTCAAACACAATGGGCGGTGGCTCTACGATCAGCGGAGGACCTGCTTGAAAACGAAATTACTGTTAAGAAGGGTATGTTTGGTTTGCACAAATCTGAAAACGTAAGAATTGGGAAAACGCATTAGGATTTATATGGGATGATATAATGGCATTTCCATTCAATAATACAGCATATTGGTGTATTTGAGTACATCACATGGGAAACCAAAGGATTCATTTCAAGAAGTTCAAGTAGAGGTCAAAATCCAACATAATTCAATCTGAGAATAAAACTCCTAATTATACAATCCTCAAATTTTTTCTATGGTAATCATCTCGAATAAAAAGTCTAAATACCAATGAAATTTCATCCGAAGCAAATATGCCCCAAGCCTCCAAGTCAGATCAGTCAGGTTCGAAAATTAATAAGTTTGTGCATTAAAATTATCTTTACAACCATGAATAATGAAGCTCATCATACACTACGTCCGGAGGAAAATTACCAGCTTGCTGAGGATTCCATGCGTGAATAGTGCCAGTATGAGTTGTGGCAAACACAAGCCCATTGTGGAGAATTGCATCGCTGTAATTGTAAAAGATGTGGGACTTGGGCTCTGTAAGAACTGTCCATCCAGAATCAGCGCCGCAAAGGAGGGCAACTCTGATGTCAAAAACAGCAACAAGAGAGAAATTTTTGTACCCCCAGCAGCTGTGGGAACTTGGCAAATATATATCTTGTGAAATATAATAGCACGAAGGTTGTGGTGGTATATATTTGGAATGTGGGTGGTTTCAAACAGCACAGGGAGAGGAATTTCACGGCGAGTGTAGACGTTGACAAGTTTCCATTTGCAAGCAGGAAAGCCAGTGTCAACCATGGCAACCCAATCTGTCATAACCCACTTTTCCAAAACTGCATATTTTCTAGTTTTAAAAATATGGGCCAACAATTTTTTTTTATATCTTGCTACCTAGTGTGCATAGCTAGTAGTTTTGATTAGAATTGTTATTAGTGAGTGTTAATAAACAACCTCCCACACTAAAAACCTTAGTAACAATTTTGTGTACCAAAAATTAAAAGAGGAAAAACTCTTCATGACACCCCTAGTGAGACACATACACCCAACTCCTCTCTTTAGAAAAATTTGCCCTCTTTATCAATAATATGGGTGCATGAGGACATGCAACACCATGCCACCCTCCTTCTTTTCACTCACCAAACCCCTCTCTTTTCTCCCTCCATAGAGTAAACCCTAGGAAAGGGGGAACACTTCCCCCTCTCTTTTCTTTGCATGTGGCCGTGGCCATGAGACCCCTCCTATTCTTTTCTTTTCACCATTTTCTTGCTCCCTCTCCTTGACAAACCCTAGAGGGCCACCACTCCCTCTCCTACCCCTCTCTTTTTCTTCCCTTGTGCATGGCCGGGCCTTGGTGCCATGCACTATCACCACCACCATCATCAAGCCGGCCCGCACCCACCCCTCTCCTGGACTCCCTCTTTCCCCCCAACTCGGCCCAAGGCCAAGGGCACAGCCCACCCAAACCCTAGCTCGGCGACGCACGCCCTGGACCGTTCCCGCGCGACCCGCTCGGCGCCTCGACTCCCTCCCTTGCCTCGTGAACACGCACACCTCCTCGACTCCTCCCCTGCTGACGCCACCCTCCCCTACGTCATCATGGCCCCACCGTGGTGACGCCAGCCCTCGCGCACGGGTTGGCCGGCGCCACCGCCCCGTCCCGCCAGTTGCCCTCCTCCCTGCCTATAAAAAGGGCACCAGAGCCCCTCCCTCCACCCTCACACACTCTCCACTCACTCTCCCACCCCCACAAGACCCCCTGAGGTCGCCCAGGGCGCTGCTCAGGGCCGCACCTCCCCGGAGCCCCGCCACTGCCCACGATCACCGCCAGGTCCCGAGCAGGCCACTGCGGCTCTCTCCCACGACCACACCAGCTCTGCCCTGCCTCCCTCTATTCTCCCCACCGTCGCCAGGCCCTAACCCTGCCCTTCTTCTCGCCAGGCTCGCCGGAGAACGCCGTCGCCAAGTTCTGCCCGTGGAGCACCGTGGGAGCGCCGGCGTCAGAAGGAGCCAGGGAGGAGGAGAGGAGCGCCGCCGAGCTCGTCCCTGCCAACCTCTGCAACGCCAACGACCGCCCAAGCCCCCGCCGACGCGATCCTCCCCTCGCCGGTGAGTTTACGGCCTCCGTCTGGGCGTTTCACCCGCCGCCCGCGTCCCTGCTGGCGACGTGAGGACGACGATGGCCTCTGGCCATCGGATCGTCATCCTAGGGCCGCATGGGCCATGCAGGCCACCGTGGCCATGCAGGCCTGGCCCACTGTGGGCCTCCCCCTTTTTCTTTTATTTTCTTCTTTATTTCCTCCTGCCCGCGTGGCAATTCTCCTGGGCCGGCCCGTTTCATTCACAGCGCGGCCCAGCTCCCTTCCCGCCCGTTTTTCGTTTAAATTTTTGTTTAAACTTTTCTGTTTTTGAATTTAAAACCTGTGAACCAAAATGCTCATAACTTGAGATCTACAATTCGAAATCAATTAAAACCAACTGCGTTAGAACCAGATTTTTAATACCTTTCACATGCCACTGGCCCCTTATTTTTAGGATTTTTATACGAATTTTAGTGTAATAAACATGCTCTATGTATTCCCTACACTCCACAAAAATCCTAAAATCATAGAATTAATATTTTTGACCAATTCCAATTGTGATGATCTTGTCTTAATGTTGTCCATCTTAGAAAAATAACATGGGTCCTTGTAAGGACAAAATCTGGTTCATTTGTATAAATAGTGTGCCACATGAAATATTGCCCATTAAGCACTTGTTCTTTTTAATTAATTTCCACCCCAGCCCTTTTTCCTTATAAACTTGGCCAAATCATGATTTCATAACATGTACCCCTGCATGCTTTACCATATTCTTTTAAAACTTGATTCTTGAGTTATGTGTTGATTGTATATTGCTCTTTTATTTTCGCGACGTTAGATACGAACGTGGGAGAAGCCGAAGGAGAAGATTTTGGAGAAGGTGTTGAAGAAGACCGAGGGACTAGCCAGCCAAGGCAAGCTATCTTTTGCTCTCTTGCTAATTATCCTCTTTGTTGTGTTCATTGTTCCATTATATGCTTGGTTCCTTGTATCTTGTGTTATGATTGGTCCTCTTCTATGCATACTTGTTCCCAAGTATGTTGAACCCCTTGTTGATGTTATGCATGCTTACCCTAAGCATGTATGCCCCCTTGACCACATATATTATCATCTTTTTAGTGGTATGATGATTAACATCATGACCATTGTTTAATCATACTACTTATGTTGTCCCTACGCATGCTTATCCTAAGTATGTACGATCCCTTTGACACCTCATTTATCACCTCCTTAATGGTATGATGGCTAGCATCATGCCATTGTTGTTTCTTAGTTCTTACATGAAACTATAGGTTGGGAACCCCTTGGAAAAATACCTTGTTGAAAAGAACTTTTGAAAAACCTTGGGTGAGTTGGACTTACCTAAGTGTGTGTTTATGAAAGAAAAGGATCTTGGCAAAGATGGTTGGAAAGAGAATCTTGTTTATGAAAACTTTGGCGTCTAAGTATTCACCCGTGACAATTAACTCGCGCAACCACAGCTACTCCAACGTGGGCACGGAGCTTAGCTTGACGTTTGTTCTTCTTAGCATGAGGCACCGCACAACTATACAAGGGTACGGTTACCCCGAGTCCGGGTTGTCATGGTTGGGACAATAGTATAACGGGAGGCCTTCGGGGCTGACCCGTCCGGAAGACACTATGGGTCTCCTGGCTTGGCGGTGGAGCCATGCTCAAGAGGAGGTGAGCTGCCACGGTGTCGGGGAGGTACATACTCCATAGGGTAGGACCTCTTGCTAAGTCGAATGGGCGAAAGGCTATGTTCGGGTATCCGTCGTGGCATATGTTGTTATGCGGGGATGATGCCCACACGATAGGTATCCGGATAGAGGTGGGGAAAGTGTGCAAACTCTGCAGAGTTAAATCTATTCGAATAGCCGCGTCCGCGGTCATGGATGGTTGTAATGGCTGTTGCTTAGCCTGATGAATTTTTGGTTTCGAAAAATGGGTTTTGTGCAAAGAAAGAAAAGGGATTTGTGTTGGAGTACTTAGAGTACTGAAAATATGGTGGTGACCATGGTAAGATCGATGGTCGGAAGAAAATAAAACTTGGGTCTACCCTTCCTACGAGTTTTATGTAGTGGAGGACCTTCTTAATTTAAATCATGTAGGGATGTCTTAGGGAAAATCTACAAGTGTCTCCTTCAATTCAGAGGTTGAGATGCTATCTCCACCTAAAACACTTCTTCTCTTCTACATGTCATATTCTTTATTGGAAATCAAATTCCCTCTTGACCTCCTAGTTTAGTCTTGGTATCTCGTTTCGTTATTATGTTTCATCTTAAATGGTTTGCGAGTACAATTCAAAAATGTACTCACGGCTTTGTCCCTGGCTATCTACTTGGCCAGACTATGAGGAGGAGTTTGAAGATGATGGAGGTTATCAGGACGACTATGCGACTTAGGACGTTTCCCGGTCAGCTGCCTGTAGGGTTTAAGGCATGACTTGGGCCCGACAAAGTTGATGTATCCGCTGCATTTTGGTGTTTGAATTTCAGCCCGAAGTGGCCATTTATGTAAGACTTGGTCATGAGACCGTTTGTAAGACTATTTATTATTTCGGTACTATGTAATGGATGTTGTAACTCTGATTATCAGTTTGGTTATGTGCTCATGTTACACTGATCATGGGATCATGAGTGAATGCATAACGGGTATTTCGGACAGTTGGTCCGGGGTGCCACAGAGCTGGTATCAGAGCCATCCTGACCCTAGGGAAACCCTTAGTTAGCATGGGCGTTAATACTTAGCAAAACTATTTTTACTATCAAAAACGAGATGACTCTAAGCTGAAAGAATGCCTTGTCTCTCCTCTAAAATTTTCTCCTAGAAAATAAATTACTTGCATTAATCCCTAATAGTTTTACCTTATGTACCTTAAAATTTTGCACACTTATCATGTTACTAATTTCAACCCTAAAATTTTGTGTAGATGGACGAAGTTGTGTACACCCGGAGCCGTCAGGTGGGCGAGTCGGAGCCTTTGTTCCTCTTTGAGACTGCCCTGATGGACGTCTGTCACGCCGTTGGTCGCCTCCGCCCCGAGGTGAAGGGCGGACAGATGGAGAGCTTCCTTGACGGGGACTTGTTCTGGATGATAGTCTGCACTATCCGGGGCTCCCACGTCAGGAACCTTCCGGAGATGGAGATACAGATTTTCGAGCGCACTTGGGAGGACGGTCTGGTTCGTGCGCTCCAGGCAGCCCTTGCTCGCCTCACGTTCCACCACCGTGCGGAGCTCGAGCGGCAGAAGCTCCCTTACGCTCACTTTGTGCGGCGTGACGAGGAGGGGCTTCCCACCCTGGTGCCTTATGTTTGCCCCCTCGGTCGCCACGCTGCCAGATGGAGTTTGTCCTTGGCAAGACTCAGAACAGCCTCGACATCAGCAGGATGGAAAACGAGATGCTGAAGCATGAGTTGGACGAGACCAAGAGAGACCTTGAGGAGATGAAGCGTAGGGCTCGCCGCCAGCGGAGGCTCAAGCTCCGGGCAAGAGAGGCCAAGTACATGCTTAAGGTGAAGGTGGCACACCTTAAGACGGCACTCCGCGAGGCCGAGACCAGGATTGAGGAACTGGAGGATGATGGTGAAGATCTCCGCAAGGAGAATGCTGCCCTCCTTAGTGATGATGATGACTACATGGACGAGGAAGGATACGACTTGAACAACCCGAGCGAGGAGGAAGACGAGGATGATCTGGACTTCATCAATGATGAGCCAGAGGAGCCAGCACCCTCTACCCCTCGTGAGTCGTCCGAGGAGGAGGAGGACCCTGAGGAGCCACCGTTTGAGGAGCCGCCGACCAAGGATGACACCATCATCCTTGACGACGACTAGTTTGAGCACCGCACCATCGCTAGTTATGTTATGATGTCCCTGATGTAATCGTGTAGAACGATGTTGGTCCTATGGTGACCTTGATGTGGTGAACTATGATCTTTTGGTAATATCTATGTGATGATGATGGTTGAAATTGCTTTTATGTTTCTTTTCTTCCGAGTTTTCAACAAGTTTTTATGCATCTTGTCATTCCTCCCCCTTAGAAAGAACTCGCCTAGTTGTTCCCTTTTGTCTTATGTCTTCATCTCATCAGATGGTTGACACTCGCCGCGGAGCGCACCAGAACAACCCTCCACCACCACCTGAACCCGATATGGCTCAGCTCCTTCGCCTCCTTATGGAAGACCGTCAAGCCGCTCGCGCTGAGAGCCAAGCCAACATCGCGGCCCTGCAGAATATTGCGCAGCTTGCCGCGGGAAACAATAACAATGGAGGTGATGGCGAGGAAGCCCCAAGATCAAAGCTAAGGGATTTCCAGAATACCAACCCGCCGGTGTTCACCAAGTGCACCGCCCCTCTTGATGCGGATGATTGCCTCCGCACTATAGAGAACAATCTGGAAGTCGCGGCTGTGGGCGAGAATGAAAAGGTGGTTCTTGAAACTCACTTTCTCGCCGGACCCGCGAGAGCTTGGTGGGAAAATGTTAAGGCAATTCAAGCTGCTGATCATGTGATCACTTGGGAGGAATTTGTCACTAAGTTCCGCAAAGCCCACATCCCGTCGGGTTTGATCAAGATCAAGAGAGATGAGTTCTTCAACCTCAAGCAGAATAATGGTAGTGTGGTCGACTACCTGGACAAGTTCAACACCCTGGCTAGGTATGCACCTCAGGACACCGACACGGATGAGAAGAAGAGGGACCGTTTCCTTAATGGTCTTCATGAAGAGATCCAGAGTATTCTCGTGGCCGTCCCTTACCCTGATCTTGAAGCTCTGGTAGATGCCGCCATCATGGTGGAATCCAAGCGCAAGGCAGCATATGAGAACCGCAAGCGCAAGATGCAACAGCAGCAACAGCAGAGTGGACCGAGCAATGCTAGGTTCCGTAGCCAGCCTCCACCAAGGTCGGCGCCCCAACCTCAGCGGGCGCCTGCCCCTGCTTATCGCCCCTCCAACAACAACACGAACCGCCAGACTATGCAGCCCCGTACCGGAGGAGGAAACTTCAACAACAACCCCCACAACAACCCCAATACTCGCACTCAGGGAGATGGATGTTTCGCTTGTGGACAGCCTGGACACTTCTCTCGTGAATGCCCCACCAAGATGAACCCTGCTCAACGCCCCAACGCACCAAGACCGAATCAAGGCCAAGCCCGCGCTGCAACTGGAAGGAAGCCCCCGCCTAAGAAGCAAGCCAATACTGCTAGAGGGCACCTGAACCATGTCAATGCTGAAGAGGATGAAGAATCTCCTGACATTGTGATGGGTACGTTCCTAGTCCACTCCACCCCCGCAAGAGTTCTTTTCGATTCCGGTGCATCGCATTCCTTTGTTACCGAACCCTTTGTCAAGAAAAGTAAAATGACACCCACTCTCATGGATAGACTCATGCTAGTTCAAATACCTGGATCCACCGCTAAAACTCGCCTATCTTGCAAACAAGTTCCGGTAGAGATCTTAGGTGTCACTTTCCAAGCTGATCTCATTGTCCTAGGAGCCCAAGGGTTGGAAGTAATTTTGGGGATGGATTGGATGACTAAATACCAAGGCCACATTGATTGTGCCCAAAAATCTATTACCTTAACCAATAGTGAAGGGATCCAAGTAGAGTATACCGCCACCATACCTTCATCCAAAGCCTTTTGCAAACAAAGTGTCTCTGGAACCCCCATCGACCTAGTCCCTATCGTTTGTGAGTATCCAGATGTTTTCCCAGAAGAGTTGCCCGTTATGCCCCCTGACAGGGATATCGAGTTCATCATCGAACTAATCCCCGGAACAGCACCTATAGCACAGAGGCCCTATCGCATGACCCCCCAAGAGCTGATTGAATTAAAGAAATAGTTGGACGATATGTTGAGTAACGGTCTAATCCGACCTAGTGCCTCGCCATGGGGATCTCCCGTGATATTTGTGGACAAGCGAGACGGTACCATTCGTCTGTGCGTGGATTACCGAAAACTCAATGATGTGACCATCAAAAATAAATATCCTCTTCCCAAGATTGAAGATTTGTTTGATCAGATGAATGGAGCCCGAGTTTTCTCCAAGATTGATCTCCGTACGGGTTACCATCAACTCAAAGTACGGGAGTCTGATATTCCCAAAACAGCCTTCACCACTCGATACGGACTGTTTGAGTACACCGTAATGTCCTTTGGTCTAACCAATGCTCCCGCCTACTTCATGAACCTCATGAATAAAGTCTTCATGGACTACCTCGACAAGTTTGTCGTAGTGTTTATCGATGACATCCTAGTCTATTCCAAGAGTGAAGAAGAGCATGAAGAGCACCTACGACTCGTTTTGGGCACCTTGAGACAACATCAACTCTATGCTAAGTTTAGCAAATGTCAGTTTTGGCTCAAGGAAGTTGGATTTCTTGGCCATGTTCTGTCCGCTGGAGGAGTCTCTGTCGACCCCTCTCTCATCAAGTCTATCATGGATCGGAAGCCGCCAACTAACCCCACCGAGGTGTGATCCTTCCTCGGATTGGCACGTTACTACCGCAAGTTTGTCGAGGGTTTCTCAAGTATTGCCAAGCCCATGACCATGCTGCTCAAGAAAGGCAAGAAATTTGAGTGGACTGAAAAGTGTGAAGAAAGCTTCCAAGAACTCAAGAGACGTCTGGTGTCTGCCCCTATCCTCACCATGCCAGATGTCACCAAGGACTTCGTGATTTATTGCGATGCTTCCAAGCTTGGGCTTGGTAGTGTTCTGATGCAAGAAGGGAAAGTTATTGCCTACCTCTCCCGACAGCTGCGGCCTCATGAAGTAAATTACCCAACTCATGATCTGGAGTTAGCGGCCGTAGTTCATGCACTCAAAACTTGGCGTCATTACCTCATCGGAAATCGGTGTGACATTTACACCGATCACAAGAGTCTCAAGTATATATTCACCCAGAGAGAATTGAACATGCGATAGAGAAGGTGGATAGAGCTGATCAAGGACTACGATTTGAGTATCCATTATCATCCTGGAAAGGCGAATGTGGTCGCCGATGCCCTTATTCGCGAACCATGCTCGCTGAATGCCCGTCTCAAGGTTGAGCAACCCTTGCTATATCAAGAGTTCGAAGAGTTCGGACTGGAGCTCGTTAGCCATGGTTTTCTAGCCGCACTGGAAGTTAAGCCCACCCTCCAGGATCAGATCAAGGAAGCTCAGAAAGGTCATGAGAGTATTGAAGGTATCAAACGCCGTATGGACAAGGAGGAAGTAGCTGGATTTTCCGTTGATGAAGAAGGAGTCTTGTGGTATAACGGACGCCTTTGTGTACCGACTATTCCTGAATTGAAGCACCTGATTATGGAGGAAGCTCATAACGCTCCCTACTCCATTCACCCTGGCGGATCAAAGATGTATCAAGACCTGAAGGAAATTTTCTGGTGGCATGGAATGAAGCGTGACATTGCCTTCTTCATCGCTAGGTGTGATGTTTGTCAGCGCGTCAAAGCGGAACATCAACGCCCTGCGGGTTTACTTCAGCCATTAAAGGTCCCCGTATGGAAGTGGGAAGAAGTGGGAATGGACTTTATCACTGGACTTCCCCGATCCAGCCGCGGGCATGATTCTATTTGGGTCATTGTGGATCGACTGACCAAAGTCGCCCATTTTCTCCCCGTCAAGACCACATTCAATGGACGTCGTCTGGCAGATCTTTATATCTCTCGGATTGTCAGTCTTCATGGAGTACCCAAGAGAATCGTATCCGATCGCGGCACACAATTTACCTCTAGGTTTTGGAACCAACTACATGAAGCCCTGGGGACCAAACTCTCTTTCAGCACCGCGTACCACCCGCAAACCGGAGGACAGACTGAGCGAGTGAACCAGATTTTGGAGGACATGCTCCGTGCTTGTGTTCTATCGTATGGGGCCAAATGGGAAGACTGCCTTCCCTTTGCGGAATTCTCTTATAATAACAGCTACCAGGCCAGCCTCCAGATGGCACCGTTTGAAGCACTCTATGGGCGCAAATGCCGCACCCCTCTCAATTGGTCCGAGACTGGAGAACGTCAAGTATTCGGACCTGATGTACTTCGAGAAGCAGAAGAACAAGTTCAACTTATCCGAGATCGATTGAAGGCTGCCCAATCTCGTCAGAAGAGCTACGCTGACCCCAAACGCCGAGAAGTGACATTCAACAGCGGAGACTTTGCATACCTCCGTGTCACCCCTCTCAAAGGAATGCAGCGTTTCCATGTCAAGGGCAAGTTGGCACCAAGGTACATTGGTCCCTTCAAGGTCCTTGGTCGCCGCGGAGAAGTCTCCTATCAACTGGAGCTACCAGCAGAACTATCAGAGTTCCATGATGTCTTCCATGTCTCCCAACTCCGTAAATGCCTCCAAGTACCCGACAAGCCCGAAGTGTTCAAGAACATCGATCACCGCTCTATCGACCTAAACCAGGATTTAACCTACCGTGAAAGACCCCTCCGAATCCTGGAAGAGGCTGTAAGGCTCACCCGCAGAAGGAAGATTAAGTTTTTCAAGGTCCAGTGGAGTAACCATTCTGAGGAAGAAGCCACCTGGGAACGGGAGGATTATCTTAGGAGCGAGTTCCCGTACCTCTTCAGCCCTTAGATCCGGAATCTCGGGACGAGATTCTTTTAAGGGGGGAAGGTCTGTCATAACCCACTTTTCCAAAACTGCATATTTTCTAGTTTTAAAAATATGGGCCAACAAAAAAAAAATTATATCTTGCTACCTAGTGTGCATAGCTAGTAGTTTTGATTAGAATTGTTATTAGTGAGTGTTAATAAACAACCTCCCACACTAAAAACCTTAGTAACAATTTTGTGTACCAAAAATTAAAAGAGGAAAAACTCTTCATGACACCCCTAGTGAGACACATACACCCAACTCCTCTCTTTAGAAAAATTTGCCCTCTTTATCAATAATATGGGTGCATGAGGACATGCAACACCATGCCACCCTCCTTCTTTTCACTCACCAAACCCCTCTCTTTTCTCCCTCCATAGAGTAAACCCTAGGAAAGGGGGAACACTTCCCCCTCTCTTTTCTTTAAATGTGGCCGTGGCCATGAGACCCCTCCTATTCTTTTCTTTTCACCATTTTCTTGCTCCCTCTCCTTGACAAACCCTAGAGGGCCACCACTCCCTCTCCTACCCCTCTCTTTTTCATCCCTTGTGCATGGCCGGGCCTTGGTGCCATGCACTATCACCACCACCATCATCAAACTGGCCCGCACCCACCCCTCTCCTGGACTCCCTCTTTCCCCCCAACTCGGCCCAAGGCCAAGGGCACAGCCCACCCAAACCCTAGCTCGGCGACGCACGCCCTGGACCGTTCCCGCGCACGCGAGCGTGGACGCCAGACCCGCTCGGCGCCTCGACTCCCTCCCTTGCCTCGTGAACACGCACACCTCCTCGAATCCTCCCCTGCTGACGCCACCCTCCCCTACGTCATCATGGCCCCACCGTGGTGACGCCAGCCCTCGTGCACGGGTTGGCCGGCGCCACCGCCCCGTCCCGCCGGTTGCCCTCCTCCCTGCCTATAAAAAGGGCACCAGAGCCCCTCCCTCCACCCTCACACACTCTCCACTCACTCTCCCACCCCCACAAGACCCCCTGAGGGCGCCCAGGGCGCTGCTCAGGGCCGCATCTCGCCGGAGCCCCGCCACTTCCCACGATCACCGCCAGGTCCCGAGCAGGCCACCGCGGCTCTCTCCCACGACCACACCGGCTCTGCCCTGCCTCCCTCTATTCTCCCCACCGTCGCCAGGCCCTAACCCTGCCCTTATTCTCGCCAGGATCGCCGGAGAACGCCGTCGCCAAGCTCTGCCCGTGGAGCAACGCGGGAGCGCCGGCGTCGGAAGGAGCCAGGGAGGAGGAGAGGAGCGCCGCCGAGCTCGTCCCTGCCAACCTCTGCAACGCCAACGACCGCCCAAGCCCCCGCCGACGCGATCCGCCCCTCGCCGGTGAGTTTCCGGCCTCCGTCTGGGCGTTTCACCCGCCGCCCGCGTCCCTGCTGGCGACGTGAGGACGACGATGGCCTCTGGCCATCGGATCGTCATCCTAGGGCCGCATGGGCCATGCAGGCCACCGTGGCCATGCAGGCCTGGCCCACTGCGGGCCTCCCCTTTTTCTTTTATTTTCTTCTTTATTTCCTCCTGCCCGCGTGGCAATTCTCCCGGGCCGGCCCGTTTCATTCACGAGCGCGGCCCAGCTCCCTTCCCGCCCGTTTTTCGTTTAAATTTTTGTTTAAACTTTTCTCGTTTTTGAATTTAAAACACTGTGAACCAAAATGCTCATAACTTGAGATCTACAATTCGAAATCTATTAAAACCAACTGCGTTAGAACCAGATTTTTAATACCTTTCACATGCCACTGGCCCCTTATTTTTAGGATTTTTATACGAATTTTAGTGTAATAAACATGCTCTATGTATTCCCTACACTCCACAAAAATCCTAAAATCATAGAATTAATATTTTTGACCAATTCCAATTGTGATGATCTTGTCTTAATGTTGTCCATCTTAGAAAAATAACATGGGTCCTTGTAAGGACAAAATCTGGTTCATTTGTATAAATAGTGTGCCACATGAAATATTGCCCATTAAGCACTTGTTCTTTTTAATTAATTTCCACCCCAGCCCTTTTTCCTTATAAACTTGGCCAAATCATGATTTCATAACATGTACCCCTGCATGCTTTACCATATTCTTTTAAAACTTGATTCTTGAGTTATGTGTTGATTGTATATTGCTCTTTTATTTTCGCGACGTTAGATACGAACGTGGGAGAAGCCGAAGGAGAAGATTTTGGAGAAGGTGTTGAAGAAGACCAGGGACTAGCCAGCCAAGGCAAGCCATCTTTTGCTCTCTTGCTAATTATCCTCTTTGTTGTGTTCATTGTTCCATTATATGCTTGGTTCCTTGTATCTTGTGTTATGATTGGTCCTCTTCTATGCATACTTGTTCCCAAGTATGTTGAACCCCTTGTTGATGTTATGCATGCTTACCCTAAGCATGTATGCCCCCTTGACCACATATATTATCATCTTTTTAGTGGTATGATGATTAACATCATGACCCTTGTTTAATCATACTACTTATGTTGTCCCTACGCATGCTTATCCTAAGTATGTACGGTCCCTTTGACACCTCATTTATCACCTCCTTAATGGTATGATGACTAGCATCATGCCATTGTTGTTTCTTAGTTCTTACATGAAACTATAGGTTGGGAACCCCTTGGAAAAATACCTTGTTGAAAAGAACTTTTGAAAAACCTTGGGTGAGTTGGACTTACCTAAGTGTGTGTTTATGAAAGAAAAGGATCTTGGCAAAGATGGTTGGAAAGATAATCTTGTTTATGAAAACTTTGGCGTCTAAGTATTCACCCGTGACAATTAACCCGCGCAACCACAGCTACTCCAACGTGGGCACGGAGCTTAGCTTGACGTTTGTTCTTCTTAGCATGAGGCACCGCACAACTATACAAGGGTACGGTTACCCCCGAGTCCGGGTTGTCATGGTTGGGACAATAGTATAACGGGAGGCCTTCGGGGCTGACCCGTCCGGAAGACACTATGGGTCTCCTGGCTTGGCGGTGGAGCCACGCTCAAGAGGAGGTGAGCTGCCACGGTGCCGGGGAGGTACATACTCCATAGGGTAGGACCTCTTGCTAAGTCGAATGGGCGAAAGGCTATGTTCGGGTATCCGTCGTGGCATATGTTGTTATGCGGGGATGATGCCCACACGATAGGTATTCGGATAGAGGTGGGGAAAGTGTGCAAACTCTGCAGAGTTAAATCTATTCGAATAGCCGCGTCCGCGGTCATGGACGGTTGTAATGGCTGTTGCTTAGCCTGATGAATTTTTGGTTTCGAAAAATGGGTTTTGTGCAAAGAAAGAAAAGGGATTTGTGTTGGAGTACTTAGAGTACTGAAAATATGGTGGTGACCATGGTAAGATGGTCGGAAGAAAATAAAACTTGGGTCTACCCTTCCTACGAGTTTTATGTAGTGGAGGACCTTCTTAATTTAAATCATGTAGGGATGTCTTAGGGAAAATCTACAAGTGTCTCCTTCAATTCAGAGGTTGAGATGTTATCTCCACCAAAAACACTTCTTCTCTTCTACATGTCATATTCTTTATTGGAAATCAAATTCCCTCTTGACCTCCTAGTTTAGTCTTGGTATCTCGTTTCGTTATTATGTTTCATCTTAAATGGTTTGCGAGTACAATTCAAAAATGTAATCACGGCTTTGTCCCTGGCTATCTACTTGGCCAGACTATGAGGAGGAGTTTGAAGATGATGGAGGTTATCAGGACGACTATGCGACTTAGGACGTTTCCCGGTCAGCTGCCTGTAGGGTTTAAGGCATGACTTGGGCCCGACGAAGTTGATGTATCCGCTGCATTTTGGTGTTTGAATTTCAGCCCGAAGTGGCCATTTATGTAAGACTTGGTCATGAGACCGTTTGTAAGACTATTTATTATTTCGGTACTATGTAATGGATGTTGTAACTCTGATTATCAGTTTGGTTATGTGCTCATGTTACACTGATCATGGGATCATGAGTGAATGCATAACGGGTATTTCAGACAGTTGGTCCGGGGTGCCACACAATCTCCATTGGCACCTACCCACTGCTTACCCGTACCGTCTGGCATCACAGCGTCGGAGGAGAACCTGTCCAGCGGCGTCAGCTTGCAATCCCGTGCTACCTTCGTCGGGTGAGAATGAAGAACACATGGGAGGCCAAACGGGAGAGAAAAAGATAGAGTTGCACTATCATTTGCAGAGTCGAAAAATAGTTTGGACGAACCGACGAGGCTCGCGGCGGTGATGACGTCGCATCTTGTTACGAGTTCTTCAAGGGGACC
>NC_061508.1:168747108-168857218 GCF_022539505.1 Lolium rigidum
AAAGATTGTTGAGGTATTCATGGATGATTTTTCTGTCTATGGGAATTCTTTTGATAACTGCTTGCAAAACCTTGATAAAGTTTTGCAGAGATGTGAAGAAACTAACCTTGTTCTTAATTGGGAGAAATGCCACTTTATGGTTAATGAAGGAATTGCATTGGGACATAAAATTTCTGAGAGAGTATTGAAGTTGATAGAGCTAAAGTTGAAGCAATTGAGAAGATGCCCTATCCTAGGGATGTTAAAGGTATTCGTAGTATTCTTGGTCATGCTGGTTTTTATAGGAGATTTATTAAAGATTTCTCTAAAATTTCAAAGCCTCTTACTAATCTTCTTCAAAAGATGTACCTTTCGTTTTTGATGATGATTGTAAGGAAGCTTTTGAAACTCTAAAGAAATCCTTAACAACTGCTCCTGTAGTTGAACCTCCTGATTGGAATTTGCCTTTTGAAATTATGTGTGATGCTAGTGATTTTGTTGTAGGTGCTGTCCTTGGACAGCGAGTAGATAAAAAATTAAATGTTATTCATTATGCTAGTAAAACTCTAGACGCTCCTCAAAGAAATTATGCTACAACTGAGAAAGAGTTATTAGCCGTAGTTTTTGCATGTGACAAGTTTAGACCCTATATTGTTGATTCAAAAGTTACAGTTCATACTGATCATGCTGCGATTAGGTACCTTATGGAAAAGAAAGATGCTAAGCCAAGGCTTATTAGATGGGTGCTTCTTTTGCAAGAATTTGATTTACATATTGTAGATAGGAAAGGTGCCGATAATCCTGTTGCTGATAATTTGTCTAGATTGGAAAATATTGCTTATGATCCTGTTCACGTTAATGATAGTTTTCCAAATGAACAATTGGCTGCAATAAAGGTGAGCTCGCGAGAGAGTCCTTGGTATGCTGATTATGCTAACTTTATTGTTTCAAATTATTTGCCTCCAACCTTTTCAGCTCAGCAAAGGAGGAAATTCTTTTATGATTTGAGGCATTATTTTTGGGATGACCCACACTTATATAAAGAAGGAGTGGATGGTATTATGCGAAGATGTGTCCCCGAATATGAACAACAAGAGATATTGAGTAAGTGTCATGGTAGTGTATATGGAGGACATCACGCCGGAGATAGAACCGCACAAAAGGTTCTACAGTCAGCTTTCTATTGGCCAACGCTTTTTAAAGACGCAAGGAAGTTTATCTTATCTTGTGATGAATGTCAAAGAGTTGGTAATATCTCTAGACGCAATGAAATGCCTATGAATTATACTCTTGTTATTGAACCATTTGATTGTTGGGGATTTGACTTCATGGGTCCTTTCCCTTCTTCAGAAGGTAACACTCATATACTTGTCGCTGTGGATTATGTTACTAAATGGGTAGAAGCTATACCTACAAAAAGTGCTGATGGTGAGACCTCTATAAAAATGCTTGTAGATGTTATATTTCCTAGATTTGGAGTACCTAGATATATTATGACTGATGGGGGTTCTCATTTTATTCATGGTGGTTTTAGAAAAACTCTTGCCAAATATGGTATTAATCATAGAATTGTTTCAGCTTATCATCCTCAAACTAGTGGGCAAGTAGAAATATCAAATAGAGAAATTAAAGCTATCTTGGGAAAGACTGTTAATAAATCTAGAAAGAATTGGGCTAGTAAGTTAAAGGAAGCATTGTGGGCTTATAGAACTGCTTATAAAAACCCTATGGGAATGTCTCCTTATAAAATGGTTTATGGAAAAGCTTGTCATTTACCTTTAGAACTAGAGCACAAAGCTTATTGGGCTGTAAGAGAACTTAATAAATATTTTAAACTTGCCGGTAAGAAGAGGTTGCTACAATTGAGTTCTTTAGATGAATGGAGAAGTGAAGCTTATGAAAATGCTAAACTTTTTAAGGAGAAAGTTAAGAAGTGGCATGATAGAAGAATTATTAAAAGAGAATTTAATGTTGGAGATAAAGTCCCATTGTATCGGTCTTGTCTCATATTTTTTGCAGGGAAATTACTCTCAAAATGGGAAGGACCATATGTTATTGAGGAGGTATATCGTTCAGGGGCAATTAAAATTAGCACTTTGGAAGGTAATGCCACACAAGTAGTGAATGGACAAAGACTCAAGCATTATATTTCTGGAGATTCTTATAATGAAAATATTGATGTTATTCAAGTGATGACTCCGAAAGCTTTCATCAAAGATCAAATTGACAGTGCTGCAGAGTCCGACTTTGAATAGGTAATAGTTTTAGTAATAAAAAGTCCGCGTTTAGCTTTCCGAACAATATTTCTGCTGTTTTTGGAAAATATAAAAAATTACGAGATCGAGACGGAGTGGAGGAGACGCGTGAGGGCCCATCACCATAGGCCGGCGCGGGCCCCACCCTGGCCGCGCTGCCCTATGGTGACAGCCCCTCGGCGTCCCGTTTCCACTCGTTTTCAGCCTGGAACCTTCCTTTTGTTGTAAAAATATTTGCTATATAATCCCCCGGACCCCTGGAGGTCCGTATATCGTTTTCTCATCGTGTTTTGTTTCGGGCTATTTTCTGCCAGGATTTGTTTTGATCTAGAAGCACCATGGTCTCCAACAACAAAGACAAGGGACCTTTGGAGGGAGATATTCAAGACCCGGAATTGAAGGAAGAAGTCGAGAGCGAGGATGAGGAAGAAGTGGAGGAAACTCCGCGAGTACACCCGCGTGCCACCATTGCAAGCATTGGCATGATAGCAAATCCGTCCAACATTAAGAGAAGTGCACGGATCGCCACCGGAGGAGAAGTTCCACGTCGCTTCTTAGCTCCAAGGACATCTTCTCCAGGCATCCACCACCATCACCACCGAAGGAGTAATTCATCATCGGTATTGGCATCCCCTTGGTTTGTTCCAAGCTTGGGGGATTGCCGCGGTATCACATCATCACTATCTTTATCTTTTACTATCAAGTAGTGTCATATCATGAGTAGGGAAGTTATCATATAGAATAGTTTGCAGTGTGGAAGTATCTCTCTCTTAGTTGGTTATCTATGTATCCGTCGGTGTGAGTTATCGTTATGGAATATCAATGAGAAGTCTTATCATTTACTTTTTTGCACACCTTATTTTAGTTCGCAATTTCTATTATATGATCACTTTTGACATTAGTATTGATATCACTTTGGGAGCATCAAGTAAATATATTTGGTTTTGGCAAACTTAGCATTGGTCAATAGCAACAACATCTTGATGTTTAAATAGAAAAGGGAAATACGTGTAGACATATTGCTTTATTCTGAAGTTAAAATTGCTTGTGCTTATGAGAAAGCTGCATGATTGTTTATATCGCATGTATATTTGTTTGTTTCCCTCAACCTTTATGCTTGCTACCCAACCTTGCTAGCCAAAGACCTGTATTGAGAGGGAATACTTCTCATGCATCCATAACCTTAGACCAAACCCATGCCATTTGTGTCCACCATAACTACCTACTATGTGGTATTTTGCGCCACTCCAAGTAAATACTTCATGTGCTACCTTTAAATAATTCAAACTGTATTACTCCTTATTTGTGGCAATTTTTTATAGCTCATGAGGAAGTATGTGGTGTTTTATCTTTCAATCTTGTTGGGCGGACTTTCACCAATGGACTAGTGGCACATCCGCTTGTCCAATAATTTTGCAAAAAGAGCTGGCAACGGGGGTTCCCAACCCAACTAATAACTTTCATTAATAATTCTCTTCACATGTTTTGCCCTGATTTATCAGTAAGCAACTTATTTTGCAATAGACACTTCTCCATGGTATGTGAATGTTGGAAGGCACCCGAGGATTCGGTTAGCCATGGCTTGTGAAAGCAAAGGTTGGGGGGAGTGTCATCCATAATAAAACTAAAATACATGTGTAAACAAAAGAGAAGGGGGGTGATCTACCTTGCTGGTAGAGATGACGTCCTTCATGGGAGCCGCTCTTGGAAGGTCTGTTTGGCAAGGGGGTTAGAGTGCCCACTACCATTCGTTGACAACAACAAACACCGCTCAAAATCTTACTTTTATGCTCTTTATATGATTTCAAAACTTGAAAAGCTCTAGCACATGATTTAATCTCTGCTTCCCTCTGCGAAGGGCCTATCTTTTACTTTTATGTTGAGTCAGTAAACCTATTTCCCTCTATCTTAAGCAAGCAATTGAGTTGTTGTGAACCAACCATTTATGCTATGATCTAGTTAATCATGTCTTTTATGCTTTCTTGTTTAGTACAAATTTTATCTGAATAAATATGACTTTGAAAGTTATCAATGATTATGAGGAGATTGTTATGATTAAGGACGAAAGCCCTGCCATATAAATTCTAATATGAAAGCTTTGCTTAGAAGATAAGTACAATCCGTTAGTAGTTCTCTGACCAAGAACAAAGTTTGCCATAACCATTTATGATTTCCTATGCACCTCTATTTGTGATTTCTCTTTACTTATTTCAAGTTGAGTTATATAAGGAGGATGTTTACTAGAATATCTTGTGTGAATCAATATGATGCTTCTTGTCCGTAATTTATTTATCGACTCTTCACTCCATAAACATGTGGTCTTGTTTATTGAGCTCAGTTTCGCTTGGGGACAAGCGAGGTCTAAGCTTGGGGGAGTTGATACGTCCATTTTGCATCACTATTTTATATCATAATTTGTTGTTATTCATTGATATATTTCATATTTAGAGATGATACTTATGTTATTTCATCTATTTTGCATGTTTCATGATCATTGGAGAATTATTCACCGGAGTCAGGATTCTGCTGAAAAAAGCACCGTCAGGACACCATATTTCGGAAGATCAACAATTGACGGCAATTATACGAAAAATCCTATTTTTCCAGAAGACGAAGGGAGCCAAAAGGAGGGGCCGAGAGGGGCCGCTATGGCCCCCCCCATAGGCCGGCGCGGGCCCTGTCCTGGCCGCGCCGCCATGTGGGGAGGGGGCCCACAGCCCCCTCTGGCCTCCTCTCCTTCGCGTATTTCTTCACCTAGAAAACCTAAGGCACGGGGAGTTACGGAGAATAGACAGAGCCGCCTCTGCGGGGCGGAGAGACACCAGAGAGAAAAGAGCTCTCCGGCGGGCAGGAATCCGCCGGGGAAATTCCCTCCCGGAGGGGGAAATCGACGCCATCGCCATCGTCATCGAGCTGGACATCATCTCCATCATCATCACCATCATCTTCATCATCATCACCGCCATCTCCACCGCTGCATCTCATCACCGCTGTAACAATTAGGGTTGGATCTTGATTGTTTGATAGGGGAAACTCTCCCGGTATTGATTTCTACTTGTTATTGATGCTATTGAGTGAAACCATTGAACCAAGGTTTATGTTCAGATTGTTATTCATCATCATATCACCTCTGATCATGTTCCATATGATGTCTCGTGAGTAGTTCGTTTAGTTCTTGAGGACATGGGTGAAGTCTAAATGTTAGTAGTGAATTGTGGTTGAGTAATATTCAATGTTATGATATTTAAGTTGTGGTGTTATTCTTCTAGTGGTGTCATGTGAACGTCGACTACATGATACTTCACCTTTATGGGCCTAGGGGAGTACATCTTGTATTCGTTTGCTAATTGTGGGGTTGCCGGAGCGACATAAACCTAAACCCCCGTTAGTATATCGGTGCAGGAGGGATAGCAGGATCTCGCAGTTTAAGGCTGTGGTTAGATTTATCTTAATTACTTTCTTGTATTTGCGGATGCTTGCAAGGGGTATAATCACAAGTATGTATTAGTCCTAGGAAGGGCGGTGCATTAGCATAGGTTCACCCACACAACACTTATCAAAACAATGAAGATTAATCAGCTGCATGAAGCGAAAGCACTAGACTAAAATCCCCGTGTGTCCTCAAGAACGTTTGGTCATTATAAGTAAACAAACCGGCTTGTCCTTTGTGCTAAAAAGGATTGGGCCACTCGCTGCAATTATTTCTCTCGCATTTTACTCACTCGTACTTTATTTATTTGCTATATCAAAACCCCCTGAATACTTGTCTATGAGCATTTACAGTGAATCCTTCATCGAAACTGCTTGTCAACACCTTCTGCTCCTCGTTGGGTTCGACACTCTTATTTATCGAAAGTACTACGATACACCCCCTATACTTGTGGGTCATCACCAGCACCTCCACGCTGCGGGCGGCGCAGCCGTTGCGCAGCCCACAAGCAGATCTTGGCGGGTCCGGCGCCACCAGTACCGACGAGAGGTACTGGCGCACAGGGACGGTGCCGAGGTAGACGCGGTGGCTGCCGAACTCGATGGTGCGGCCGTTCTTGGGGAACTTGCCACCATCGGAGAAGCAGCCAGCGTTGTCGTTGATGAAATCCAGCGATCTGAGGCGGTAGACGAGGCCACTACCACACGCTCGCCGGAGACGGTGAGGAGGCCCGCCCGAATATGAACTCCAGCAAGCGCAGCTGCTGGCCCCACGGTGGGCGCCAACTGTCGTCGTGGTGAACAGACAGATGCCATAGGATGGCTTAAGTTGGGGCCGAATATGCGCTAGAGGATTCGGGGAAGGGTTTTGGTAACACAAGGGTGGAAATCGGATGGAATACCGGTATCTTATTGATGAACTTGGCCTTGGCCAGAGGTTGAAGAAGCACAGTACAAGCTCTATTTCTCTACAGCTAACCTGCCTTCTGTCTATCCAAAGTCTGATCCCCTGCGCAAGGGTGTGCTCCCTCTCCTTATATAGGGGAGAGGGTGGCTTACAAGGGAAGAAACCCTAATGGCATCTTTGACTAGACAAACTACTTTACAAAGCCTCTTTGGCAGCTGGTGACGCCGGTATGTCTTTAATCAAGGAAGATGACATCCGCCGATAGCTTTTACGTCATCTTCTGCTTCGGCTCCAGAGCTTCGATTAAAGTTGAACTGCTTCGCTCATCCTTGTCCTCTAGTCCTTGAGAGAATCTTTGACCAGACTGCCGACGTGCTACAGTGTAGCCAATGCTGGCATTCCGGCACCTTCTTAACCTATTCTGGTATACCCATCCTGGGAGACCGGTACGGTTTCACTTAGTCACGAACCCGTCTTTGTCATCCGGAATAATCTTTAAACCGATACGTCAACTGCCTAGACAAGGCTAGCTTGCCAAGCCTTTGGCATACCGGGGGTCATCCCCCCCAACAGAATGCCACTGTGGTATCCTTTGAAGAAAATAGACTGTTTCTGATGGTTTTAAAAGGCTAGGTGGTGCTAGGTGATTCAGTTGGCTACCAAGACTTGTCTCATCTTTTTAGCTGGGATATGTTATGTGTTGTTGCTTGTTTAGGCGTATCTATCACTTACTGGATTTACTGGTTCTCGATTAGCCTCTCTTTTTCCAGCATCACTTGGTATAGGACTTGGTCTATACCAAGTGATGAATAATCCCTTTGGAGCATCTCCTCCATGCTATGTGTGTTTGAGCAGCTTGAATTATGTCACCATGGTTGCTGGTTTGGTGGTGTTTTTGTACTTGCCGATGATTAGATGTTTTGTCGATAACTACTCTCTGGGGTGGCATGAGTGAACCTGGTGTGATGGCACAAATATCAATTTGTTGTGCATTCTACTTGGCTTCACTTACGCCATCCCTGAATGTTAATATTTGTTTCGACCAACAAAGTATGAGGCATATGCTATCTAGTTGATACCACTTGGCTCTTTCTTCCATTTTAGTGCCTATGATTAGAATGTTCGGTCACTCGTACACTCGGGGGTGGAGCAAGTGAGTCTGGTGTGATGGCACAAATATCAATATCTTGTGCATCCTACCTGGCCTCATTTACTCCATCCCTGAATGTTAATATTTTTTTCGACCAACAAAGTATGAGGCATTCCATTTAGTTCATACTAGCTACTTGTCTATTATTTGAGTTGGCACTTCTTAATTGCATTGGCCGATGATTAGAATGTTTGGTCACTTGTACACTCGGGGGTGGAGCAAGCGAGCTCGGTGTGATGGCACAAATATCAATCTCTTGTGCATCCTACCTGGCCTCGCTTACTCCATCCCTGAATGTTAATATTTGTTTTGACCGACAAAGTATGAGGCATTCCATTTAGTTCATACTAGCTACTTCTTAATTGCATTGGCCTTTCTTCCATTTTAGTGCCGATGATTAAATTGTTTGGTCACTTGTACACTCTGGGGTGGGGCCAGTGAGCCTGGTGCGATGGCATAAATATCAATCTCTTGTGCATCTTACCTGGCCCCATCCCTGAATGTTAATATTTGTTTCGACCAACAAAGTATGAGGCATATGATATCTAGTTGAGATACCACTTGGCTCTTTCTTCCATTTTAGTGCCGATGATTAGAATGTTTGGTCACCTATACGCCGCAATATACTTTGTAGACGGCCCCCCCCTTTCCCCGGCCGCCGTTCCGTGAATGAGTCCTTGACGAGACAACAACGCCGACCTGCCTCTCCGGCGCAGAACCACGCCAGTCCCAGCCGCCTCCCTTGTGGCCGCGTCTCCTGCGCTCTGCGCTTTTCTCCATGGCCGGACCACGATTGGACTCACCGAGGGAATAATGATAATCGCCATCACCACTATCGTCAGACTCCACAGGTGCAGAGTACTTTGCAGCAGATGCCACTTTTCTTCCCTCGCCGTCCAGTGAACGAGTCCTTGATGCAAAGACCGTGCCGGCCTGCCCAGCATCATGCCGGCCCCTGTTGCCGCGCTCGGACCGTGTCTCCGCGCCTGCACTCTTCGCCTTCTTGCCCGGTGAATCAAAAGACTGATCGTTGGAATAAGGAAACCGATGATTAGATTACGATCGGTCATCATCAGTTTCCTTATTCCAACGATCAGTCTATTAGTTCACCAGGCAAGAAGGCGAAGAGTGCAGGGCGCGGGAGACACGTCCTGAAGCGCGGCAATAGGGGCCAGCATAATGCTGGGCAGGCCGGCACGGTCTTTGCATCAACGACTCGTTCACTGGACGGCGAGGGAAAAAAAGTGGCATCTGCTGCAAAGTACTCTGCACCTGTGGAGTCTGACGATAGTGGTGATGGCGATTATCATTATTCCCCCGGTGAGTCCAATCGTGGTCCGACCATGGAGAAGAGCGCAGGAGACGCGGCCGCAAGGGAGGCGGCTGGGACTACCGTGGTTATCCGCCGGAGAGGCAGATCGGTGTTGTTGTCTCGTCAAGGACCCGTTCACGGAACGACGGCCGGGGAAAGGGGGGCCCTTCTGCAAAGTATACTGCGGCGTATACTGCAACTATGGTTTCTGACCATAGTATTTGTGTTGACCAACAATGTATGAGGCATTTATTCCATTTTGTCTTGTGCATCGGACTTGTTGGTCTCACTTGGTCTCACTTTCTTCCATTTTAATCATAGTAGGAACCGGATGAAGACCCCGATGAAAGCGAGCCTAGTGGGTAGAGAGGAGAGAGCAAAGGAGGAACCGGATGAAGACTATTTTGTATCTCAAAATTGTGAAATTTGTAAGAATTAAGATTATGCAAAACATTTGACACTTGCCACTATATATGTATCTCGATCGGGCTGTAAGTAATGTGATGATGATGTCTACATTATATTTGTGCAATGTACATGCTATTTATATTATATCTGCATATTTCTGTATGTTGTTGTATATAACATGTATATTGATGTCTATAACCTGTATATTGCTGTCTATAAACTGCATGTGTACAGCAGGCAGCACAAAATCGTGCATAATACAAGCAAATTCTGTGGCGCACTGAAAATCAATTCTGTGGCGCACGCTTTTCTGTGACGCATCCAAGCGCCCGTGCGCCAGAGAAACCTTAATTCTGTGGCGCACTGGCCGGTGCGCCACAGAAACCTTATTTTTGTGGCAAAGTTTCTATAGCACAGCCCCATGCACCACAAAATCTATTTTTGGTGTGCCACTGATGAGGCTTTTACTACTAGTGTCAGGGCGAAAGCGAAGCGAAGCACATGCACGTTGGCATATGACACAATCTTTTAAGATGCCTTGTCTTATCGCGGGTAGGACACACTATATCTACAAATCTATATGCCTTCTGAGATGGCTCCTGCACGGTTTTCTTCTTGGTGTTTCTTACTTTGTATATTTTTTTAACTTTTTTTGGATGACTGGACAATGCACACCGTTGAATCTTCCAAGTCCCAATATTCCAGCGAAACTACTATTTTTCTCTTCGTAACTCTAATTTATGTCAATGATAGACACTATATTATGTAGAATTAGTTTTGCTACTTGAATGATGTTTCTAAAATTTTGGGGCATTGTTTTTAACTGTAGTAGACTGGTAGCATAGGACAAAAGCTAAGTGACCACCTTTTGTTGTAAAAAAGAAAATTAGCTAGACAATGCCAAAAATGTGTATTGTCAACCCAGAAACTCAATTCGGCTCCCGGGTGCGTATGATCCCTCTACCATCAAAACATATTTCCAAGTGTTAAAAAATTTTCACAAAAAAATTTACAAGTACATCTCCATAATATATGTGTATTCGTCAAGTTTCACGAAAAAATGATATTTTTTATAGTCTAAGCGAAAAAGAGAAAATTTATCTTGTGACAAGTCTTTGTTTCAGCACCGAATTTTCTCTTTTTTACACACGCCACATGACATGTCGATTTTTCCTGAAACGACTTTGTAAGCGCGTAGCACATGAAGATGTACGTGCGCAATTTTTGTTTCAATTTTTTTGACATTTTAAAATATGCCTAACATGTATTTCAAAATAAAGGGAGCATACGCTCCCATGTGCCAAAACATCACTCCCCCCGGTCTATGTTAGATCTAAAATAAGTATTGATATATGTTTCATATTTTTGTGATCCGGTTTGGAGCCCTTGAAATTTCTTAAGTGACGTTTTGTGATCATTATTTCCAAGTTTTTTTTTAGTTCAGTGGGGAAAACTACAACTGGTGGAACTCATTATTTTGCAAGTACTTTCAATGTGAGATTGAAGGGCAAAATTGAAGTATTTTATCAAATTTATGATAAACTTCTAAAATGTAGCAATAGTACTACGAAATATTCTTTGAGCTAGTGGGGGCGGCAGCGGGGTGGGGCAGGGGAGCTTTATATGTAGACATGTGTTTATATGTAGGTTCGACCTGATCCTAGACATGGAAGATGGAGCGATGGATGAGGAACTTCTTAGGGTATCTCCGGTGTCGTCCATGCTCGAGGAGCGCAGCTATGGCGTGATGTACTTAGCTCGACTAGAAGAGAAGGAAAGGAATGTTGTAATTATTGTGGTGATTTAGTATTTATGGTATGTGCAATGTAGATGGATATGCCAAATAAAATTAGTTAAACACCTACGCTGAAGTTCCGAACGATGCTCGCTGAAGAGCCAAAATGAAGTATATTGTCTAATTTGTGGTAACAAAGTGTTACATGCACAAAAGTACGAAAAAGTCCTAAAACCGGGAGAGGAGCATGGCCACTTGGCCCACACTATGCTCCACCACTGTATACGACGCCTTCGCGTCAATCTTTTCAATGAACATATTCCTTCGTTTACGTTCATAGGGACATGACACTACTCTATATTACTCTAACAATTCTAATTATGTTGGTCATAGTAGAGAATAACTTAGAGTAGTATCATGCATATAACACAAATCTATGTTATTATCTTCATAGTTCATAGTAGTATAATTAGTGTCATGGATAATGTATTAATTATCTTGTAGACACACTTTATTCAGAAAAATATGATGTTAGGCTGGTCATAGTAGGAAGTAACTTAATTAGACTAGTGACATGCATATGTTACTAGTTGAGGGTAATACCTCCATAATGGGTATTACCTTATATGTGGTTTCATGCATTATGTTATTTGTTATGTTGTAGACTCATCATATTTTCAGGTGTGTGATGTTATGGTAACATACAAGCTAGTTGCTCCACCTCACTCTTTTTGTTCATTTATTATCATATCATGTCACCAAAATATCTTGGAGTATGTGATGTTACTATTTGTACCTATGTTACTCGCACTATGTGTAGTCTTATGGTAACATAGCTAAACATATTTATCTTCATTTAATGACATGTTATATGGAAAACATCTTTTGTAGCCCGGGTTGCATGTAGCCCAATTCTTTTTCACAAACTTCAATTTTTTGATTTTGTAGTTTCAGAAAATTTGAAAAAAATAGATAGACGTAGAGAATGTTTGAATTTACCGATGTGTAAATTTTCAGATTGGAATACGATGTATTTTGGCCTCAGTAAAAATGACAAAATCTTACAAAATGACAAGATCTAGATTATAGTATATTGTTCTTACTATTCACCAATGGTGCAATAAAGATTTGTTATTTTTGCTGAGTTCAAAATACAATATATTTTGTTCTGAAAATTTACACATTTGTAGACTACACTATTGTCTATATCATGTTTTTTTTTGTTTTCTTGACATGTCTAAAATGAATTTTTCATAAATACAGAAAATGGCCTACGGCCCACTCCATGTTATATCCTTAAAATATCTAATTGAAAAATGTAATTGCATGTTACTATCTAAGTTACTCCAACTATAGCCACTAAGGAGTAAAACAGAGAGTAGTACACATAAGCACATCCATCTTCCATGGCCGCCGTACAATATTTTTCATAGGATACCTGTTGGCCGGTTGTTACTGCCTCAGTGAATAAGACAAATAATATCTATACCTAATAGTAAAGGGAGAAGCGTTTCCTTGGTTGGGTCCGTTTGGTCCGTCTTCGTACGTCAAATTTCGTCCGTCCGTCCGCTCCGTGCGTGCAATTAAAACTAACTTGGCGAGGTGGTACTAAGATGCAACGTCTCGTCGTTCTTTTTCTTCAGACAGAACCAGCCATACGAATAGGAACGGGGATTGGTTCTAGCTATTGGGCCTTGGCCTGGACGTAAAGCTCTAATCCATTGCCTTCTGCATTACGTGCGCACAGTCTCCGGAAACCGCCCGTCACCGTATTCGACAAGAGTTCTCCTCTAACACGAACTCCGGTCAGAACACCCGCCAATGGGGTGCGGCAATAAAAGGACTTCAGACCCTCGACCAAAACCAAAATCAATTGCAATCGCGGGGCGCCGTTGGCTGGATACCGGAGGCACATCAGTAAAAGGTAGTCGGCGTAGGTGACTGCGCCATTGCTCGCGTCGGGAGGTCAGGGCTGCGGCTACGGGCGCCACCAGTTCGAAAAGAAAGGCCATTGTCGGCGGCGGCTCAGGGTCTGGGCAGATCGCCGACACGATGCTCATGAACTGCATCCTCGAGTACACACGTGTCCGATGTCCATCGGCTACTATCTGCGTCCAAGCTCCGCCGGCGAGTGTAAGCTGCACTGCAAGCCGCTCTCCCCCGATGGTGCAGTCTCCTGTCTCGCCCAAGCAACTCCCATCGGTCATGATGTAGCAGGGCATACGCAACGGTGTAGGCGGCCACAATGTAAACGTGGATGTAGAGAGTAGTCTGAGAGGCGTCGCACTTGGCGGCTGAGAGGGACGCAAGTTCCTGCAGAGCAAAAACATCAGCAAGTAATGGATGGAGTGGTCGATGGGTATCTTGAAGATGGAGGGAACACAAAAACAACTAGATATTGTTCTCGTGATACTGCACAAGCAAAAGAATTTTAATCACCGGGGATTTGTTGATCCGCATCACATGTTCTATGGCATTCAAACCCGATACAATACGCTATGAGCTCTTCAATCGATGCCTTCCGCTTGACTAGAATATTGGTGATTCTTTATTGCGGTGGTAACCGACGGAGAAGGAAAGAGTGTTTCAAATTTCTCAGATGGATATGATTGACCTGATTTGTTCATGGAGCAAGCTTTTTTCATGATTCGAAAAGTACATAAAAAATCATGCATCGGCGGTGGCTGGAATCTGTACAAGAAATATTTAAGTTGAAGATTGGAAGGCCAAGCTCGGACTACAAATATTAGAATATCAGTTGCTCGTGAATCTGGATCCACCACTTCTTCCTCTTTTCTTGCACACGATTCTGAATTTTCTGGTTTCACACGATTGTTAACAAGAGCAATACGTGAGCTTGATTCTTTGATGCTGGTGGTAGATGCTAGATAGTAGATTATGTAAAAGGGCAACTCTGCATTTGTCCAATTTGTGGTTTCAGAAGTATTGATTCTATGATGTATTCTCTTCTTTAGCAACTGCGATGTTGCTTGCTGGTGTCTGGACTCTGGGTACTGCTTGTACGTGAGGAACCATGAGTAGTAGTACTGCAGTCTAATCCATCAATTATTCTCAACGGCTCGGCCAAATAAGATAAGTAGGAAACCGGTTAAATGCCAATGCTTCTATATAGCATCCCCATTTTCCTGTATGCCGCAAGGGACTACTTTTTCAATTTAGAAACGTCAGTTGGCTGCAGAAGTAGATAAAAGTGATCACACTTTTGGTTCCAGGACTAACGCAATTTCCAACAGTATAGTTCTAGATTTTCATCACTCTTGATCAAGCGTCATATTCTAATCATGTACATGTGCTTCTGCTAGACAAATAGAGTTGTTTCTTCACAAAATTATAATTTCACAGTTAAGTGGAAACACAAACACATTGCTCCGATAATACAAACATAGTAGCCTGACTGACTGTCATTTCCCAGCTACAGAGTTTAACATAGAGAATATTAGATGATGTCGAAAAATATAATTTTTCTATGCTCGTATTTAGAAAGATACTACTACTCCGTATTAGGTTTTGGCATGTTATACTTATTAACAGAAAACTCCTTAACAAATGTCTACCAGAGATAGGTCCTTCCCCTAATGTTGTTCACATCAACTATTACCGATGTTAGTTAATTGATTGAATTAGTGTACCAACAAGAAATTGTTTGGCGCCCTGCTGATTTTTTCTCCCGTTGCAACGCACGGGCATTTTTCCTAGTATTTAGTTAATTAAAAATGAAAACTTACTAACTTTGACTAAATATATAGAAAAAATCAACTATATTCTATAAATAAATTATGAAAATATAATTTGTTGTGAATCAATTAATATTGATTTAGTATCGGATTTTTTATATTCTTGTCTGGTCAATCATAGAATATTTTGACTTTTAACTTTAACTTCAACTTGAGCCTACTCACTGAAACTGAGAGATTACTAATTAAGCCTCCTCGACAGATGCAGTACGGATTAGCATTTCAAGGCATGAAAAGGAAAAGACATTCTGACTGCCTTGTTCCGTCTAACGAGCTGAACACACAACACGCACGTACACGATAGGTAAGGTAGTAACGTCTTTTTGCACGAGGGGAAGACATTGTTTTTTTTTTTCCTGAAATCTTACGAGCGGCCGCGTGCCACACGAACCTCACGAGCACACGCACTAGGCCACAGGCTGTTGCGTCCCACTGGTAGGCTAGCTAATGTTAGGTGTCGTTTTTAAAAAAGCTGTAACTTTTAAACCGTGCGATGAAATTACAATTCGTTTTCACTTCTAAAATCTCCACGATGAGAGCTTCAAAACTAGATCACATTTTCATATGTTTCGACGAAATTTTTTAACAAGCAACTTTGATGTGCGACAGAGCAACTTTATTGTGCAGGAAAACAACTTTGATGTGCGACAAAGCAACTTTGGTGTGCAACGAACATGAACACTTTTTGGTATACGAAGGCACAACTTTTGTGCCCAACAATAATCTTGGTATCCATAGGAGTAATTTGAATGTGTGACGAAGCAACTTAAGTGCCCCGCGGAGGAACAATCGTGCCCGGCGACGCATTTTTCAAACCCTGGAGAGCAACTTTGACGTCCGACCGAGCAAAATTAGTATCCTGTCGGTTTGTGACGGTCCAATCTTGGCGTCCAGTGAAGCAACTTTGGTACCCACCGAATAAATTTTGACGGATGGTTGAGCAACTTTGGCGTTCAGCAATGCAACTTTTATTGTGAATGTAGATTTACGTTGTGCAGCAAAGTTGCTTCCCCAACACTAAAGTTGCATCGTCTCGCATTATAATTGCTTTGTCGCACGTAGAAGTTGCTTTAGAAAAAACTTCATCAAAATACATAGAAACGAGATCTAGTTTTGAAGAGCTCACCGCAAGAAATTCAAACGTGAAAGCGGATTCTAATTTCGACATCTGGTGCAAAAGTTATAGGCTTTTAAACATTTTAAAAGGATGATTAATGTGCATGATGTCATCATAGTGCATGTGCTACAATAACAATAAATAATAGGTGTTCACACGGACAAAACTAGTCTGCTTCCTTTTTTGATTGAGTGCTCAGATGTACCAATGGGCACGCGGCCGCTCCCTAGACTCATCCTTTTTTTTTTGAGCCAATACGTGTTCTATTTCATTCATAGCAGGTCGTACATGACACGTACGCATAGACGAGAAGACACTGGAAACCCAGCTGTCCACACACACTTACACAAAGAAACCCGAAAAGAGAAGAAATAACAAAACGGTCCCTGGGATCCTTTGTGCAGCAAACCATCGATCGCTACCCATCTTCGAAGCCGCCGGAGCAACCACCAGAAGAAGGGGCGGCGAAGAACCTCGAACCCAAGCCTGGTGCGGCCCCCTCGCTGTCCTGCAGCTTTGTGGACCTCAGAAAAGGCTCGCCGGCGGCAAAGCCTATGTCTTTGTGGCGCATCGGCCGGGGGCAGACCCCGAGACCATCGCCAGGATGAAGATCTGCAAGCTCCGCTCGCCGTATCCGAGGAAGAAAGACAGATCCTCCAGCCAGCAACCACATGCCCGGCGCAGAACCAAGTGAGCTTCAGTGTCCACCGCCGCTGCCGCCAAGTCCGACAGCAACCGGGACCTGCTCCTGTACAACCTCGCAGTCTCCGACTCCGGCGCCGGAGTGAGCGCCGTCGCGACGGCGGAGACCGAGGACAAAAGTCCGCATCGAAGACACCGCCGCCGCCACGCCGTCCCCGATCGGAAGACCACGGCTCCCGGACCATCCCCGTCGAGGATGTCGCCGGAGCACTTTTATTCGAAGCTGCCGCCGTCGTCACCAAAGCCACAACGGTGGACAGCCGAAAACCTAAGCTAATAGGCCTAGAACCTACAGCTATACAAGTCCGGGCGCCAGATCCGGCGACCCCCTCCACACCGACGAGCATGAGGCCCTCGGGGGAGGGGAGACGCCGGAGCCAGCGCCGGAAAACGGGTCGCCTCTGTCGCCTTTCCTGCAGAGGAGGAGAGAGGGAGAGAGAGGCGAAGTGGGGAAGACATTGTTAATCTGAAGCAGCGTGGGCGGCGGCGTTCGTCGCTTAAACAGCGAGCTCGCCAAGACACAAAACTATTCAAATCGCTTTCCGCGTAAGGACAGAAGTGGCTGTCGAGTCCTTACGATCCGCGGCGAGGCCCCCCTCCTCGTGGTCGGCTGGCGGAGGCTCAGCGCCCCGCTCGAAGCAGGTTCCCCTCGCGTTTTTGGCGGCAGCGTCCGGACGACGGTTGCGGGCGGCGCGGGCGGCGCCGTCTGGCCTGCGTCTGCGGGCGGCGCGTGCGGCGGCAGGAGCAGCGGGCGGCGGCGAGTCGGGCGTCGCTCCGCCTGGGCGGCGTTCGAGAGGGCGCTGGGCGCTGGGTGGTTTCGGCCGGCCGGGCAGGGGCCCGGCCCCGTTCGAGCCCCCAACCCCCTCGCGTCTCCTCCTCCGCCGGATCTCGCACTGCCGGCAGCCGGGGTGGTTGCTGGCCGCGGATCAAGTTGCGGAAGTCTCCGTCCTTTCCTCAGATCTGGCGCCGGAGAGAGCCGTGGTGGCTGTGGGCGGTCTTGATCTTTGGAGTTGCTCAATCATCTGGTGGTCTGCGTGGGGCAGATGCCGGTGAGGTCGGTCGTCGCCTGTTCGGGAGTGGGTGTTCTGCGTCGGTGGCGGTTCTCGGTGCTCTGTTGCGGTCCGGCGGCGAGGGGAGTTTGGTTCCAAGGCGGCGGCCTTGGTCGGTGGGAACCTTGCTGGTTGACGGGCGAGCCAGAGGTTCTGGTGCTGGTCGGTGTCCATGGTCGTGCGGACGGCGTGGTCGCGGCGAGCCGTGTGTTGTGGCGGGCAAGAAGGAGAGGCTACGCCGAGGGGAAACCCTTGCCCGTTTGGGCCATGACGGCGACGTCCGCGGACGCCGTCCCCTTCTTGAAGGCGTCATGAGGCTTCTCTCCGTCTTCCTACTATCTCCGGGTGAAAACCCAAGATCCCCGGATCGGGCGGTGGCGGCACTCAGGTGTCGCGATCTTCTTGAAGACATCGTCTTGGAGTCCACAACATGTAGCTCTCCGAAGGTTGTGTGGCGAAGGTGGCTTCGTTTGGCGATCTTCGGCAAGGCTTGCTTCGTCCCCTTCCCTGGTCGAGCCCCCTTAGTGCTACTTCTCGGTCTGTGAGCAACGCGGCTCGGTCCTCGGTGGTGGTCGGCTTCCGGTGGCGCTTCTGCGACGGAGGAGTGTTGTTGAGGCGCGCGTGAAAATGGCTCGCTCTCGGGTGAGCTCCGGCCCGACACTGTAGACTCCAGCTCTTCTTCAAGTCCTCGTAGGCGCTTTGGCTGAGCTTCTTTGTCGCGCTTTCGGCTGTAGCTTCTTCGGTAGTTCGTGTGGGTGTGTGGTGTCGTTCTGTAAGCTGGGTTCAGCACTTTGTATCGTTTTTCGCCGTTGCTGGCTTTGTTAATTCAAAATCGGGCACTTCAGTGCCTATTATCTAAAAAAAAAGTCCGTACGATCGATGGAGAAGAAAAGAAACCGTACCTGCTCCACGTCAATGGAAGGTGGCCAACGAGGCGGCCGGTGGCCGTTCGGGACTCGGGAGGCAACACCTGGGTCGGCAGCCGGCACGGTGTCGGCCAGCTGGGCCCAGCCGCCGCGTCCCGCGCGATTGGGATGACGCAGTGTGGGTGTGGGCGCGATACCCTACCACTTTCCCTGGACTGGACGGTCGAGCGAGGGGTGGGCCTTGGAGGCGCCCGGACTTGTCGCCGTGCGTAAGGGCATCTCCAGCGGCGCGACGCATTTCGAACGCCCAAAAGTGGTCGCCAGCGTCCGTTTGCGTCGCCCAGTGGACATATTTTGATCGCGCGTCCGTTTACGTCTGGGTGTGCTCCCACCGGGACGACCCATTTTTGAATTGCAACATAGTTTGATCTTCAATTCTTTTGGTTTTCTACCACGAGCGATTTTGATTGCATATGAAAACCAAACATAGAAATTAATACATAAAAACTATACAAGACCTAGACTACTTGCTTCCTGACGGGCCGGCACCGTCGTTGCGTCGCTCCGTGGCCTGCATCTCCGCCGCCTCCCGCGCCGCCGCTATGGCTCGGTGCGCCGCCGCGTCCTCTTGCAGTGCCTGCTCCAGCCTCGCGTTGGCGGCCTCGTCCTTGAACGTCTCGAAAGACTCGACGAGGGCCCGCTGCTCCGCCGCCTTCTCCTCCGGCGTGGGCGCATCAGGGTCATCGGATGACCATGAAAGCTCCGAGTCATCAGAGTCCTCGGCTGCAGCGGCGGCCGCCAGCCTGCGATGTTCCAGGTCGGCGTCGACAGCCGCATGGGCCGCCCGCTCCTCCTCTGCTTCTTCCTCCGCGAGAGCCAGATCCGCGGCGTCCCTGACCGGGTGGAGGAGGTCGGTGCTGTCATCGGAGTCGAACCCGTCGTCCGAGCTCGAGGCCGGGGGAGGTGGAGTGGGAGGTGAAGGTGGAGGCACGGCAGCCTGGCCGCGTCCGGCGCTGCTCATGGTTGATCTACTGTGGCGCTACAGCAGCGACGGCTAGGGTTTAGTGCGGAGGAGATGAGATGCTGGTGCCCCTGTTTATATAGGTCGGAGGCAGGGCGACGGCCGCGGCACGCGGGGCAGCGCCATTACTACGCGCGGCACGCGAGGTAGCCGCAGACTGCCGAAGCGATGCCTCGCTGCCGCATACTGGCGGAGAAGACGCATCGACGCTGCTTCTGCTAGCTGCGCACGCTCGCGGAAGACGAGGCACGCCATTAACGCGGCCCTGCAAAGGCTGCGGCGCGCCGCCCGCAAGTAATGCCGCGGAAGACGAAGCAGTTGTCACGCTGCCAGGCGGGCCCGTGCCAGGACCAAGCGGTCACTTTGCGCGTCCGCGCAGCGTCCGCCGAGACGCAAACCTGCCGCATATTTGGGCCAGGTTTGCGTCTCTGCGGACGGCCCGGTCACTTTGCGTCGCGCCGCTGGAGAGGGTGCACGACGCATTTTCGGTCATGGCGGACACAAACGGTCGCTCAGCGTCCGTTTGCGTTGCGCCGCTGGAGATGCCCTAAGGGCACTTCTGGCGTTGGCGCTACCTACGGTTAAATTCGACGATAAATAACGTTGGATTGGACGAAATCTTAGCGTGGAGAGCGCCGAATTTCTAACCGTCTCCCCAGGTAGAAGCCTGGTCGGTGTTTTTGACTTTAGTTTCACAAATATACTCAAATTTCAGTGAATTTGACAAATTTTACCAATATTTAGCTTAGTTTTACAAATAAACGTTACAGTTTAACAAAGCAAGCAAATGATTCGATAAGTTTTGAAACAAAATAAATGGAAACTAGTTGGTGTTGCCTCGAAGCCTCCATATGTACTCCACCAGATCCTCCTGCAGCTGTTGATTCATTGTGGAGTCTCGAATCTCCTGACGAATAGCGATGAACGAAGCCCACGATGCCGGCACCTGATGATTAGGCTGTGCAAGAGGACCATTTCTGTCATATGGTGCAACTTGTTCGCTCAGAGGAACTAGATACTTTTGCTCGTTTTCAATAATCATGTTGTGTAAGCACACACAACAGTTCATCACCTCCCACATCTGATTTTGGACCAAGTCAAAGCGGGAACCGGATTACAGCAAATCTCTGCTGGAGGACACCAAATGCACGATCAACGTCCTTTTGGCAACCTTCTTGTTCCTTGATAAACTTCACTTCCTTCGGGATGACGAGGCTTGAGATAGTTTTCACAACTGTTGCCCACTTTGGATAAATACCGTCTGCAAGATAATATCCCTTGTTGTAGTGGCGGCCATTGATCACAAAGTCAACCAGGAGAGCATGACCCTCACCAACTGGGGGCTCACGCCTCCGTGGAAGCTCGCTCGGTACACCAATAGCGGCGAGGGCTTTTTCTCCGGAGGATCGTGTCATACCCTAGCGCCGCCCGTCGACAACAGCAGCGAGGAGTGGGGGGGGGGGGGGAAGAGGAGGAGGACGAGGAGGAGAAGGAGGAGGCTCCGCCCAACGTATTCAATAGCGGTGACTACGTCCTTAATGACGACGAGGAGGCGATGACGATCCAGCAGTTCGCCGTCATATTGGAGGCGGTTCCACCACCTTCGAATTCGCTCGAAACTAGTTTTCGGGAGACTGAACTCAATTTTTGCGGTTTGCCTTTTTTTGGGCTGTGTTAGAGATGCTCTAAGCGCAGTTACAAGACTGCAATTACTTGAACATCTCAAGAGCGAATACTTGGGGAACAGAGAAGAGTATTGCAGTGAATTGAGAATTCACCAGAGACGCATATTTTGACTTGAGAGATTCTGATCTAGATTTAATTGTTTTAGCCCTGATCACGATCGTAACACCATGTGATTTTCTAGTATACCAAAATTCTACGACGGCATGGATATATATAAAACAGTAAAAGCCATACAACAGTCGCAACAGCATGTCAATTCAATTCAATCAGACTTCCCACAATACTCTTCTCTCTGTTCTAGGAAAAACAGCTAGCAGTTTGCATCAACAATACTTTTCTCGCAGAAGCATGACAAATCCTCTGTGAAAAAAACGTTGGCTGTTTTTCAGATTAGGCAAGACGTAGTTGGTCTAAAGCCTTGGCGTGAGCTGACAGAAACGAACAGCTTCACAGCAAGCTGAATCCATCTAAGCTACTGTACTACTACAACCCTAGGTGAAGAACCGGATCTCAGAGATATCAACCTAGGCCCATATAGAGCAAGCAGTAGATGGGGAGAGGAGGGGACGATGTGGACATGACTTACCGGAGGAAACTCCAGCTCTCCCAGAGAAGACGAACGACGGAGGGATCTTTGGCGTGGGCGGTGTCGGAACAGAAAGAGCGGCCGACTACCGCAGGATGGGCGTGCGTCGTCAACAGAGAGAAACGCGAGGGGGGCGAGCGGCTCCGTTCCATCCATCCCAACTGAGGCCTTGTTCGGTTGCTCCCAACCCGGCCGGTAATGGGCCGAAATCCGCGTGGGTACGCCGGTGTTGGACTCCCAGGGATTAAATACCGGCCGCCCTTAGAACACGTTCGGTTAAACCGCGCCGGTTTCATATCCCTCCCGGTTTTGCCCAAAAACTCCCCGTTTAGCTGTTTTTTAAAAACACTAGGGCAGACCCGTGGATCGCATCCCGAGCGACGCCAACGAAACGAACATTTCCTCTCGGCCCTCTCCCCAACGGTGGCGGCGGCGGCGACTCGCCGGATGGGACGGCGGCGGCGACTCGACGGTGGCCGGCCGGAGGAGAGGAGCTCCTCGACTTGACGCCGCCCTTCCTCGATGCTGACGGAATCTCAAGACCTCCGGCATCTCCCCATCTAGCTCACATGTCTGCTCTGCCCGGGACGCATCCTTGATCGGGGGCGGCGGCGACGCATCCTGGAGGCTCCAGCCAATGGCGGCAGCGGAAACGCGTGGAGCAGGTGGCGACGGCGACACGTCTTGGAGCCGACGGCGGCGATGCTTCCTAGGTCGGGGGTGGCCGCAGTCCTGCAGCCGGTGGAGGCGCCGCGCCCTGGAGCCGGCGTCGACGGTGACGCACCATGGAGCCAGCGGCGATGTATCCTCAGTCGGGGGCGACCGCGACGACTCCTACAGCCGGCAGCGCCGCGCCTTGGAGCCAGCGGCGACGGTGACGTGTCCTGGAGCTAGCGGCGGCGCGATAACGTCTCGGAGCCGGCCGCAGCGCGTATTCCTCGAGCTGACAGCAGCTATGCATCGCCACGGCCGTCACATGTGCTGATTGCTGCCCGTCGTTGTCTGTGATACTTGCTGATTGCAGGGATTAACCGAATGGAAACAAATTGGAGAGATTGGTAGGGATTGTGGGGAGAGATGTAATGGGGATTGGGGTGATGGTTCGGGGTTCACCCGTATACCTGCAGGGATAGATTCTCTAGTGGATTTAACGCAGTGCAACCGAACGAAGCCTGAGGGTGTCAAGTGGATCCCACTTTTGTCCGACTTGTAGTATAATTTAAATTTTTTAGTATAAATTTTAACATCAAAATTTGAACTACATAGTATAAAATGACATCCCACTGGGATCCCACCTTGACACCCTAATCTCAACCCGCCATCACCCGGCGTGTATCGGGCGGGTCCGAAACCGGCCTGCCGAACGGCATGGCCTGGTTCATGGCGGTTTCAAAGAGGACCGGGATAAGACACAATAAAACCGGACAATTTCCTCTTGCCGAACAAGGCGGCCTACTAGTCCCTGGAAAAAGCGACTCCTCCCAGGAAAAAGAAAAGGATAGATAGCATCAAAGCTAGCGGAAAAGCCGCAGCGAGGAAACCCTAGGCACCATCGGTCCCTTTATTGAGCGGCGGCGCGGCGGAGATGGACACCCAGACGATGAGCACTGCATTTGCAGAGTTCAAGATCTACACCAGCGACAGCGACGGCGAGGTCGGGAGCAGTCGAATTCGTGGGGCTTCGACCCGGAAGGATATCGGGGCAAAGGGGGCACCGCGGAAGAGTCGAGCTCTTCGCGATGCGAACCGGGTCGATGCAAGGACTAGGACGGAGAGGCGCGATGGGAAGATATGGAAGAATCCTCCACCTGCTCCTCGAGGCGAGGAGGAGGAGGAGGAGGAAGAGGACGCGATCCCCATGTTCCGTAGAGCCTGGGAGACCTGCTTCGGCGGAACTTTCGGTTCCTTCGACGACGAAAGTAAGAAACCGTGTTTACTCATCTCAAATCCTCCCCCCTTTTTTTTTTGTCAAGCTACAGTCATATCAAGTTTCAGTAGATTTGGTATATGATTTCCTTGCGCAATGCGATTGTTGGTTGATGTAACCGCAATTAATCAACCACAAATCCCAACTAATCAGTAACCCATGTTCTGAAGATCCTTTGCATTGCATAGAGATGAGATACCAGACCAACCCATAGACCTATAAGCCAAACAATCATGCATATATACTTCTTGAGTATCGTGTTGTTCCTGGTAGTAAGCTGGCATTGCTATCTAACAATATATCTAAGCACTTAATTTTGCTTCTTGCAGCCACTCTTGCTCCGATGCGCTATACATATGGATCCGTCCCAGAAAACGCCGGTCCTAGCAGCACCTTGCAGATCTTCTCCATCAGAGTGGCTAGCCCAAAACATGGTCTCTCTTGGCCACTTCATGTCTATGGCTTCGTTGCCACCAGAGACTCAGCAGATCATAATCGCAACTTTCTCTTCAGACGCACAAGGAATAACTACCAAACTCTCACCCAAAAGGTGAGCACTGTCTAATTTTTATTTGCTTGTATACCTTCCTAATTTTGTCAGTCTCTTGCTGCTAGTAATATCTAGCATCATAATTAATCTACTGAGATTATATTGCCCCTCCCTCTGCACCTGTATATGTATCTCTTACAGTGGGCAATATCATCTTCTATTTGTCTTTCTGACATTCAATCCTAAACAATCCACCAAGTCCTTATAAGTATCCTTTTTTTTTTCTATGTGCTTTCTCTCTCTTTCTGTACACTGATTCGTTGCCATGCCAAGTAGTAATTTTAGTACTCTACATTGTTATCATTCGTGGAAATACTATATGTGGATAGAAATTTTGTATTTTACCCCACCCAAATTCTGTCTAAGCAAGTTCAACCTCAAACCAGACAGCTAAGCGGTCGTAACTAGAGCGGCACATAATCCTAGCTTTTGCTCCAGGCATAGCCATGACTTTGTTTCATTAATATGACTGGCTTGTTATATTCATCAGCCTTCCTTACTGCAGAATCCAGGTTTGCTGTTAACAGGCCCATCTCGGGCCATTGTACTATCCAATCAGATCACATTTGAGGTTCAACTAAAAGTCAAAGGCAGCAAAACAGAATCTGAAGATGAAGTCTTGACTTTCAAAGTCTTCGATTTCCACCAAGGGTCTCGTGGTGAGGACGGTATCCGCACATGTGTCCCCTGCAAGCGCTGCACGCTTCAGTTTGTGTTCACACCCTTGCTCTGTTCAGTTGAGGCCACCGTCAACATCCAGCTTGTTGATGGGTCATGGCCTGATAATTATCATGGACGGGTTTTCTCGTGCACCAGTGGTGTAGAAAATGCGAAGGTGATGCTGCTTGACTGTCCAGATACAAAAATGCCCGTCGATTCAGACGGCGTGTTTGAGCTGTCCAGGCGTGTTGTTTCCGTGGAGTTCGGCGGGAGTGATAAGCTGATGGTCTATGTGCAGGCCCGTCGTGTTGGTTTTCTTACAAGAGCTGAGGCTGTCTTCGAACCCAAGAAATCCGGCAAGAGTATTGGCACATGTGATCTTCGTTTCTGCAAGATGCAGGTCACTGTTGCCTGGTCCATACCCTCTCTACCTTGCCACAGAATGCCGGTAGCATAGGGGTTGTCCATGCGGGTAATGCTTGATGGTGCTTAAGCCTTGGATTGGAGGAGGTCCTCTTTGTTTAGTACAAAATGTCAACTCTCTTATGTAACCATTTTCAGTCAGTGTTCGCTAAATAATTTATGGTATCCAAACTGCATACGTTTTCGTTTATTTTGTCAGATGTAAGCCTGTGCTTTCCCAGCTGTGTTGTGAACTTGTGAGATATAAGCTTGTGCATACTTTGTCGTTTATTTGGGCGTGACAATATTGCACATTGAGTGTCTGATCCGAATGGGCTGGAAGAGCTTTACAAAATCTAGCTACAAGAGCTTTTAAAAGAGGCAAAAACGTGACGAACGATCCGGTTAAGCATTATGTAGTTTTGCCACGATTTGTACGGTTTCTGTCAGAGTCCGCAAACCAGTGAGACGTTCTTTTCTTTGTCTAGACAAATAGAGGGGAGAATGGGATGGTGCATTTGAACACGTGACCCCTAAATAGGCGTCGGCACTGTCACTGCCACTGGGTTCCCCATACGGCAGCCCTAATAAAAATTTAAATTTAAAATGACATTTAAAAACCGAAATTAACACGAATATTGACTAGTTTTATACAAAAGTGACTCAAATTTATACTAAAAACTTTTAAAAAAAACTAGCGGGGGCGTGAGTCGAAGGCGTTGAAGTCGAGTTTGTTGCCGTGAGTCGAAGGCGTTGAAGTCGAGTTTGTTGCCGTCGTCGCCGTCATCGTCGCTGGACGTGCCGAAGGACCAGTCGTCGTCCTCCTCCTCCTTTGGCGTCGGCGGCTCCGAAGGTCCGGCAAGGTCGACGAAGTTGGCGCCGTGGTCCTGGCGGACCACAGCGCCGTGGCACGGACCACGGCGCCGCTCGCCACGGGTCCATCGTCATTTGCCGGTAGTACTCCTCGACGGAGCGGTCAACGATGAAGTTTTGCTCGGGGAATTCCTCCGGGTCGTCGCCGCCACGGAGGGCCGCCAGCGCATGCACCTTCATCTCCCACCATTGCCTCTTCGCCGGCAGAAGTGGTGTTGGGGCGTGCTCCTCCTTGATGCGGCGGCATTGGGTCGACCCCATCGTCCGACGGGCCGGAGCGGAAGACGCGCTCCTCGCTCCGTCGTCGATGACAACACCACCTGAAGCGTGCGTGGCCGAGCGCGCGCGGTCGCCGGCGATGGATGACCTAGTGCGCGAGCTCCCCAGAGGCCGTCGTCCTTGCCGGTGGCAGCCTCTATAGAGGTGGCGCCACCGGCGCCATGCACCCGCTTGCAGTTAGTACAACGGGATGCGCGGAGGGTCGACGCGGACGCGCTAGCGGTAGCCGTACTGCTGCAGCGTGGCGTCGACGTCGCGGCCGAGCCACCAGGCACGGTAGCTAACGTTGTTGAAGCGGCCGTTCGCGTGGCCGCCCGCCCGCGCGAGCTCGATGGCACGCTCCTCTTCGAATCTCCGTGGCCACGCTGGGCTGTTGAGCGCGTTCGACGGCAGACTCCTCTCCGCCGACGTCATCTGCTTCCGCCACTCGGCGATGAGGGCGCGCAGCTCCGGTCCTGCCGGTGGCGGCGGTGGCACGGCAAAGCCGGCGTTGGAGATGTGCCACCCGTGCGGCATCTTGTACTGTACTGGCACGTGGATGCGCTGCCGCATACAGTACATCCGCCTCGTCGTACATTAGTTGCAGCGAGCGGAGCACGCCGCCACTGCCGCCGACCTCGCCGGTTGGGTTTTAAGGGAGGCGGCGAACGCGCATTGAAAGCACGTGGGGGAGGTGGGTGGATGCCGCCTGACCAGTCGCCGCCCTCGTGGCCGCTTCGGTTTCCACGCGGGAGGCCATTAACGCCGACGACCAACCTTCCCGCGTCGTTTCCAACGCGAACCGTCGCGTCCTCTCCCTGCCAAGGCAGCCCCACCCGCGAAAACCAACGTGCCGCGAGACGCCGGCGTGCCCGATTTGCGCCCTTCGCGAAGGGTCTGGTACGGGGTTGTCGGCGCTTCTATTGGGCTCAAAAAGTGCCCTTTTTGGGGCGCACCGGTGGGAGCCCATTGATACGCGCGAAGCACACGTCCGTTGGGAACCCCAAGTGGAAGGTATGATGCGTATAGACGCAAGTTTCTCTTAGTATGAAACCAAGGTTATCGAACCAGTAGGAGCCAACAAGCACGTGAAGGTTGTTGGTGGAGGAGTGTAGTGCGGCGCAACACCAGTGAAACCGACGCCAACGTGGAACCTGCACAACACAATCAAGATACTTTGCCCCAACGTAACAGTGAGGTTGTCAATCTCACCGGCTTGCTGAAAACAAAGGATTAAACGTATCGAGTGGAAGATGGTGTTTGTTTGCAAAGAACAGTAAGAAACAATGATTGCAGTAGAATGTATTCAGATGTAAAATAATGGACCGGGGTCCACAGTTCACTAGTGGTGTCTCTCCAATAAGATAACTAACATGCTGGGTGAACAAATTACAGGTGGGCAATTGACAAATCAAGATTCAATACATATCAACGATGATTACTATGTGATTTAATCAGGGCATTACGACAAAGTCCATAGACCTCTATCCAGCATGCATCTATGCCTAAATAATCCACCTTCGGGTTAGCATCCGCACCCCTCCAAGTATTAAGTTGCAAACAACGAGATAATTGCATTAAGTATGGTGTGTAATGTAATCAACACAAATATCCTTAGACAAAGCATTGATGTTTTATCCCTAGTAGCAACAGCACATCCACAACCTTAGAACCTCATCGTCACGATCCCAGATTCAATGGAGGCATGAACCCACTATCGAGCATAATTACTACCTCTTGGAGTTACAAGTATCAACTTGGCCAGAGCCTCTACTAGCAACGGAGAGCATGCAAGAAAATAAACAACACATATATGATAGATTGATAATCAACTTAACATAATATTCTAGATTCATCGGATCCCACCAAACACAACATGTAACATTAAAAATAGATGATCTTGATCATATGTTAGGCAGCTCACAAGATCTAAACATGATAGCTGATGCGCGTAAATGTACACGTCCGTTGGGAACCCCAAGAGGAAGGTATGATGCGCACAGTGGCAAGTTTTCCCTCAGAAAGAAACCAAGGTTGAATCGAACCAGGAGGAGCCAAGAAGCACGTTGAAGGTTGATGGTCGCGAAATGTGATGCGGCGCAACACCAGGGATTCCGGCGCCAACGTGGAATCTGCACAACAAAACCAAAGTACTTTGCCCCAACGAAACAGATGAGGTTGTCAATCTCACCGGCTTGCTCGTAACAAAGGATTAAACGTATCGAGTGGAAGATGTTTGCAAAGAAAACAAGTAAAACACAATTGCGAGAGATTGTATGCTATGTAAAGAATAGGACCGGGGTCCACAGCTCACTAGAGGTGTCTCTCCCATAAGATAAAAGCATGTTGGGTAAACAAATTACAGTCGGGCAATTGACAAATAGAGAAGGGCATAACAATGCATGTACATGATATGATAAATATAGTGAGATTTAATTGGGCATTACGACAAAGTACATAGACCGCCATCCAACTGCATCTATGCCTAAAAAGTCCACCTTCAGAGTTATCATCCGAACCCCATTCAGTATTAAGTTGCTAAGCAAACGCACAATTGCATTAAGTATGGTGCGTAATGTAATCGACAACTACATCCTTAGACATAGCATCAATGTTTTATCCCTAGTGGCAACAAGCACATCACAACCTTAGAACTTTCTATCACTCGTCCTGTGTGTCAATGAAGGCATGAACCCACTATCGAGCATAAATACTCCCTCTTGGAGTTAAGAGTAAAAACTTGGCCAGAGCCTCTACTAATAACGGAGAGCATGCAAGATCATAAACAACACATAAACAATAAATTGATAATTACCATAACATAGTATTCTCTATCCATCGGATCCCGACAAACACAACATATAGTATTACAGATAGATGATCTTGATCAGGTTAGGCAACTCACAAGATTCAACAATGAAGCACAACAAGGAGAAGACGACCATCTAGCTACTGCTATGGACCCATGGTCCAGGGGTGAACTACTCACTCATCACTCCGGAGGCGATCATGGCGATGAAGAGTCCTCCGGGAGATGAATCCCCTCTCCGGCAGGGTGCCGGAGGCGATCTCCCGAATCCCCCGAGATGGGATTCGCGGCGGCGGCGTCTCCGGGAAGGTTTTCCGTATCGTGGCTCTCGGCATCGGGGTTTTCGCGACGGAGGCTTTAAGTAGGCGGAAGGGTAACGTGGGGGGCCACACGAGGGCCCCACACCCTAGGTCGGCGCGGCCAGGGCCTGGGCCGCGCCGCCCTATGGTGTCGGCGCCTCGTGGCCCCACTTCCTTCCCTCTTCGGTCTTCTGGAAGCTCCGTGCAAAAATAGGACCCTGGGCGAAGATTTTGTCCAATTCCGAGAATATTTCCTTACTAGGATTTCTGAAACCAAAAACAACAGAAAACAACAACTGGCTCTTCGGCATCTTGTTAATAGGTTAGTTCCAGAAAATGCATAAATATGACATATAATGTGCATAAAACATGTAGGTATCATCAATAAAGTAGCATGGAACATAAGAAATTATCGATACGTTGGAGACGTATCAGCATCCCCAAGCTTAGTTCTGCTCGTCCCGAGCAGGTAAAACGATAACAAAGATAATTTCTGAAGTGACATGCCATCATAATCTTGATCATACTATTTGTAAACATATGTAATGAATGCAGCGATCAAAACAAAGGTAATGACATGAGTAAACAAGTGAATCATATAGCAAAGACTTTTCATGAATAGTACTTCAAGACAAGCATCAATAAGTCTTGCATAAGAGTTAACTCATAAAGCAATAAATCAAAGTAAAGGTGTTGAAGCAACACAAAGGAAGATTCAGTTTCAGCGGTTGCTTTCAACTTATAACATGTATATCTCACGGATATTGTCAACATAAAGTAATATAACAAGTGCAATATGCAACTATGTAGGAATCAATGCACAGTTCACACAAGTGTTTGCTTCTTAAGGTGGAAGGAGATAGGTAAACTGACTCAACAATAAAAGTAAAAGAAAGGTCCTTCAAAGAGGAAAGCATCGATTGCTGTATTTGTGCTAGAGCTTTTATTTTGAAAACATGAAACAATTTTGTCAACGGTAGTAATAAAGCATATGAGTTATGTAAATTATATCTTACAAGTTGCAAGCCTCATGCATAGTATACTAATAGTGCCCGCACCTCGTCCTACTTAGCTTGGACTACCGGGTCTTTGCATGCCATGTTTCAACCAAGTGTCACAAAGGGGTACCTCCATGCCGCTCGTACAAAGGTCTAAGGAGAATGCTCGCATTTTGGATTTCTCGCTTTTGATTATTCTCAACTTAGACATCCATACCGGGACAACATGGACAACAGATAATGGACTCCTCTTAAATGCATAAGCATGTAGCAATGATTATTATTCTCATATGAGATTGAGGATATATGTCCAAAACTGAAACTTTCACCATGATTCATGGCTTTAGTTAGCGGCCCAATGTTCTTCTCTAACAATTTTGCATGCTCCAATCACTAAAATGATAGATCCTTCAGACAAGACGGACATGCATAGTAACTCACATGATATTCAACAATAGTTGATGGCGTTCCCCAGAAGCATGGTTATCGCACAACAAGCAACTTAATAAAAGATAAAGTGCATAAGTACATATTCAATACTACGATAGTTTTTAAGGCTATTTTGTCCCATGAGCTATATATTGCAAAGGTGAATGATGGAATTTTAAAGATAGCACTCAAGCAATTTACTTTGGAATGGCGGAGAAATACCATGTAGTAGGTAGGTATGGTGGACACAAATGGCATAGTGGTTGGCTCAAGGATTTTGGATACATGAGAAGTATTCCCTCTCGATACAAGGTTTAGGCTAGCAAGGTTATTTGAAGCAAACTCAAGGATGAACAAGTGCAGCAAAACTCACATAAAAGACATATTGTAAACATTATAAGACTCTACACCGTCTTCCTTGTTGTTCAAAACTCAATACTAGATATTATCTAGACCTTAGAGAGACCAAATATGCAAATCAAATTTTAGCAAGCTCTATGTATTTCTTCATTAATGGGTGCAAAGCATATGATGCAAGAGCTTAAACATGAGCACAACAATTGCCAAGTATCACATTATCCAAGACATTTAGAATTACTACATGTAGCATTTTCCAATTCCAACCATATAACAATTTAACGAAGAAGAAACTTCGCCTTGAACATTATGAGTAAAACCTAAGGACATATTTGTCCATATGCAACAGCGGAGCGTGTCTCTCTCCCACAAAGTGAATGCTAGGATCCATTTTATTCAAACAAAAACAAAAACAAAAACAAACCGACGCTCCAAGTAAAGAACACAAGATGTGATTGAATAAAAATATAGTTTCAGGGGAGGAACCTGATGATGTTGTCGATGAAGAAGGGGATGCCTTGGGCATCCCCAAGCTTAGACGCTTGATTCTTCTTATAATATGCAGGGGTGAACCACGGGGGCATCCCCAAGCTTAGAGCTTTCACTCCTCTGGATCATAGTATATCATTCTCCTCTCTTGACCCTTGAAAACTTCCTTCACACCAAACTTCAAGCAAACTCATTAGAGGGTTAGTGCACAATTAATAATTCACACATTCAGAGGTGACACAATCATTATTTACACTTCTGGACATTGCATAAAGCTACTGGACATTAATGGATCAAAGAAATAAATCCAACATAGTAAAAAAGGCAATGCGAAATAAAAGGCAGAATCTGTCAAAAACAGAACAGTCCGTAAAGACGAATTTAAAGCTGGCACCAGACTTGCTCAAATGGAAAAACTCAAAACTAATGAAAGTTGCGTACATATCTGAGGATCACGCTCGTAAATTGGCAGATTTTTTCGAATTTTCTACAGAGGCCTGTGCCCAGATTCGTGACAGACAGCAATGCTGTTTCTGCGCAGCGATCCCAAATATAACATCAACTTTAACATAGAAACTTTACTTGGCACAAAAACATGATAAGGAGAGGTTGCTACAGTAGTAAACAACTTCCAAGACTCAACAAAACAAAAATTGCTGTAGTAAAAACATGGGTTGTCTCCCATAAGCGCTTTTCTTTAACGCCTTTCGCCTAGGCGCGAAAGTGCAAATCACGTAACATCGAGAGTAGAAGCATCAACATCATAACTTGTTCTAATAATAGAATCAAAAGGCAACTTCATTCTCTTTCTAGGGAAGTGTTCCATACCTTTCTTGAGAGGAAATTGATATTTAATATTACCTTCCCTCATATCAATAACAGCACCAACGGTTCGAAGAAAAGGTCTTCCCAACACAATAGGACAAGATGCATTGCATTCGATATCCAAAACAACATAATCAACGGGGACAAGGTTATTGTTAACCGTAATATGCACATTATCAATCCTCCCCAAAGGTTTCTTTTTAACATTATCGGCAAGATTAACATCCAAATAACAATTCTTCAATGGTGGCAAGTCAAGCATATCATAAATCTTTTTAGGCATAACAGAAATACTTGCACCAAGATCACATAAAGCATTACATTCAAAGTCATTGAATTTCATTTTAATGATGGGCTCCCAACCATCTTCTAACTTTCTAGGAATAGAAGTTTCAAGTTTTAGTTTCTCTTCTCTAGCTTTTATGAGAGCATTTGTAATATGTTTTGTAAAGGCTAAATTTATAGCACTAGCATTAGGACTTTTAGCAAGTTTTTGTAAGAACTTTATAACTTCAGAGATGTGGCAATCATCAAAATCTAAATCATTATGAGCTACAGCAATGGGATCATTGTTCCCAAGGTTGGAAAAAATTTCAGCAGTTTTATCATAAGCAGTTTCAGCAGTTTTAGCAATTTCAGGCAGTTTTGTACGCTTTGCACTAGAAGTAGAAACATTGCCAACACCAATTATTTTACCATTGATAGTAGGAGGTGCAGCAACATGTGAAGAATTAGCATTACTAGTGGTGGTAATAGTCCAAACTTTAGCTACATTATTCTCTTTAGCTAGTTTTTCATTTTCTTCTCTATCCCACCTAGCACGCAACTCAGCCATTAATCTTATATTCTCATTAATTCTAACTTGGATGGCATTTGCTGTAGTAGTAATCTTATTATCAATATCATCATTAGGCATAACTTTCAATTTTAAAAGATTAACGTCAGAGGCAAGTCTATCAACTCTAGAAGCAATAGTATCAACTTTATCAAGCTTTTCCTCAACAGATTTGTTAAAAGCAGTTTGTGTACTAATAAATTCTTTAAGCATGGTTTCAAGACCAGGGGGTATACTCCTATTATTATTTTAAGAATTCCCATAAGAATTACCATAACCATTACCATTAGCAGAAGGATATGGCCTATAGTTATTACCAGAGTTGTTCCTATAAGCATTGTTGTTGAAATTATTGTTTTTAATGAAATTCACATCAACATTTTCTTCTTGAGCAACCAATGAAGCTAAAGGAACATTATTTGGATCAACATTAGATCTACCATTCACAAGCATAGACATAATCACATCAATCTTATCATTCAAGGAAGAGGTTTCTTCAACAGAATTTACCTTCTTACCTTGTGGAGCTCTTTCCGTGTGCCATTCAGAGTAATTTATCATCATATCATCAAGAAGTTTTGTAGCCGCCCCCAATGTGATGGACATAAAGGTACCTCCAGCAGCTGAATCCAATAAATTCCGCGAAGAAAAATTTAGTCCTGCATAGAAGGTTTGGATGATCATCCAAGTAGTCGATCCATGGGTTGGGCAATTCTTTACCAAAGTTTTCATTCTCTCCCATGCTTGAGCAACATGTTCAGTATCTAATTGCTTAAAATTCATTATGCTACTTCTCAAAGATATAATTTTAGCGGGAGGATAATATCTACCAATGAAAGCATCCTTGCATTTAGTCCATGAATCAATACTATTCTTAGGCAAAGATAGCAACCAATCTTTAGCTCTTCCTCTTAATGAGAAAGGAAACACTTTCAATTTAATAATATCACCATCTACATCCTTATACTTTTGCATTTCACAAAGTTCAACAAAATTATTGAGATGGGCAACAGCATCATCAGAACTAACACCAGAAAATTGATCTCTCATAACCAAGTTCAGTAAAGCGAGTTTAATTTCAAAGAATTCTGCTGTAGTAGCAGGGTGGAGCAATAGGTGTGCATAGGAAATCATTATTATTTGCATTTGTGAAGTCACACAACTTAGTATTTTCAGGAGTATTCATTTTAGCAACGGTAAATAAAACAAACTAGATAAAGTAAATGCAAGTAACTATTTTTTTTGTGTTTTTGATATAGAGAGCAAGACAATAAATAAAGTAAAACTAGCAACTAATTTTTTTGTGTTTTGTTTAGGTGCAGCAAACAAAGTAGTAAATAAAATAAAGCAAGACAAAAACAAAGTAAAGATATTGAGAAGTGGAGACTCCCCTTGCAGCGTGTCTTGATCTCCCCGGCAACGGCGCCAGAAAACAGGCTTGATGCGCGTAAATGTACACGTCCGTTGGGAACCCCAAGAGGAAGGTATGATGCGCACAGTGGCAAGTTTTCCCTCAGAAAGAAACCAAGGTTGAATCGAACCAGGAGGAGCCAAGAAGCACGTTGAAGGTTGATGGTCGCGAAATGTGATGCGGCGCAACACCGTGGATTCCGGCGCCAACGTGGAATCCGCACAACAAAACCAAAGTACTTTGCCCCAACAAAACAAGTGAGGTTGTCAATCTCACCGGCTTGCCGTAACAAAGGATTAAACGTATCGAGTGGAAGATGTTTGCAAAGAAAACAGTAAAACACAATTGCAGTAGATTGTATGCTATGTAAAGAATAGGACCGGGGTCCACAGCTCACTAGAGGTGTCTCTCCCATAAGATAAAAGCATGTTGGGTAAACAAATTACAATCGGGCAATTGACAAATAGAGAAGGGCATAACAATGCATGTACATGATATGATAAATATAGTGAGATTTAATTGGGCATTACGACAAAGTACATAGACCGCCATCCAACCGCATCTATGCCTAAAAAGTCCACCTTCAAAGTTATCATCCGAACCCCATTCAGCATTAAGTTGCTAAGCAACGAGACAATTGCATTAAGTATGGTGCGTAATGTAATCGACAACTACATCCTTAGACATAGAATCAATGTTTTATCCCTAGTGGCAACAAGACATCACAACCTTAGAACTTTCGTCACACGTCCTGAGTGTCAATGAAGGCATGAACCCACTATCGAGCATAAATACTCCCTCTTGGAGTTAAGAGTAAAAACTTGGCCGAGCCTCTACTAATAACGGAGAGCATGCAAGATCATAAACAACACATAAACAATAAATTGATAATTACCATAACATAGTATTCTCTATCCATCGGATCCCGACAAACACAACATATAGTATTACAGATAGATGATCTTGATCATGTTAGGAAGCTCACAAGATCCAACATTGAAGCACAACAAGGAGAAGACGACCATCTAGCTACTGCTATGGACCCATGGTCCAGGGGTGAACTACTCACTCATCACTCCGGAGGCGATCATGGCGATGAAGAGTCCTCCGGGAGATGAATTCCCTCTCCGGCAGGGTGCCGGAGGCGATCTCCTGAATCCCCCGAGATGGGATTCGCGGCGGCGGCGTCTCTGGAAGGTTTTCCGTATCGTGGCTCTCGCATCGGGGTTTTTGCGACGGAGGCTTTAAGTAGGCGGAAGGGTAACGTGGGGGGCCACACGAGGGCCCCACACCCTAGGTCGGCGCGGCCAGGGCCTGGGCCGCGCCGCCCTATGGTGTCGGCGCCTCGTGGCCCCACTTCCTTCCCTCTTCGGTCTTCTGGAAGCTCCGTGCGAAAATAGGACCTTGGGCGAAGATTTCGTCCAATTCCGAGAATATTTCCTTACTAGGATTTGTGAAACCAAAAACAGCGTAAAACAAGAATCGGCTCTTCGGCATCTTGTTAATAGGTTAGTTCCAGAAAATGCATAAATATGACATATAATGTGCATAAAACATGTAGGTATCATCAATAAAGTAGCATGGAACATAAGAAATTATCGATACGTTGGAGACGTATCAATATCACAAGCGGAGGAGACAACCATCTAGCTACTGCTATGGACCCATAGTCCAAGGATGAACTACTCACGCATCAATCCGGAGGCGGGCATGATGATGTAGAGCCCCTTCGGTGATGATTCCCCTCTCCGGCAGGGTGCCGGAGGCGATCTCCTGAATCCCCCGAGATGGGATTGGCGGCGGCGTCTCTGGAAGGTTTTCCGTATCGTGGCTCTCGGTACAGGGGTATTCGCGACGAAGGCTTTAAGTAGGCGGAAGGGCGGAGTCGGAGGGGTCACGGGGGGCCCACACACTAGGACCGCGCGGGCCCCCCTAGGCCGCGCCGCCCTAGCGTGGCGGCGCCCGTGGCCCCACTTCCTTTCCCCCTCGGTCTTCTGGAAGCTTCGTGTAAAAATAGGACCCTGGGCGTTGATTTCGTCCAATTCCGAGAATATTTCCTTACTAGGATTTCTGAAACCAAAAACAGCGAAAAACAAGAATCGGCGCTTCGGCATCTTGTTAATAGGTTAGTGCCAGAAAATGTATAATAATGCTGTAAAGTATGTAAAAAACATTCAAGTATTGTCATAAAAGTAGCATGGAACATAACAAATTATAGATACGTTTGAGACGTATCAAGCATCCCCAAGCTTAGTTCCTACTCGCCCTCGAGTAGGTAAACGATAACACAAATAATTTCTGAAGTGACATGCTACCAACATAATCTTGATCAACATTATTGTAAAGCATATGAGATGAATGAAGTGATCTGAAGCAAAAGATTGCTAACAAAGATAATGACTAAACAAATGAATCATATAGCAAAACTTTTCATGAATAGTACTTTAAAGACAAGTATCAACAAGACTTGCATAAGAGCTAACTCATAAGCAATAAATTCAAAGTAGAATGCATTGAAGCAACACAAAGGATGATTAAGTTTCAGCAATTGCTTTCAACTTGTAACATGTATATCTCATGGATATTTGTCAACATAGAGTAATATAACAAGTGCAATAAGTAAACATGTAAGAATCAATGCACACAGTTAACACGAGTGTTTGCTTCTAAGATAGAAAGAAGTGGGTAGACTGACTCAACATAAAGTAAAAGAATGGCCCTTCGCAGAGGGAAGCATGGATTACTATTTTTGTGCTAGAGCTTTTGTTTTGAAAACATAGAAACAATTTTGTCAACGGTAGTAATAATTAATATGTGCTATGCATAATACTTCCTACAAGTTGCATGCCTCATGCATAGAGTACTAATAGTGCTCGCACCTTGTCCTAATCAGCTCGGATAACACGGATTATCATCACATGACATATGTTTCAACCAAGTGTCACAAAGGGGTACCTCTATGCCGCCTATACAAAGGTCTAAGGAGAAAGCACGCATTGGATTTCTCGCTTTTGATTATTCTCAACTTAGACATCCATACCGGGACAACATAGACAACAGATAATGGACTCCTCTTTTAATGCTTAAGCATTCAACAACAAATAATATTCTCATAAGAGATTGAGGTTGTATGTCCAAACTGAAACTTCCACCATGATACATGGCTTTAGTTGGCTGCCCAATGTTCTTCTCTACCATATGCATACTCAAACCATTTGATCATGAAATCACACTTACTTCAGACAAGACGAACATGCATAGCATCTCACATGATATCCAACAAAGGTAAAAATTTGATGGCGTCTCCAGAAACATGGTTACCGCTCAACAAGCAACTTATAAGAATTAAGACACATAATTACATATTCATCACCACAATAGTTTTTAAGCTATTTGTCCCATGAGCTATATATTGCAAAGATAAAGGAATGAAATTTTAAAGGTAGCACTCAAGTAATTTACTTTGGAATGGCAGAAAAATACCACATAGTAGGTAGATATGGTGGACACAAATGGCATGGGTTTTGGCTCAAAGTGTTTGGATACACGAGAAGCATTTCCTCTCAGTACAAGGTTTGGGCTAGCAAGGTTGTTTGAAGCAAACACAAGTATGAACAGGTACAACAAAACTTACACAAGAACATATTGCAAGCATTATAAGGCTCTACACTGTCTTCCTTGTTGTTCAAACATTTTACCCGAAAATATCTAGACTTAGAGAGACCAATCATGCAAACCAAATTAAACAAGCTCTACGGTAGTTCTTCATTAATAAATTAAACTACATGATGCAAGAGCTTAAACATGACCTATGAGAGCTCAAACAATTGCCAAGTTATTCCAAACCATATGCAGCATTTTCTGATTCCAACCAAATAGCAATTTAACGAAGCAATTTCAGCCTTCGCCATAAACATTAAAGCACAATTAAGAACACAAGTGTTCCATATGAAAAAGCGGAGCGTAATATCTCCAATATAAGGATGGTGGGATCCAACTTTATTCAAACCAAAACGAAAATAAAAGCAAACCGACGCTCCAAGTAAAGAACATAAGATGTGATGGAATAAAAATATAGTTTCACTAGAAGTGACTTGATAATGTTGTCGATGAAGAAGGGGATGCCTTGGGCATCCCCAAGCTTAGATGCTTGAGTCTTCTTAAAATATGCAGGGATGAACCACCGGGCATCCCCAAGCTTAGACCTTTCACTCTTCTTGATCATAGTATATCATCCTCTTCTCTTGACCCTTGAAAACTTCCTCCACACCAAACTTCAAGCAAACTCATTAGAGGGTTAGTGCATAATTAAAAATTCACACATTCAGAGGTGACACAATCATTATTAACACTTCTGGACATTGCACAAAGCTTCTGAAAGTTAATGGGACAAAGAAACTCATTCAACATAGCAAAAGCGGCAATGCGAAATAAAAGGCAGAATCTGTCAAAAACAGAACAGTCCGTAAAGACGAATTTTGCAGGGGCACTTATCTTGCTCAAACGGAAAAACTCAAAACTAATGAAAGTTGCGTACATATCTGAGGATCACTCATGTAAATTTTCAGATTTTTTTTGACTCTTCTACAGAGAGATATGTGCGAATTCGTGACAGACAGCAATGCTGTTTCTGCGCAGCAATCCAAATCTAGCATAAACTTTACCATAGAGACTTCACTTGGCACAAAAACATGATAAGGAGAGGTTGCTATAGTAGTAAACAACTTCCAAGACTCAACAATATAGTAAATAAAATGAAACTTGGGTTATCTCCCAAGAAGTGCTTTTCTTTAACGCCTTTCAGCTAGGCGCAGAAAGTGCAAATCAAGTAACATCAAGAGAAGAAGCATCAGCATCATAGCTTGTTCTAATAATAGAATCAAAAGGCAACTTCATTCTCTTTCTAGGGAAGTGTTCCATACCTTTCTTGAGAGGAAATTGATATTTAATATTACCTTCCTTCATATCAATAACAGCACCAACAGTTCGAAGAAAAGGTCTTCCCAACACAATAGGACAAGATGCATTGCATTCAATATCCAAGACAACAAAATCAACGGGGACAAGGTTATTATTAACCGTAATACGAACATTTTCAATCCTCCCCAAAGGTTTATTTTTAACATTATCAGCAAGATTAACATCCAAATAACAATTTTTCAACGGTGGCAAGTCAAGCTTATCATAAATTTTCTTAGGCATAACAGAAATACTTGCACCAAGATCACATAAAGCATTACATCCAAAATCATTGAATTTCATCTTAATGATGGGATCCCAACCATCTTCTAACTTCCTAGGAATAGAAGCTTGAAGTTTTAATTTCTCTTCCCTAGCTTTAATGAGAGCATTTGTAATATGTTTTGTAAAGGCTAAATTTATAGCACTAGCATTAGGACTTCTAGCAAGTTTTTGTAAGAACTTTATAACTTCAGTAATATGACAATCATCAAAATCTAAACCATTATGTTCTACAACAATGGAATCATTGTCACCAATATTTTGAAATTTTTTAGCAGTTTTATCACAAGCAGTTTCAGCAGTTTCAGGCAATTTTGCACGCTTTGTACTAAGAGTAGAAACATTGCCAACACCAATTATTTTACCATTGATAGTAGGAGGTGTAGCAACATGTGTAGAATCAACATTACTAGTGGTGGTAGTAGTCCATACTTTAGCTACATTATTCTCTTTAGCAAGTTTTTCTTTTTCTTCTCTATCCCACCTAGCATGCAATTCAGCCAACATTCTAATATTATCATTAATTCGAAATTGGATGGCATTTGTTTTAGCAAACCTAGCATCTTTAACTTCCTCAGGCATAACTTTCAATTTTAAAAGATCAACATCAAGAGCAAGACTATCAACCTTAGAAGCAAGAACATCAATTTTACCAAGCTTTTCTTCAACAGTTTTATTGAAAGCAGTTTGTGTACTAATAAATTCTTTAAGCATGAAGTCAAGACCATAGGGTACACTCTTATTATTGTTGTAAGAATTACCATAAGAATTACCATAACCATTACCATTATTAGAAGGATATGGCCTATAGTTGTTGTTACCATAATTATTCCTATAAGCATTGTTGTTGAAATTATTTCTCTTTATGAAATTCACATCAACATTTTCTTCTTGAGCAACCAATGAAGCTAAAGGAACATTATTAGGATCAATATGAGATCTACCATTTGCAAGCATAGACATAATAGCATCAATCTTATCACCCAAAGAAGAGGTTTCTTCAACAGAATTTACCTTCTTACCTTGAGGAGTTATTTCAGTGTGTCATTCAGAGTAATTGATCATCATATCATCAAGTAGTTTAGTTGCGGCGCCCAGGGTGATGGACATAAAAGTACCTCCAGCAGCTGAATCCAATAGGTTCCTCGAGGAAAAATTCAATCCTGCATAAAACGTTTGGATGATCATCCAAGTAGTCAGTCCATGGGTTGGGCAATTTTTTACCAAAGATTTCATTCTCTCCCATGCTTGAGCAACATGTTCATTATCAAATTGTTTAAAGTTCATAATGCTACTTCTCAAAGATATAATCTTAACAGGAGGATAATATTTACCAATAAAAGCATCTTTACATTTAGCCCATGAATCAATACTATTTTTAGGCAAAGAAAGCAACCAATCTTTAGCTCTTCCTCTTAATGAGAAAGGAAACAATTTCAGTTTTATAATATCACCATCTATATCCTTATACTTTTGCATTTCACGAAGTTCAACAAAATTATTAAGATGGGCAGCGAGCATCATCAGTACTAACACCAGAAAATTGCTCTCTCATAACAAGATTCAGTAAAGCAGGTTTAATTTCATAGAATTCTGCTGTAGTAGCAGGTGGAGCAATAGGAGTACATATAAAATCATTATTATTTGTGCTAGTGAAATCACACAACTTAGTATTTTCAGGAGTACCCATTATAACCGTAATAAAAGTAAACTAAGCAAGTAGAATAAAGACAAGTAACTAATTTTTTTGTGTGTTTTTGATATAGAGCTAGTAAATAAAACAGAAAGTAAAGTAACTAATTTTTTTGTGTTTTTAATATGAAGCAAACAAGACAGTAAATAAAATAAAGTAAAGCAAGACAAAAACAAAGTAAAGAGATTGGATGTAGAGACTCCCTTGCAGCGTGTCTTGATCTCCCCAGCAACGGCGCCAGAAATTTAGCTTGATACGCGCGAAGCACACGTCCGTTGGGAACCCCAAGTGGAAGGTATGATGCGTATAGAAGCAAGTTTCCCTCAGTATGAAACCAAGGTTATCGAACCAGTAGGAGCCAAGAAGCACGTGAAGGTTGTTGGTGGAGGAGTGTAGTGCGGCGCAACACCAGTGAAACCGGCGCCAACGTGGAACCTGCACAACACAATCAAGATACTTTGCCCCAACGTAACAGTGAGGTTGTCAATCTCACCGGCTTGCTGAAAACAAAGGATTAAACATATCGAGTGGAAGATGGTGTTTGTTTGCAAAGAACAATAAGAAACAATGATTGCAGTAGAATGTATTCAGATGTAAAAGAATGGACCGGGGTCCACCGTTCACTAGTGGTGTCTCTCCAATAAGATAACTAACATGCTGGGTGAACAAATTACAGGTGAGCACTTGAAAAATCAAGATTCAATACATATCAACGATGATTACTATGTGATTTAATCAGGGCATTACGACAAAGTACATAGACCGCTATCCAGCATGCATCTATGCCTACATAATCCACCTTCGGGTTAGCATCCGCACCCCCTCTAGTATTAAGTTGCAAACAACAGATAATTGCATTAAGTATGGTGCGTAATGTAATCAACACAAATATCCTTAGACAAAGCATTGATGTTTTATCCCTAGTAGCAACAACACATCCACAACCTTAGAACTTACTGTCACGATCCCAGATTCAATGGAGGCATGAACCCACTATCGAGCATAATTACCCCCTCTTGGAGTTACAAGTATCAACTTGGCCAGAGCCTCTACTAGCAACGGAGAGCATGCAAGAACATAAACAACACATATATGATAGATTGATAATCAACTTAACATAGTATTCTAGATTCATCGGATCCCACCAAACACAACATGTAGCATTACAAATAGATGATCTTGATCATGTTAGGCAGCTCACAAGATATAAACATGATAGCACAAGCGGAGAAGACAACCATCTAGCTACTGCTATGGACCCATAGTGCAAGGATGAACTACTCACGCATCAATCCGGAGGCGGGCATGATGATGTAGAGACCCTCCGGTGATGATTCCCCTCTCCGGCAGGGTGTCGGAGGCGATCTCCTGAATCCCCCGAGATGGGATTGGCGGCGGCGGCGTCTCTGGAAGGTTTTCCGTATCGTGGCTCTCAGTACAGGAGTATTCGCGACGAAGGCTTTAAGTAGGCGAAAGGGCGGAGTCGGAGGGGTCACGGGGGGCCCACACACTAGGGCCGCGCGGGCCCCTCCTAGGCCGCGCCGCCCTAGCGTGGCGGCGCCCCGTGGCCCCACTTCCTTTCCCCCTCGGTCTTCTGGAAGCTTCGTGTAAAAATAGGACCCTGGGCGTTGATTTCGTCCAATTCCGAGAATATTTCCTTACTAGGATTTCTGAAACAAAAAACAACAGAAAACAGCAACTGGCGCTTCAGCATCTTGTTAATAGGTTAGTGCTGTAAAATGTATAATAATGCTGTAAAGTATGTATAAAACATTCAAGTATTGTCATAAAAGTAGCATGGAACATGAGAAATTATAGATACGTTTGAGACGTATCACCCATTTTCGATGTCGGCCCCCAAAATGCTATCGTGGCCGATGGTGGAGATGCGCTTAGGCTACCCATAGTGCTAGTATCATGCATATTGGTCCTACAAAAATGATGATGTTGCAGCTAATTAAGGAGGAGAGGGGAGATTAGAGTAACATAGGTGGATACTGTATCATAGCGCATATCACGAGAAAATTTAATACCAAATAAATCTTGTACACAAATTTGCGTTGAGATTCAAAAAAAGCAATAATATAGCATCGCTTTGATACTACTCTATGGTACTACCTACTCCAAATATAGTATCATACACAAATATCATATGCATGATGTTACTACATGATACTTACCACTATGACCAGCCTTAGTACTTAGCAGTGGATTATCACAAAAATTATCTTGGTAGTAATAATAAATTGGGAACAGTTGTCCCCCGCTCTTTGGCCTCGCCTGGTCAAGGAGAGGAGGCTCCTGAGCCCTTCCCGGGGCAGTCCGGGCCATGCCTTGGCCTAGTCGCCCCGCTTCATTGTCCTCAGCTTTTTTCGATGGGACGTTCCCAGGAGGAGGCTGTAGGCAGCTCCTCGCCCAGTTGGTCCTGTTTTTCTTGACTTGTCTGTTCGTCCAGATTCGCCTTTGTCTAGGAGCACTTGTCCGCCACTAGGGTGCGTACGTCAAAGGGTAAACCTTAGTGTAGTTAGACGGTTTTCTTCGTGCTACATACCTGACTTGCTCGTTGAGATCGCGTCCGGGATGCCATGGGCCGGATTCTGCGAGCCGCGGCGTAATCATGTGGACCCTGGGTCCCATTACACCGACAATACTGGGTCGCGCTACTATGCAGTGCGCAACCTAAAAAATTTGGTTAGTCCAGAAGTTTGTTTAGTTCATCAGAACAATGCCAACGAGGTACCCGAGTATGATATCTATCTAGTTTTATTTTCGCTCAATGAATATGATGGATGTTTCAACTATGATAACACTGATTGCATTAGTATAGGTTTGACAATTATGTGATATTGTACGTCTATATTCATTCTTTGTACCATTTCCATTTCATGTTGTTGATCTTGCCAATTTCACGTGGAAATTGTTAACTTCTATGCTGAACAACTGCTGGTTCATTAAAGTAAGTAGGTAGCTATTTGTTGTACCTTTATACCAGATCCACCTACTTGTAAGTTGGTCTCATGTATGTCATTGATTTCAAGGAAAAGAATAATTCTTAAGGAGTGTCACGTCAGCCTGAGAAATAGCTTCTCCACCGTTGTACATGATGCACTGGTAAGACAGCTTTCAACGAGTCATCTCTAACGAGAACAAATCTTCCTGCATCTGATAACCTTGTTCCTTTATTGCAAACCAAGACTGAAATGAGAGAATAGCTTTGTGTACCTATGGTATCTGGAGAACCTAAGAGTGAGGCCAAGGAAGTATCCACTAGATCAATAATGAATGACCTTGCTTCAGATCTGGCGATAGAGAAGAGGGCCAGCATGGGATGTTGTTAGCTTCCAGTGTGATCAAATGGATGAGCTGGACAACATTGTACAAGAAGCTGAAAAGCATCAGGCTGACATGGAGGCAAGGATTGACAAGTTAGGCGAGATAATACTGAATCAAAGATAGCAATTTTGACCCAGATAATGTCATGCCTAACGTCGCACGGTCGAACAGTTATATTTCCTCTCTTTGGTCTTGCTAGTTGGACGCTTAATGATGGTGCACAATGTCGGAGAATTTGTTATGAACCTGTAATTTCTTCTTGAGGAATTATAAGTCTGTAATAAAAAAAATATTTGAGGAGAATGAATCTGTAATAAACTTTTTATTTGAGGAGAGCGAATCTGTAATAATTAATAATAACTAACGTGGTTATTGTTGGTTATTTTTAAGCTATTGGGCTTTACAGCTTAATGGGCCCATTCAAAAGTTCCTCCAAAATGGGATGCAAAAAGCATATCGATATCTAAAGGTATAATAGATGCCCCCCATAGGGGGCCTCACAGCGATTAGAGCACGTGGACCGTTGGATCTTCCCGTCAAGCTAATCTTGTCCATCCATTGTGGCTCAGAGCGGGGCTTGGTGGTTGGCAGCACCAGCGCGTGGGAGTTTTCCCCTTGTCCTTCAGCTAGCTAAAGCCATGAAACAGACATGTTTTACCCGCCTCAGACTGCTCTTGGGCCCTACCTTTGGCCTGGCCCGCTCGTCGGTTGCTGTGGGTGGCTTTTGATTCGGTTGGGCGTGGGATCGACATGTGGAAAATATCTCCACCGACAGGGGTAGTTTCGGGTTTCCTCCTGCCTGAGACAAAACCAGAGACTTCCAGGACAAACCCTACCCATTCGTCCTCTCCTCTCGCGTACCCACCCTCCACATCCCGCCGCCACCCATGCTCTGGCTCCTCCTCACGCAGGCGTGGCCACCCCAACCTCATCCTCTGCGCCGGCGCCGCCATCCTGCCTCCTCGCGCGCTCAACTTCGTCTCGTTTGGGCTCTCTTCTCTGCGCCACTGCTGCGCGTCATGCCGTCGGTGGGAGGAGCGGCTGGTGGAGCTCCGCCCGTCTGATGTCTACGTTCCCCCTCCTTTCCTGTAGACAGTGTTGGGCCTCCAAGTGCAGAGGTTTGTAGAACAGCAGCAAGTTTTCCCTTAAGTGGATCACCCAAGGTTTATCGAACTCAGGGAGGAAGAGGTCAAAGATATCCCTCTCATGCAACCCCGCAACCACAAAGCAAGAAGTCTCTTGTGTCCCCAACACACCTAATAGGTGCACTAGTTCGGCGAAGAGATAGTGAAATACAGGTGGTATGAATATATATGAGCAGTAGCAACGGTGCCAGAAAATAGCTTGCTGGCGTGTAGTTGATGGTGGTAGTATTGCAGCAGTAGTAACACAGTAAAACAGTAAACAAGCAGTAGTAACTCAGCAGTATTTAGGAACAAGGCCTAGGGATTACACTTTCACTAGTGGACACTCTCAACATTGATCACATAACAGAATAGATAAATGCATACTCTACACTTTTGTTGGATGATGAACACATTGCGTAGGATTACACGAACCCTCAATGCCGGAGTTAACAAGCTCCACAATAATGCTCATATTTTAGTAACCTTTAGTGTAAGATAGATCAAAACGACTAAACCAAGTACTAGCATAGCATGCACACTCGTCACCTTCATGCATATGTAGGAGGAATAGATCACATCAATATTATCATAGCAATAGTTAACTTCGCAATCTACAAGAGATCATGATCATAGCATAAACCAAGTACTAACACGGTGCACGCACTGTCACCTTTGCACACATGCAGGAGGAATAAAACTACTTTAATAACACATCACTAGAGTAGCACATAGATAAATTGTGATACGATGCACATTGCAATCATAAAGAGATATAAATAAGCACTTCACTACGCTCTTCAACGGTGAATAAGTACTTCGTGAAATATAGCCTAAGAGACCCACACGGTGCACACACTCGTCACCTTTACACACGTGGGACAAGGAGTCTCCGGAGATCACATAAGTAAAACCCACTTGACTAGCATAATGACATCTAGATTACAAGCATCATCATATGAATCTCAATCATGTAAGGCAGCTCATGAGATTATTGTATTGAACTACATAGGAGAGAGATGAACCACATAGCTACCGGTACAGCCCCGAGCCTCGATGGAGAACTACTCCCTCCTCATGGGAGCAGCAGCGGTGATGAAGATGGCGGTGGAGATGGCAGCGGTGTCGATGGAGAAGCCTTCCGGGGGCACTTCCCCGCTCCGGCAGGGTGCCGGAACAGAGACTCCTGTCCCCCAGATCTTGGCTTCGCGATGGCGGCGGCTCTGGAACTTTTCTCGTATCGTGGCTTTCTCCGTAAGGGTTTTCGATGCAGGGGCTTTATATAGGCGAAGAGGCGGCGCAGGAGGGTCAACGAGGCGGCCACACCATAGGGTGGCGCGGGCCCAGCCCTGGCCGCGCCACCATGTCATCTGGGGCCCACAGGGCCCCCTCTGGCGGCTCTCGGGTGTTCTGGATGCTTCCGGGCAAAATAGGAACCTGGGCGTTGATTTCGTCCAATTCCGAGAATATTTCGTTACTAGGATTTCTGAAACCAAAAACAGCAGAAAACAGGAACTGGCACTTCGGCATCTTGTTAATAGGTTAGTTCCAGAAAATGCACGAATATGACATAAAGTGTGCATAAAACATGTAGGTATCATCAATAAAGTAGCATGGAACATAAGAAATTATCGATACGTTGGAGACGTATCAGCATCCCCAAGCTTAGTTCTGCTCGTCCCGAGCAGGTAAAACGATAACAAAGATAATTTCTTAAGTGACATGCCATCATAATCTTGATCATACTATTTGTAAACATATGTAATGAATGCAGCGATCAAAAACAATGGTAATGACATGAGTAAACAACTGAATCATAAAGCAAAGACTTTTCATGAATAGTACTTCAAGACAAGCATCAATAAGTCTTGCATAAGAGTTAACTCATAAAGCAATAAATCGAAGTAAAGGTGTTGAAGCAACACATAGGAAGATTAAGTTTCAGCGGTTGCTTTCAACTTATAACATGCATATCTCATGGATATTGTCAACATAAAGTAATATAACAAGTGCAATATGCAAGTATGTAGGAATCAATGCACAGTTCACACAAGCGTTTGCTTCTTAAGGTGGAGGGAGATAGGTAAACTGACTCAACAATAAAAGTAAAAGAATGGTCCTTCAATGAGGAAAGCATCGATTGCTGTATTTGTGCTAGAGCTTTGATTTTGAAAACACATAGAGAGCATAAAAGTAAAGTTTTGAGAAGTGTTTGTTGTTGTCAACGAATGGTAGCGGGTACTCTAACCCCCTTGCCAGGCAAACCTTCAAAGAGCGGCTCCCATTTTATTTTGTTTTTGGGTGGCACTCCTTCCAACCTTTCTTTCACAAACCATGGCTAACCGAATCCTCGGGTGCCTGCCAACAATCTCATACCATGAAGGAGTGCCTTTTTATTTTAGTTTTATTATGATGACACTCCTCCCCACCTTTGCTTTCTCAAGCCATGGCTAACCGAATCCTTCGGGTGCCGTCCAACAATCACATACCATGGAGGAGTGTCTATTTTTGTTAATTAATTTGGGACTGGGACTCCCATTGCCAGCTCTTTTTGCAAAATTATTGGATAAGCGGATGAAGCCACTAGTCCATTGGTGAAAGTTGCCCAACAAGATTGAAAGATAAACACCACATACTTCCTCATGAGCTATAAAACATTGACACAAATCAGAGGTGACAAATTTTGAATGGTTTAAAGGTAGCACTCAAGCAATTTACTTTGGAATGGCGGAAAAATACCATGTAGTAGGTAGGTATGGTGGACACAAATGGCATAGTAGTTGGCTCAAGGATTTTGGATGCATGAGAAGTATTCCCTCTCGATACAAGGTTTAGGCTAGCAAGGTTATTTGAAGCAAACTCAAGGATGAACCGGTGCAGCAAAACTCACATAAAAGACATATTGTAAACATTATAAGACTTTACACCGTCTTCCTTGTTGTTCAAACTCAATACTAGAAATTATCTAGACCTTAGAGAGACCAATTATGCAAACCAAATTTTAGCATGCTCTATCTATTTCTTCACTAATAGGTGCAAAGTATATGATGCAAGAGCTTAAACATGAGCACAACAATTGCCAAGTATCACATTATCCAAGACATTCTACCAATTACTACATGTAGCATTTTCCAATTCCAACCATATAACAATTTAACGAAGAAGAAACTTCGCCATGAATATTATGAGCTAAGAACACATGTGTTCATACGAACCAGCGGAGCGTGTCTCTCTCCCACACAAGGATGAACTTATTCAGAGAACTAAGATAACAAAACAAAAACAAAAATAAAAGCACACAGACGCTCCAAGTAAAATACATAGGATGTGACGGAATAAAAATATAGTTTCACTAGAAGAAACCTGATAAGTTGTCGATGAAGAAGGGGATGCCTTGGGCATCCCCAAGCTTAGATGCTTGAGTCTTCTTAAAATATGCAGGGATGAACCACCGGGGCATCCCCAAGCTTAGACCTTTCACTCTTCTCGATCACATTATATCACCCTCTTCTATTGACCCTTGAAAACTTCCTTCACACCAAACTTCAAGCAAACTCATTAGAGGGTTAGTGCATAATCAAAAATTCACATGTTCAGAGGTGACACAATCATTCTTAACACTTCTGGACATTGCACAAAACTTCTGAAAGTTAATGGAACAAAGAAACTCATTCAACTTAACAAAAGCGGCAATGCGAAATAAAAGGCAGAATCTGTCAAAAACAGAACAGTCCGTAAAGACGAATTTTAAGATGGCACCAGACTTGCTCAAATGGAAAAACTCAAAACTAATGAAAGTTGCGTACATATCTGAGGATCACGCTCGTAAATTGGCAGATTTTTTCGAATTTTCTACAGAGAATTGTGCCCAGATTCGTGACAGACAGCAATGCTGTTTCTGCGCAGCGATCCCAAATATAACATCAACTTTGACATAGAAACTTTACTTGGCACAACAAAACACAAAACTAAGATAAGGAGAGGTTGCTACAGTAGTAAACAACTTCCAAGACACAAATATAAAACAAATTACTGTAGCAAAATAACACATGGGTTATCTCCCAAGAAGTTCTTTTCTTTATAGCCATTAAGATGGGCTCAGCAGTTTTAATGATGATGCTCTCAAGAAATAGTATTTGAGGCAAAAGAGAGCATCAAGAGGCAAATTCAAAACACATTTAAGTCTAACATGCTTCCTATGCATAAGAATCTTGTAAATAAACAAGTTCATGAAGAGCAAAGTAACAAGCATAGGAAGATAAAACAAGTGTAGCTTCAAAAATTTCAGCACATAGAGAGGTGTTTTAGTAACATGAAAATTTTTACAACCATATTTTCCTCTCTCATAATAAATTTCAGTAGCATCATGAGCAAACTCAACAATATAACTATCACATAAAGCATTCTTATCATGAGTCTCATGCATAAAATAATTACTACTCCCAACATAAGCATAATCAATTTTATTAGTTGTAGTGGGAGCAAATTCAACAAAGTAGCTATCAAATATAGGAGGTATATTGTAATCATAATCAAATTTATCCTCCATAACAGGTGGTAACAAAAGACTACTATCATTATAATCATCATAAATGGGAGGCAAAGTATCATCAAAGTAAATTTTCTCCTCAATGCTTGGGGGATTAAAAATATCATGCTCATCAAAGCCAGCTTCCCCAAGCTTAGAATTTTCCATAGCATTAGCAACAATGGTGTTCAAAGCATTCATAGTAATAACATTCCCATTAGCATGCATATAAAGTTCCATGGGTTTCTTAATTCTTTCTTCAAACACATCATGTCCTAATTCAAGATAAAGTTCATAAAGATCTCTCATATTTTTGTTGTTTTCCATTATGCCTAACTAGTGTAAACAAGAAACCAAATGTCGCAATTGCAGAGTCTAAAGGAAATAGCTTCGAGTACTTACAACGGCGCCGGAGAATAGCTTAGTAGCCGAGATCCGGAGTGTGAGTACCTTTTACCTTTCCTCCCCGACAACGGCGCCGTAAAAGTGCTTGATGTCTACGTTCCCCCTCCTTTCCCGTAGACAGTGTTGGGCCTCCAAGTGCAGAGGTTTGTAGAACAGCAGCAAGTTTTCCCTTAAGTGGATCACCCAAGGTTTATCGAACTCAGGGAGGAAGAGGTCAAAGATATCCCTCTCATGCAACCCCGCAACCACAAAGCAAGAAGTCTCTTGTGTCCCCAACACACCTAATAGGTGCACTAGTTCGGCGAAGAGATAGTGAAATACAGGTGGTATGAATATATATGAGCAAGTAGCAACGGTGCCGTGAAAATAGCTTGCCGGCGTGTAGTTGATGGTGGTAGTATTGCAGCAGTAGTAACACGAGTAAAACAAGAAACAAGCAAGTAGTAACTCAGCGAGTATTTAGGAACAAGGCCTAGGGATTACACTTTCACTAGTGGACACTCTCAACATTGATCACATAACAGAATAGATAAATGCATACTCTACACTTTTGTTGGATGATGAACACATTGCGTAGGATTACACGAACCCTCAATGCCGGAGTTAACAAGCTCCACAATAATGCTCATATTTTAGTAACCTTTAGTGTAAGATAGATCAAAACGACTAAACCAAGTACTAGCATAGCATGCACACTCGTCACCTTCATGCATATGTAGGAGGAATAGATCACATCAATATTATCATAGCAATAGTTAACTTCGCAATCTACAAGAGATCATGATCATAGCATAAACCAAGTACTAACACGGTGCACGCACCGTCACCTTTGCACACATGCAGGAGGAATAAAACTACTTTAATAACACATCACTAGAGTAGCACATAGATAAATTGTGATACGATGCACATTGCAATCATAAAGAGATATAAATAAGCACTTCACTACGCTCTTCAACGATGAATAAGTACTTCGTGAAATATAGCCTAAGAGACCCACACGGTGCACACACTCGTCACCTTTACACACGTGGGACAAGGAGTCTCCGGAGATCACATAAGTAAAACCCACTTGACTAGCATAATGACATCTAGATTACAAGCATCATCATATGAATCTCAATCATGTAAGGCAGCTCATGAGATTATTGTATTGAACTACATAGGAGAGAGATGAACCACATAGCTACCGGTACAGCCCCGAGCCTCGATGGAGAACTACTCCCTCCTCATGGGAGCAGCAGCGGTGATGAAGATGGCGGTGGAGATGGCAGCGGTGTCGATGGAGAAGCCTTCCGGGGCACTTCCCCGCTCCGGCAGGGTGCCGGAACAGAGACTCCTGTCCCCCGGATCTTGGCTTCGCGATGGCGGCGGCTCGGAACTTTTCTCGTATCGTGGCTTTCTCCGTAAGGGTTTTCGATGCAGGGGCTTTATATAGGCGAAGAGGCGGCGCAGGAGGGTCAACGAGGCGGCCACACCATAGGGTGGCGCGGGCCCAGCCCTGGCCGCGCCACCATGTCATCTGGGGCCCACAGGGCCCCCCTCTGGCGGCTCTCGGGTGTTCTGGATGCTTCCGGGCAAAATAGGAACCTGGGCGTTGATTTCGTCCAATTCCGAGAATATTTCGTTACTAGGATTTCTGAAACCAAAAACAGCGAGAAAACAGGAACTGGCACTTCGGCATCTTGTTAATAGGTTAGTTCCAGAAAATGCACGAATATGACATAAAGTGTGCATAAAACATGTAGGTATCATCAATAAAGTAGCATGGAACATAAGAAATTATCGATACGTTGGAGACGTATCACCGTCCTGCATGAACCACAAGTATTTGATGGGCGGCTGGAGGACGGCGGACCCATCGCACGAACTTCCGGCGGCGACGTCACAAGCCTCTGCCTAGGAGCGGAGCCGATGGCATCAGGGCGAGGTCGGGAAGGAGTAATCCCAATTCGCCCCGGTTTTTCCCCTCGTCTGGCTTCCTCCTCCTCATCCAATCCGGCACGCCGCCCCAGATTTCGTGCTCCCGCCGTGCTCCCGCCGCCCCGCCTTCTCTATCCACCAAAATCGGATTGCCAACTCCACCGGGAAGTGGCTTCTCCACAGGCGAAACATCGATGCAGGGCGGGAGTTGCTGCTGACGGTCGCAATGTTGGCCATCGGCAAAAGAGCAGAGTTGCAGGGCTGGAGGACGCTGCGGAGCTGCAGCGCTGGAGGACGTGATGTGCTTGCTCCGATTCTTAAGGAATACATAGGCCAGCAGCACAAATTTCTGGGCTCCTCCAACCCATCCAGCAGCGCACCATCCAGCCTTCCTCCATCTCATCTTTCTCAGGTACGCCACAGTACACTAACCAGCACTCTGATGTCTCGTCTTTCTCTGGTACCTACATGATCCCTTTATCTCTCTCACATAGGAATGTTGGGTAGCACTTCATCACGCGCATCGGTGCGTCTTCTCTCCCTCCTAGAGGCTGAGGTAAAATCTCACCTCTATTCAAACTTTGAACACCCAAAAAATATCATCTTCGTTTGCACAGATCCGATTTTATCTATGCTAATAGGGTGTTTGATCAAAATCCTAGCTAATATTACTATATGTACTATTTAAGGAGACGAGGGGGGAGCAGACACAGATCTGAAGCCAAATGCGCGTCATATGACTTTGACATCCCACATCTCAGCAACAATTGCTTTTCGGCTTGATCAGTGTGAGATTGATCCTAGGACGACCTGTAGAATGCACGATGCCCTGCGAATATATTTTTTGTATAAATCATGTTACAAGGTATACTGATTTCAGATCTCATCGGTAGTTATGTCATTATTTTCTACCACTTAAATTTCGTTCTAGCCGGTTAATTATATTTATTATGTTGACAAATTATGGCAGCTTGTTCCCTAATTTATTCTTGAAATCTCATTTTTTTAAAGTATCGCTGGAGATCTAGAAGCTCAGATTCTTCTTCGGCTTGCAAGGTGTTGGCTACTCGGGTTAGGTGCTCCGTTACGGGGGCCGTTATCAATTACAGCGCAGAGCTTCTAAGCCTTATTCATCTTTTTTTTGAACTGGATTGAGGTTCGTTTCTGACCATCCGCTTCTGGGAGTTTTCCTTTTGTTAGCGTGTTAATTATTTTTTGTGTAGAAATTAAGAGGACAAGATGCATGCCATCTTATTTTTCATGATATCCAGCAGAATCAGATACAATGCTCATAGTTGATATTTCCCACAGAACCTTCTCAATCCATCAATCTGTGCAACATAAGAATTTTCCGTTGTGGTTTGGCCTTTAAAAAAAATCTATTGCCTTTGGTCATGTGGTTTCATTGTCAGGATTGATGTGTGATTACACATACACATGCAAACTCTATTGTTTATTTATACTCCTATTTTCATACAAAATGCTTAATTCCATCACTTATAGTGCATACTGGTGCAGGAGGTGCTGATCAACACCACATGAACCATGTGTCATGGCGGATGCCGCAGATGGAAGGTTCTTTTGATTTAACAACTTGGTAAGAAATTCATGAATCCTAGATTTCCTCTACATAGGCTTTTAAATCCCTTGACCACAATTGCATTCCACATTGACTCGTATGCATAGAATTAGGGAAATGGTGTGTAAGAAGCTATGCTAATATCTGCAGTATTAGGTTTCGTACGTCTTTGGATTAATTTTCTTTAACATCCAGTATCATGTTTGGTTCCTTAAAGAAATACATCATTCTAAATTAACTTATTAATGAACTTCTGATATTCTGCAGGTTTCGCCATTTCGTAGTCCCCTGTTGCATGAATGTTTCTTCAGGGATGATACAGATGGCTATATTCATGCAGATGATTCTATTTTTAGAACATCTGTTATATTACTGAGATGCTTGTGCAACATAAATTGATCATATCAAATAATATCTCCTGCTAAACATACCTTTTTTTACTGAACTTGTATCAAATAATATCGTCTGCTCAAAGCTTGGCAAATAGCAAACTGTGAAACATATTGATATTGAAACCCAACTCCATTCTACTTCTAACAACAAGATATCTTGGCCAGAACAGACAAATAGGGACGACCCAGCTTCTGGGCAGTCCGCGGGAGGAACTTGGAGGACTAGAGAACATGTGGATAAAATTATTCAGGTGAGAATAAAACATGGAAGTTCACTAGATTAGGTAATAATACATTTGAAATTCGCAAAAAACTAATTTCATATTTACTAATCCTAGCATCGTAACCATTTCACCTTATATCTAATATGGTTGTGTTAGAGTTGTACATTTTCAAACTAATGGCAACTTCACAGACATGCGGGAAGTTAAATAAGAGCTGATAAAGAAAGGTACCAAGTTGAGTCACTAAATCCTTAGTATTTTTGTATTTTACAAAAAATCCTTCAATAAAACAATTGGTTAAATATTCAACATTATGTTTACTTGCATTTGGGATCAAATCATGTTCTGGTAAATCAACATTTATCTTCTTTCCATTTGCTTTTATTTTTACTCTTTTTAGGATTGCATGCATGTTGTCGTTCCTAGCAATGGACGACATGTTCCCTCCATGAGCTTGTGCTCGCTGCTAGCCGTGGCACCCCATGAAACCAGTGGCGTAGTGGATGCCACCATTGGAACTGCTGCACGAATTGTTGGTAACTCCCTATTTGATTCTTGCTTGCCTTGATTTAGTGCAGTGTAAGGTGCAAGCAGAAAAATTATGAACGAAATCCCTGGCAGAAGACATGCTGAGCTAGGAGTTTAAGCCGCACCTTTTCTTCTACCCAATGACAGTGACGAGGTGAGCTGAGGTGAGCATCCACCAGCCATTCTCCACCATGTTTCTAACAAAAGTCCAAGCATGTTGTTCACACTTTTAATATTTAGATTGAGCACAGATGTAGAGGGTCTAGAATTCAATAAGATTTAGGTTTCTGTTTGACTACATTTGTTTTTACACTTACCTATCTAAATTGGTTATTTGATTGAATTTTTTCTGGCTGCTAATTGTTTAATCTACAAATTAATGTAGCACAAGGCTCAGGTGGTCACCACCAATTGTTCTTATTGCTAGCAAAGCTTTTAGCTCCTAACTGAACAGTTTAATTTTTCCATCTCTAAAACTACAGTCGCGCCTATTCTGAAGTTAGAGTGCTATATTTGCAATCATGTTGTTGTGTGCTTGTCTAAATAAGAAAATAGCATACTCATGCTATTGTTAGCCATGGGAGTATACATGCACTTAAAATTTGTCTTGATTGAGTAACTGAATCTGAGGACCCAAAATTAACATACACTTGCAAGTAATTGTCAGATGCCCTCTAGCTTGTATCCAGATTTGAGGGGGAAAAGAATGTGTCAGGAAACATGCATTACATTTTGCTCATGAAATATTTATTATTGCAAATATGGAGCTAGAATAATATGTGTATTACCTTTTTGGCTTATCCCAGCCTCTAGAGTGAGAGGATATTCATGAAAGATTAGAGTGATAGGAAGAGCTCTGGGACTGCAACAAGATAGAAGGGAGGGAGCAGAAAGATCTCAGATACCACAGTTGTGTTGTCCACAGCTCCCAAAGATAAGCCAACACATTGGCACTAGGTTCTGGTTTCTGAAGACTGACCTTTTACTCGAGTAAACAGCTTTACTTCTTTATTTCCCCATGCCCTTTTTGAGTAATATGCTCTTCTTTTTTGCAGACTATATTTTACTCCTATGATCCTATAGAGGTGACACATGATCAAATTATAGAAGGCTATGTGATGATCTCCCCAAGCGAGGAGAATCCACATTGTTTGAATATTCACTTGCAGTGCTCGTAAGTTTCTGTCTCGTGTCTATGATTATTTTGTGGTTTTATCCTATCAGATGATACGTATGTTATATTGGCCAAAGCAAAAAAAATGGCTGCTCAATTTATATGCCTTGTTTCTTGCTGCACATGATCACTAAATTTACTAGCATGCTATCATTATCTGTACTATGTTATACTGCTTTAAATCTCTATTCCTCCTCCTATCTGATGCTCTCCACTAAATTTTCTAGCATGCTATCATTGTCTGTACTGTGTTATACTGTTATGTTCCTCCTCATATCTGAATGCTCTCCATTTTATTTTTCATACAACTAGACAAGACATACTATGGATGGTGAGGGATTTTGTGTTGCGATGAACTTCTTTGATTCCCCAACATCAAGCACACCACTTGCAAGAGACTCTTTCAGCAACCGCAAACTGAAGTCACTTGTCATTGATGTTGAGTTTCTTGTGTGTCTCCAGTGTCCACTTAGTCAGTAACAAAACACCAACATCGAAGATGCCTCCATTTTCCGTTGGCTCCATTTTCCAGCTGACTTTATCGTTAGGAGTGGAGATCTCCCACGCGTCGATTTACATTTTGTATAACAACGATAAAGTCAGCTGGAAAAAGGATCCAACGGAAAATGGAGGCATCTTAGTGGAAAGTACTGTACCCCTAGGAGTGGAGATCTCCCACGCGACGGTTGACCGAACCAAATCGCACCCACAGTCACTGACGAGTAGACCCAGAAGAAGGTGGGACCCACACGCAGCCTGAGGTGGGTAAAAAACGGCTGTTGCATGGGGTTAGCTAGAGGGGGGATTCGGTTGGAAAATGCCCAAGCCTGCCTAGAACAAACGGTTCAGATCCACAAATGGGAAGATCGGACGGTTCAAAAGCACATTCTTAAACAGAAAAATCACATGATTATTATTTTGTTTTTAGTGTTTATGAATTTCATTTAGTGGGAATTAAAGAGAGGTACTTAGATATTGTTGTTCTAACTTTTTTTTATTTCCGAATATAATGCTTCATTCATTTTTTCAGTTGTCCTAGCTCTCTGTGCTAATATTCGCCCTTGCTTCTAATTACTTGAGTAAGGTGTTATGCATGTATTCATACAAGCACAGAACCTGCCATAGGATTTGCTTGTATATACAGTAATTGAAAACAAATATATAGAATGGTTAATGCCAAGCCTAAGTATTTATTCTGTTTTGATCTCCTTAGATCCTGTAGGATAATATTTCTTTCTTCCATGGCTGCAGGTTCATGGACACCATCAAAATCCCTCCTACCACCATTCTGGAAGCAATGCTGAAAAAGTTGTTCTTTTAGTTCCCCAAGGATGAAAGCCATGCCATCGGAGGAATCTTCTTTCAGCCATGTCCTTGGAAGAAGCAGCACCGTTGTCTTCATCGCCCCTCAACGAACATGGCTATGCAGACCGACAAGGAGAGGGATGGAGCTGAAGGCGTTTTCCTCGCCCCTTGGCGCTCGGGCAGCCAGCTTCGCCTTCGCACCTTCATCGTCTTCGTCTGGGACCTGCATCGATCAGGTACATCAAATATGGCACCAACATGGCGGTTGTAGATTTTAATTGTACTTATTGGAAGACGTAGCAGACTAGAACACATCTCTTATGCATCATCTCAAAGAATCTGATGAAACTAAGAAAATGTTTGGTTGGCTTCTTGCTGTCATACATATGTTTTCCTTCTGTCAGAAAATACAAAGCATCGTGCTTCTTAACTACTCTCTTAAAAAAGTTCTATCCGTGAAATTTGCAATACCCTCTGGAACAATATTGCAGACCTAGGTTTTAGGCTTTAATGTGTGCTTCTTGTCACCAGCTGATATCTCTTCTATTTATCCAGTAAAAGAAAATCAATAGTTTCTTATTCTTTATTATTGCTTCCTTATTCAGTAACAGCGATGTACTTTTACTGAGTGGAAAATATATTGGAAACAATTTCATTCCATTGTATTTGTGGTCTCCTGATTTTCTTTAATCAACAAAGGGACATATAAATGCAAAACAAATTTATAAAATAATATTATCTTTGGCAATCTGCAATAAATACTATGTATGGTTTTCCGTCTATATGAGAGATACTATTTCTTGACTGTGTCAGTTGGTACCTATATGGCTATATTATATAGCTAAAGTTCTTTTTTTGTAAACCAAGCTTAGCTATGGATTCTTTTACTAGAAATCCCATTGCTAACATTTCCTGTAGGGGCTATCATCAGTAATCAATTAGTCTTCTTCTAGGCTCACATTTAGAGAGGTTTATGATCGGTGTTGTGACATCTTGCGTGGGAAACTTCTCGCCGAGCTCTCCATTCTTCCTCTGACATCTTTCCATGTTGCCATTCGTAGAAATATCAATGGTAATGCTCGCTATCACGTTTTTCTGTCCAAATGCAGTTCCAGTGCTCTGATTTGGCTCATCCACGAGAATCACAAAAGATTATACATGGAGGTGAGTTATCCTGAACACCACTTTCTTTTCAATGCACCGTGACCACATTGACGAGAAGTTTACATGTGTACCTCGGTATGCCACTGCCTCGATGATATCATCTGAAGTTCTTCGTGCATTTTCCTTGTATTTTTTAGTGCATTCTATATAGTGAAATAAATTATGCCTTTTTTCTCTTTTCGAAACTATGCTTTGGCATGCTACTGCCTTGATGATATCATCTGAAGATGTGATCCCCCCGCCCTTTTCATATATTTTCCAATTCTTATGTATGGTGGAGTTTCCAAAATTAAATAGTAGCTAATAGTTTAACTAGCAAAGATGCCACTTAAAGATACCTTACTTAGAAGTGGATTTTCTTCATAGTTTTAGTACAGTTGTAGATTCGGTTATGTTTGTACTTGCAAGAATGCATGTTTCTTTCTTCCCATAACATGAGACGTTGTTATATATATATTTTAGTTGCTGCTGGATGGTGGCGAGCACTTCCAAGATGCACATGAGCTCCTGCAATCCTGCTTCTTTTACTGAACACCTTCTGATATTTCTTAGGCTCCACTTTGTGACATAGGTTTGCTATGTATAATGCATCTCTAGCTTAGGAAAAAAAATCCTGATATGTCAACTATCTAATATGTAGCTCATTATTTTTTTATTCTAAATGCATCTATCTAATTATTTTGTAGTTGATGAAGAAAATTGATGGATCTCATTTGTCGCTTTCAGCTTCTGTCTAAATTTGGATTACACTACCAATGCAATTGAAACCAGATATGGTATGCCTCTTTGATAAGGAATCACTATTTCTGGTATATCGTAGATGTTGTTAGTGCGTCTTGTTTCTACTGCTAATTGGAAAGTTCTCTGCTGGTGTAGTGGATGCATAGCATATATAAAACACAATAAATTTTCCAAAATAAATTTTCCAAAATTAGTAATGAGGAAAGCCTTTAATTTCGTTGAACTGAAATAGTTCGCCTTTCGGAGCAGCAACTTACACAGTTACACCGATAAGAATACATTATCATTGAACTGACCTGGAAGGCTATGCCATCAGGCGTGAGTTCAACAAGTGATTATCAATTGAACTGAACCTGGAATACCATGCCATCTCTCTATACCTGTTTTCGTTTTTTATGTGCTCAAGCTGGCGCTTTGATACTACTGAGTAGCCACACGAATCAATGTCATGCACCCGCTAATCAATCTTAACTAAATCCGCGAGTGCATGGTGCTCTAGCCTCCAGGACACATATGTATTGTGCACTGCTGGTTTTGATTTCTTTATTTTGCCATCTTATTGTTTATTGACTGATCTTTACTTTTCTCTACAACTTTCCTTCCCCTGCCTATGCATTCTTTCACTCTTAATTGATGTGGTTATCAGAGTAGTGATGTTCTATGGGGGGAACAGGCTACTTCTTTTGACGGTTAAAGTGTGCTCAAATGTGCTGAAAAGGGGACCTGTTGTAGCCATCTTTGTTGGCACTTTGGTTAAACTGTTAGAAGGTAAGAATTCAGTATTCGGTGTATGGGAAAAACCCAGTATTTGGCTTAGGATGATGCTCTTCCTGTGAAAAATTGTTTGCAATATTTATGTACGTGTTCTCTTCGGCAGACGTCGGTAAAGTTAGAATTAGAAACTTCATTGAGCTGCTTTTTCCTTCAATAAGATGATGTTTCCTTATGCGTAGTGATCTCTGTGATAGTCATGTCATTAAAGTTTGATGTTTCGTCTTACACTATATATATGTAAATAATGGAGCAGCTAGCTCTGCTATGAACTCACATGGCACTACTCCTATCTTAGAACCATGTATTTGTACCTATATGTAATGTATTTCTCCTTCTTTCGGCACAAATATGCCGTGTGTTTCTCTATTTTGTCGTTTGTTTTGACTTAATGACTTTGATATATAGGCTGCTATATTTGGCGTCTTTATTAGCTGATAATTCTTATGTGTATCCCGTAAAATGAGTGGGTAGTTGTTTATACTTTATTTGTTGCTTGGGTGTCATTGTCACAGAATACGAGGTCGCGCGTGCCCTAGAATAGTTGATGCCATCGTTACTACTTCGTCGATTTAATCTGATCAGAGGGAGTAGATCTCAACACTGAAATGCAGATTGCTTGCATCTCCTGATACTTTACGTGAGGGTGTCATCTGTCCCAGTCGTGAATGTTTCTTCTTCCATCAGCACCACAACACCAAAGTCTGGTAGGGCTTACGCTTGGCACTGTGTACTGGAGGACATGAGATGTTTGCAAATGTGGTATCTACTTGACTGTAGTCAGCAGGCAACCTGATACAAATTGGCAACCCTTCTACCTACAATATTTTTATAAAATCTAAGAAATGTATTAACCAATGTTACACATGATATACACTATAAAAAATATATCATTGCGAAGTTTAGATGTTATGCTTTCTAATGATATAATTTTTATAGTCTAAATCTTATATTATATTGGTTAAATTAACGATTTTGGGAGAGTATTATATTAGCGGTTAATTTTTGCACGAGATCTACGGGGTCGTGCGCCAAGGCGCACATCTAAATCTAGTGTTGTATTAATGGTGCGGCACATTCAAGTTGGGATGAATTTCGTTACGATCTAAATATTTATGTGCCTGATAGGACGGATGTTAATTGGGCTCTCATCTAGAATTACGATCTCTGGGCCCAGTAAAAGTAATCTTAGTAGGGATGCTTTTAAAATTACGATCTTTAGGCCTAGTAAAAATAAACTTAATTAGGCCACGTTTTTTCTAATATTTACGGGCCTGATAGAAGGAATCTTAATTGTGATTGCTCATAGAAGGAATTTTAATTGGGCCGAATTTGTCATGCCACGTGCCGCACTTTTATTGGCGCTGTAGGTACCTCTTTTTGCCACATGTCGCTTTTTTATTGGCCCAACTACGCGCATATTACTGGTCCATTCGGTGAGAAAGTTGTGCCACATGTCGCCCTTTCACTGGCCCAGCTATGCGCATATTACTGGTCCATTCGTTGTGAAAATTTGTGCCACGTGGCAACCCGCAATAGGGACATGTGGCGACATAGTAAACGCTCGAGTCTTAGTCTGATTGGCCCATTTGGCTAACATTGGTTCATCCATGTTTTGACTGACATCATCGTAAATGACAAATGTGATGTCACCCGACAGACCGGACACCTCAATCGTTATACTGACACACCCGACGCAATGGTCGCCGAACGGGGGAACCGAAACCATGACAGAGTTTTTGCTTAACGATGGTATGGGCCGGGTGGGCTTCGGGCTTAGGCGAATCATCACGGATCCATGACAGGATGCCCAATACGCCAGCCTGGCCATCTGCGACGCGAGGTTGCCCACGGATCTCCAAACCGTCAGCATCACGTGTCCGTGATGGTTTTTTCACTTTCGCTGACGAAGTAAAATCGGTAGGAAAACCCCAACCGGTTGTAGTGTGAGTATCTCTTAACAAAGAGATATGTGGATCCCCATACTTATGATTACTGTTGACATGAATTGCATAGCTCAAAATTTAACTTTATGCTCTCTTTTACCTTTTTTATTTTGTTGGAGGACTAGCACATATATTCTCTACTTACTTTATATTGTTCAAGAGTCAAAAGAATCAAAAGAGAAGACAATGAGTCTTCCAAACAATTTCTCTATGATTATCCAAGCATGCTTTATGGTTCATAATACTTCTCATGTATTTGCTTACAATGCCACTTATTATTATGCATGCTTTGTAGAATGTAAAGAGATATCACTTTGTAGTTCATTTACTTATTGTTATTCTTTATTTACTGATCTTGTAATACTTTGCATGATCACATAGAAGCAATACAATAAACTCCAAAGTTCATGTTAGTTTTATCAGCTTTATGCTCGAGGTCCAACATAGGTTAAGCTTGGGGATGTTGATGCTTGTTAGATGCTTGTTGTTTGCTGAATTGCTTTGATCTGCTGTTTGGGTAGGAATCTTATTTAGAATCTTTCTATCTATTCTCATCTATACCCAATCCAGAGATTTTTTTCTCGGCAACTCGCCATGAAGACAACATTAGTGAAACCAACCCTGATGTCTCCTATCAAGATGAAGAAGTATAGTTTGTGAGATATGCAAAACCCTAGCTAGGGATCAATAGAAATAATTTCAAAACAATTCAATAGTGGGGATTGAAACATTGATTCAATTCTCCATGGAATATTTTTTAACAAACTTGTAAGATTGACCAAGTGTTAGGATATGAGATTCAATAAATCAAATGCGAAGTAATGATCTGGATGCAGGATGGATTGATCACCTTTCGTACTACTCTTATTATTTGCTTTCGTAATGTTGATTGTACGAATCTAGAGAGACATACCTACAAAAGAGACGTCGATGATAAGCCTAAAACTTAGGGTGGAGAAAAATTATACCCTTATATTATGGCAAGTGTTGCTGATACGCGTGAAGCACACGTCCGTTGGGAACCCCAAGTGGAAGGTATGATGCATATAGAAGCAAGTTTCCCTCAGTATGAAACCAAGGTTATCGAACCAGTAGGAGCCAACAAGCACGTGAAGGTTGTTGGTGGAGGAGTGTAGTGCGGCGCAACACCAGTGAAACCGGCGCCAACGTGGAACCTGCACAACACAATCAAGATACTTTGCCCCAACGTAACAGTGAGGTTGTCAATCTCACCGGCTTGCTGAAAACAAAGGATTAAACGTATCGAGTGGAAGATGGTGTTTATTTGCAACGAACAATAAAAACAATGATTGCAGTAGAATGCATTCAGACGTAAAAGAATGGACCGGAGTCCACAGTTCACTAGTGGTGTCTCTCCAATAAGATAACTAACATGCTGGGTGAACAAATTACAGGTGGGCAATTGACAAATCAAAATTCAATACATATCAACGATGATTACTATGTGATTTAATCAGGGCATTACGACAAAGTACATAGACCGCTATCCAGCATGCATCTATGCCTAAATAATCCACCTTCGGGTTAGCATCCGCACCCCCTCCAGTATTAAGTTGCAAACAACAGATAATTGCATTAAGTATGGTGCGTAATGTAATCAACACAACTATCCTTAATTAGACAAAGCATTGATGTTTTGTCCCTAGTAGCAACAGCACATCCACAACCTTAGAACCTACTGTCACGATCCCAGATTCAATGGAGGCATGAACCCACTATGGAGCATAATTACTCCCTCTTGGAGTTACAAGTATCAACTTGGCCAGAGCCTCTACTAGCAACGGAGAGCATGCAAGAACATAAACAACACATATATGATAGATTGATAATCAACTTAACATAGTATTCTAGATTCATCGGATCCCACCAAACACAACATGTAGCATTACAAATAGATGATCTTGATCATGTTAGGCAGCTCACAAGATCTAAACAATGATAGCACAAGCGGAGAAGACAACCATCTAGCTATCGCTATGGACTCATAGTCCAAGGATGAACTACTCACGCATCAATCCGGAGGCGGGCATGATGATGTAGAGCCCCTCCGGTGATGATTCCCCTCTCCGGCAGGGTGCCGGAGGCGATCTCCTGAATCCCCCGAGATGAGATTGGCGGCGGCGACGTCTCTGGAAGGTTTTCCGTATCATGGCTCTCGGTACAGGGGGTTTCGCGATGAAGGCTATATGTAGGCGGAAGGGTAGGTCATGGGGCCACACGAGGGACCCACACACCAGGGCCGCGCGGCCAGGGCCCAGGCCGCGCCGCCCTGTTGTGTCGGCGCCTCGTGGCCCCACTTCCTTTCCCCCTCGGTCTTCTGGAAGCTTCGTGTAAAAATAGGACCCTGGGCGTTGATTTCGTCCAATTCCGAGAATATTTCCTTACTAGGATTTCCGAAACCAAAAACAGCTAGAAACAAAGAATCGGCGCTTCGGCATCTTGTTAATAGGTTAGTGCCGGAAAATATATAATAATGCTGTAAAGTATGTATAAAACATTCAAGTATTGTCATAAAAGTAGCATGGAACATAAGAAATTATAGATACGTTTGAGACGTATCAAGCATCCCCAAGCTTAGTTCCTACTCGCCCTCGAGTAGGTAAACGATAACACAAATAATTTCTGAAGTGACATGCTACCAACATAATCTTGATCAACATTATTGTAAAGCATATGAGATGAACGGAGTGATCTGAAGCAAAAGATTGCTAACAAAGATAATGACTAAACAAATGAATCATATAGCAAACATTTTCATGAATAGTACTTTCAAGACAAGTATCAACAAGACTTGCATAAGAGCTAACTCATAAGCAATAAATTCAAAGTAGAATGCATTGAAGCAACACAAAGGATGATTAAGTTTCAGCAATTGCTTTCAACTTGTAATATGTATATCTCATGGATATTTGTCAACATAGAGTAATATAACAGGTGCAATAAGTAAACATGTAAGAATCAATGCACACAGTTAACACAAGTGTTTGCTTCTAAGATAGAAATAAGTGGGTAAACTGACTCAACAATAAAGTAAAAGAATGGCCCTTCGCAGAGGGAAGCATGGATTACTATTTTTGTGCTAGAGCTTTTGTTTTGAAAACATAGAAACAATTTTGTCAACGGTAGTAATAATTCATATGTGCTATGCATAATACTTCCTACAAGTTGCATGCCTCATGCATAGAGTACTAATAGTGCTCGCACCTTGTCCTAATCAGCTCGGATAACACGGATTATCATTGCATGACATATGTTTCAACCAAGTGTCACAAAGGGCTACCTCTATGCCGCCTGTACAAAGGTCTAAGGAGAAAGCACGCATTGGATTTCTCGCTTTTGATTATTCTCAACTTAGACATCCATACCGGGACAACATAGACAACAAATAATGGACTCCTCTTTTAATGCTTAAGCATTCAACAACAAATAATATTCTCATAAGAGATTGAGGTTGTATGTCCAAACTGAAACTTCCACCGTGATACATGGCTTTAGTTGGCTGCCCAATGTTCTTCTCTAACATATGCATACTCAAACCATTTGATCATGAAATCGCACTTACTTCAGACAAGACGAACATTCATAGCATCTCACATGATATCCAACAAAGGTAAAAAGTTGATGGCGTCCCCGTAAACATGGTTACCGCTCAACAAGCAACTTATAAGAATTAAGACACATAACTACATATTCATCACCACAATAGTTTTTAAGCTATTTGTCCCATGAGCTATATATTGCAAAGGTAAAGGAATGAAATTTTAAAGGTAGCACTCAAGTAATTTACTTTGGAATGGCAGAAAAATACCACATAGTAGGTAGATATGGTGGACACAAATGGCATGGGTTTTGGCTCAAAGTGTTTGGATGCACGAGAAGCATTTTCTCTCAGTACAAGGTTTGGGCTAGCAAGGTTGTTTGAAGACAACACAAGTATGAACAGGTACAACAAAACTTACACAAGAACATATTGCAAGCATTATAAGGCTCTACACTGTCTTCCTTGTTGTTCAAACACTTTACCAGAAAATATCTAGACTTAGAGAGACCAATCATGCAAACAAATTTAAACAAGCTCTACGGTAGTTCTTCATTAATAGATTAAACTACATGATGCAAGAGCTTAAACATGATATATGAGAGCTCAAACAATTGCCAAGTTATTCCAAACCATATGCAGCATTTTCTGATTCCAACCAAATAGCAATTTAACAAAGCAATTTCAGCCTTCGCCATGAACATTAAAGCACAATTAAGAACACAAGTGTTCCATATGAAAAAGCGGAGCGTAATATCTCCAATATAAGGAAGATGGGATCCAACTTTATTCAAACCAAAACAAAAATAAAAGCAAACCGACGCTCCATGTAAAGAACATAAGATGTGATGGAATAAAAATATAGTTTCACTAAGAAGTGACCTGATAATGTTGTCGATGAAGAAGGGGATGCCTTGGGCATCCCCAAGCTTAGATGCTTGAGTCTTCTTAAAATATGCAGGGATGAACCACCGGGGCATCCCCAAGCTTAGACCTTTCACTCTTCTTGATCATACTATATCATCCTCTTCTCTTGACCCTTGAAAACTTCCTCCACACCAAACTTCAAGCAAACTCATTAGAGGGTTAGTGCATAATTAAAAATTCACACATTCAGAGGTGACACAATCATTATTAACACTTCTGGACATTGCACAAAGCTTCTGAAAGTTAATGGAACAAAGAAACTCATTCAACATAGCAAAAGCGGCAATGCGAAATAAAACGCAGAATCTGTCAAAAACAGAACAATCCGTAAAGACGAATTTTGCAGGGGCACTTAACTTGCTCAAACGGAAAAACTCAAAACTAATGAAAGTTGCGTACATATCTGAGGATCACTCACCTAAATTTTCAGATTTTTTTGACTCTTCTACAGAGAGATCTGTACGAATTTGTGACAGACAGCAATGCTGTTTCTGCGCAGCAATCCAAATCTAGCATCAACTTTACCATAGAAACTTTACTTGGCACAAAAACATGATAAGGAGAGGTTGCTACAGTAGTAAAAAACTTCCAAGACTCAACAATACAGTAAATAAAATGAAACTTGGGTTATCTCCCAAGAAGTGCTTTTCTTTAACGACTTTCAGCTAGGCGCAGAAAGTGCAAATCAAGTAACATCAAGAGATGAAGCATCAACATTATTATTTTTCTTACAAACACAACTTGTTGAAGAGGGTACCTTAGATGCTCCATTATCTAAATTTCCTATGGTGGTGCTAGGGGTTTTATCAATTTTAGGCCTATAGTAATTCTTTGGTTTAGGCACCTTAGAGGCATACATGAATTTTTGCTCTTTTCCCACATAAGCTTTCTCCTTATACTTAAGAGAAGAAAAAGTTGAACCCAAGGTTCCCATAGCTTTTTCAAGTTCACCAATCCTATTGATTTGATTATCATGGACAACACAAGTTCCTAGGACACCAGTTCTTTCATCAATTCCTCCTAAGGATTTATCAAGTTCATCAGTTTTATCAAGTAACATTTCCAATTTAGTTTCAACACTTGGAAATTTTTTATCTATGGTTTCCAATTTTTTCATAACATCCTCAAGAGATATTTCAATTTTAACTTCATTAACAGGTGGTATTCTAACTAGACTCTCAATGATGCAACTAGCTTCTAAAGCGGGAGTACCTAGGAAATTACCTCCCGAAAGAGTATCAAGAACATACCTATTCCAACTAGATAAGCCAACATAAAAGTTCCTAAGAAGGATAATAGTGGAGTGTTTCTTAATGCACCTATGATGAGCATTACTAATTATGTACCAAGCATCTTTAAAACTTTCTCCACCTTGTTGCTTAAAAGAACGAACTTCAACTTCAGGATTACTCATTTTAGTAGCAATAAAAGTAAACTATATAAGCAAACAGAATAAAGACAAGTAACTAATTTTTTTTTGTGTTTTTGATATAGAGCTAGTAAATAAGACAGAAAGTAAAGTAACTAATTTTTTGTGTTTTTAATATGAAGCAAACAAGACAGTAAATAAAATAAAGTAAAGCAAGACAAAAACGAAGTAAAGAGATTGGATGTGGAGACTCCCCTTGCAGCGTGTCTTGATCTCCCCGGCAACGGCGCCAGAAATTTAGCTTGATACGCGTGAAGCACACGTCCGTTGGGAACCCCAAGTGGAAGGTATGATGCGTATAGAAGCAAGTTTCCCTCAGTATGAAACCAAGGTTATCGAACCAGTAGGAGCCAAGAAGCACGTGAAGGTTGTTGGTGGAGGAGTGTAGTGCGGCGCAACACCAGTGAAACCGGCGCCAACGTGGAACCTGCACAACACAATCAAGATACTTTGCCCCAACGTAACAGTGAGGTTGTCAATCTCACCGGTTTGCTGAAAACAAAGGATTAAACGTTTCGAGTGGAAGATGGTGTTTGTTTGCAAAGAACAGTAAAAACAATGATTGCAGTAGAATGTATTCAGATGTAAAAGAATGGACCGGGGTCCACAGTTCACTAGTGGTGTCTCTCCAATAAGATAACTAACATGCTGGGTGAACAAATTACAGGTGGGCAATTGACAAATCAAGATTCAATACATATCAACGATGATTACTATGTGATTTAATCAGTGGCATTACGACAAAGTACATAGACCGCTATCCAAGCATGCATCTATGCCTAAATAATCCACCTTCGGGTTAGCATCCGCACCCCTCCAAGCATTAAGTTGCAAACAACAGATAATTGCATTAAGTATGGTGCATAATGTAATCAACACAAATATCCTTAGACAAAGCATTGATGTTTTGTCCCTAGTAGCAACAGCACATCCACAACCTTAGAACCTACTGTCACGATCCCAGATTCAATGGAGGCATGAACCCACTATCGAGCATAATTACTCCCTCTTGGAGTGATACGTCTCCGACGTATCGATAATTTCTTATGTTCCATGCTTGTTTTATGACAATACCTACATGTTTTGTTCACACTTTATATCGTTTTGATGCGTTTTCCGGAACTAACCTATTGACGAGATGCCGAAGTGCTAGTTCCTGTTTTCTGCTGTTTTTGGTTTCAAAAATCCTAGTAAGGAAATATTCTCGGAATTGGACGAAATCAACGCCCAGCATCTTAGAAATCCACGAAGCTTCCAGAACACCCGAGAGGAACCAGAGGGGGGCCACAGGGGCCCCACACAACAAGGCGGCACGGCCAGAGGGGGGGCGCGCCGGCCTACTGTGTGGGCCCCCCGTAGCCCTTCCGACTCCCCCTCTTCGCCTATTAGAAGCCCCCTGACCTAAATCTTCGATACGCAAAAGCCACGGTACGAGAATCCTTCCAGAGCCGCCGCCATCGCGAAGCCAAGATCTGGGGGACAGGAGTCTCTGTTCCGGCAAGCCGCCGGGACGGGGAAGTGCCCCCGGAAGGCTTCTCCATCGACACCACCGCCATCTCCATCGATGCTGCTGCTCCCATGATGAGGAGGGAGTAGTTCTCCCTCGAGGCTAAGGGCTGTACCGGTAGCTATGTGGTTAATCTCTCTCCTATGTACTTCAATACAATAATCTCATGAGCTGCCTTACATGATTGAGATTCATATGATGATGCTTGTAATCTAGATGTCATTATGCTAGTCAAGTGGATTTTACTTATGTGATTTCCGGAGACTCCTTGTCCCACGTGTGTAAAGGTGACAAGTGTGTGCACCGTGTGGGTCTCTTAGGCTATATTTCACGTAATACTTATTCACTGTTATGAATAGCATAGTGAAGTGCTTATTTATATCCCTTTATGATTGCAATGTGTTTTGTATCACTATTCATCTATGTGCTACTCTAGTGATGTTATTAAAGTACTCTATTCCTCCTGCACGGTGTAAAGGTGACAGTGTGTGCATCGTGTGGTTCTTGTCGTAGATTATGATCATAATCTCTTGTAGGTTATGAAGTTGATTATCGCTATGATAGTAGATGTGATCTATTCCCCCTTTCATAGTGTAATGGTGACAGTGTGTATGCTATGTTAGTACTCGGGCTATTTTGCAAAGATCTATTATGCTCTAAGGTTACTTAAATATGAATGCCGAATGTTGTGGCGCTTGTTAACTCCGGCTTGAGGGAGCTCTTGTAGCCCTACACAACGACTGATGTTTGTCATCCAACAAAAGAGTGTATGTAGCACAAATGAGAGAAGTTATTATTTATTATGCGATCAATGTTGAGAGTGTCCACTAGTGAAAGTATGATCCCTAGGCCTTGTTTCCAATACCGCAAACACCGCTTATTTATCGTTCCGTTGCATGTTTACTCGCTGCCATATTTTATTCAGATTGCTATTACCACTCATATACATCCATACTACTTGTATTTCACTATCTCTTCGTCGAACTAGTGCACCTATACATCCGACAAGTGTATTAGGTGTGTTGGGGACACAAGAGACTTCTTGCTTTGTGGTTGCAGGGTTTCTTGAGAGGGATATCTTTGACCTCTTCCTCCCTGAGTTCGATAAACCTTGGGTGATCCACTTAAGGGAAACTTGCTGCTGTTCTACAAACCTCTGCTCTTGGAGGCCCAACACTGTCTATAGGAATAGAAGCGAGCGTAGACATCATGGAGTTACAAGTATCAACTTGGCCAGAGCCTCTACTAGCAACGGAGAGCATGCAAGAACATAAACAACACATATATGATAGATTGATAATCAACTTAACATAGTATTCTAGATTCATCGGATCCCACCAAACACAACATGTAGCATTACAAATAGATGATCTTGATCATGTTAGGCAGCTCACAAGATCTAAAAAATGATAGCACAAGCGGAGAAGACAACCATCTAGCTATTGCTATGGACCCATAGTCCAAGGATGAACTACTCACGCATCAATCCGGAGGCGGGCATGATGATGTAGAGCCCCTCCGGTGATGATTCCCCTCTCCGGCAGGGTGCCGGAGGCGATCTCCTGAATCCCCCGAGATGGGATTGGTGGCGACGGCGTCTCTGGAAGGTTTTCCGTATCGTGGCTCTCGGTACAAGGGGTTTCGCGACGAAGGCTATATGTAGGCGGAAGGGTAGGTCAGGGGGCCACACGAGGGCCCCACACACCAGGGCCGCGCGGCCAGGGCCCAGGCCGCGCCGCCCTGTTGAGTCGGCGCCTCGTGGCCCCACTTACTTTCCCCCTCGGTCTTCTGGAAGCTTCGTGTAAAAATAGGACCCTGGGCGTTGATTTCGTCCAATTCCGAGAATATTTCCTTACTAGGATTTCTGAAACCAAAAACAGCAGAAAACAGCAACTGGCGCTTCGGCATCTTGTTAATAGGTTAGTGCCGGAAAATGTATAATAATGCTGTAAAGTATGTATAAAACATTCAAGTATTGTCATATAAGTAGCATGGAACATAAGAAATTATAGATATGTTTGAGACGTATCAGTTGCCAAACGTAGGACTACGGTGAGTTTGAAGATCTAGCCATCAGTTGAAGAGTGGTGAAAGGCTATTGAAGACACTAACAAGCAAAAGATGGGGAATGTCACGAAGTACTCTCGACTTGGTCTTCTGTTTGACCCAAAGAGTGACCCCTCGGTGCTAAAAGTAGTCAACCACCAGCCTATAAGGATTAGAAACTCAACATGAGGAAAAGCCTACTCAAGTCATCGAGGAGAGTTTTTTTTGTTCACTATATGTGAAAAAGCAACGACCTATCAGAATGGTGACTTAGTGCCAAGTCATACCCCAGATGAACCCATTATGAACCCTACACCTAGACTACCTACAAAAGTTTCTTTTAAGGGTGGTAGCCCACACCAACATACCCTAAACCCATCCTTCTTTCTAACCTTTCTCGAATCTCGAGGATGAGATTTCTTTTAAGGGTGGTAGTCTGTCACATCCCGAAATTTTATAAATTTTGGAATGTAAAAATAAATAAATTTAGTTGATTGAATTGTTTGTCTTTGTTGAAATTTGACTAGGAATTAAAACTTTTTGAGTTTTATTTAAAAGCCTTTCCCAAAAATAGGTTTTCACAAAGATTTGTTTCTAAAATATTTCCAAACCAAACCTATTTCTATTTAATGGTTTTGAAATCATATAAGCTTCTATTTTGTGACAAAAGTCCAAAACATTATTTTGAAATAGCAATGCCCAAGTAACCATATAAAGTGTTATATGCATAATAATATTTTTGTAAATTGGTTTTGACCAATATTAGTTTTATAAAGTTATTTGAGTAGTTTCGACTTCAATATCAAAATCCATGTTGAAATAAAACTTGCGACAGTTTTCAGCATCGGGAACTATTATAATTACCCGATTTCATAAAATCTGATCTATGTTTTTAATTTCCTAATGTGCTATGCATAAAAGTTTATCCTTGTACTTTTTTACTTGGACTGAAAAATTGTCTCACAATGTTCTAAACTAATATTTAATTTTTTTTGCAAATCTGTAAGAATTTGTTTCACTTAATTTAAAGTTTTTAATAAAATTCTACAAAAGAAATCAGAAATAGAAAAGGAAGAAAAAAAAGAGAAGAGAAAGTCAATCGGCCATGCCGACCCAAGTGAGAGAGTGGATTTGGTGACCGGGTGTATACGTGAGCACGCCCTAGCTGCCCGTTGGATCAACCTTGAGATTCATTTTTTGCTAACGGCAACCATACGGCGTTAATCCTTTCTCTCCCACGCTCCCTTCCCTTCGTACCCGATGCACCTTATCCCCTCGTTCTTTCTCTGAACCACACTTTTCTCTCGCCCCCTCTCGAGACCACCACAAAAACGCCGCCAGCCACGCTCCGGGACGGGAGGTCGACCGCCGCCAGCCACGCTCCGGGACGGGAGGTCGATCCTTCCTCCACACCGGCCTGGAGCCCATCGCCGCCAAGCCTCAGTTCACCTCCGCCTAATCCCCTGCCCAGCCAAGAATCAGAGCGCCACCGTCCTGGCCAGAAACGCCGGCGCCGGCTGACTCGATTTGGGCCGCCCCTTGGAATCGCCGGCTGAATCGATTTTGGGACGCTCAATGGCGCCCTGCCGCACTACCTCCGCCGCCATCATCTTGCCCCCGCTCCACCTCATCTCTCCACATCTGCTGTAGGTGAAGAAATCGGCAAGGCTCCTATGGAGGAGGCCGCACAGGTCCATGCCCCCACCGCCTCCGGCGAGGTCCAGGCGAGTTCACCGTCGAGCTACCTGTGGTGCCGCACCACCGGTCTCAAACAGAACCAGCATGGTGGGCAGCACTCCGTCGTCCCTCCCAATCTCGGCGCGACGGCCGCCTAGGAGACCTCTTCGGCGGGGAACCGGTGTCGCGGGCGCGGCCCTTGGAGGCGCGCGGGAGGCGGAGGCCAGCTCAGATAGGAGCACGTCGCGCAGCAGCACCTCGACCGGCCCTTGGAGGTTTCGCCTAGCCGCCGCCATCCATCCATCCATTAACCGCACAAGCTAGGTTCGGTCTGATTCCCTCTTGTATACCATTGCTCCGTGTCCGTTCGGCGCCATTGCTCGGTTTGATTGATTGATTTTGATTCGATTTATTTGGAGGAGGAGGAGCGCCATGGGAGGACAACAATGACCTGGTTCAGCGCCACGGCCGGCACCGCCGCTACCAGATCCGCCAGGTTCCACACTCCCGCGCTGCGCTCATGCCATGGCATCGGGATGGGGGGAGGTGGCCCGTCCCTCGCTTCACCTGGGAGCGCGTTGTCGCCCGCGCTCGATGCAGGCTTGGTGCAGCCGACTCCCGGTGGATTAGTGCATCGAGTAAAACAGCTCTAGCGCTTGGCTGTGTGTTCGTTTTTAGGCTGGTAAATTTCTTCCAGATTAATATCCGGTTGTTCAGTTGAGGTGTAAACAGAGAGATCATTTTTTTAATTCACTTTGCCATTTCTTGTTTTTTCCGATCTGGAAGACTGAAGCTCGAGGAAGAAAAATTCACTGCTTCAAAGTATCCTGGAATTGTTGATCGTCATCATGACCCAAAGGACCGCAAGAGCATTTTGCCCGTGAGTGCAGATGATGCTTGTCTCCATATTCAGAACATGTTGATACAACTATTTTTTGATGGATTATTTGATACTTGAAACAACGATGTTCACAGAGTTTCAGTTACCAATTTTGGACTTGTAATTTGTAGCTTAATCTGGTTTTGGTAAACTGACTATATGCATGATTGTATTTGTTGGCTAATTACCAGCGGAAACCAATAAAATTCAATACAGTTTCTGAATTTTGGAAACGCTCCCGGAGTTTCTCGTCCGCGGAGCGCATGATCTCAACTTTGGTTGTTCAGTCGATAACAGTGTGTGTACATCAATCCGTATTAGTGTACTATTTTATTTTTCAAGATTGTTCAGTCTGGAGCAGTAGTACTTACTTTCTTTCTTTATCAAAAAAAAAAACAGCAGTACTTACGAAGGGACACAGAACTCGATTTATTTTCTAACTAGTTATCATCTAACGGCAAATCTAACACCGTTGAACACGTGTCAGTCTCTCACCGCTGCTCACATATACACCCGGTCATCAGGCTTCATCCGCCCAGCCGAAAACCACAATGACGCGCGTGCCAGGAAGGCCAAACCAGCCACGAAGCAATCAGTCCAGCTTAACCAGTGTTGCCCATTGTTCTTTTGTTTTTTTTTTCCTTTCCCTGACACATGGACCCCGCTGCCAAGTCACCATCGTCTTCAATCTCCAGGAAACGAAACGAAACGCACGCACGCACGCTGCAATTGTTTCAGTTTCTATGCTTTTACTCTCCAATTGATTCCCGGTGATTTAAGCCACCATTTAACGAGCGGTTTTTCCTACTTAAAGCCCTCGACTGCCTCTTCATTTCCCCTCTGTTTCCTCAGACAATCGTGCCCCCAGGCTGTCTCAATTTCTCGCCGAAGACCACGGTATCCGCCACCGTGCGAGCTTGTTTTCGACGACAACGAGGTATCCCGCCGCCCCGTTTAGTATCCACTGGATCCTCTTGTCCTTGCGCCCCTCCTGATGTCCTCTTTTATTTTATACCTCACCTGAGCGTCGTCGCCCGAAGGTCACCGTCGACCGGAGCATCTTCGGCCGTCTCTCGTCATCGTCCCAGCAAGCGCACGGCAGCCAGCACCATCGAACTCACTGCATCATGCTGAACCTCGTAGACCTCCTTCTCATGCACTTCCCCGGAGGAGCACTGATACATCGCCGACAACGACCACCGGAGCGCACAACCACCACGAGTCCACGACCACCAAGAACGCCCCTGTAATCAGTTGACCCACCAGCATTTAGATTTTTCCTTTACGTGTTGTAGGCAGTTAGATCATAATCTGAAGATTCATATTAGCCCAGTTAACTGAACCCATAGTCTGATCGATCGATCGCATGAGCCAGCTCAAAACTGATCCGCAACTTGTAAAATTCATAGCCTGAGTTTCATAACTCCGATTAAATTAATTCTTTTTGCTTTGGATTTATAATTTAATCCTCTACAACTTTTTTGTAGAAATCTTTCCATCCGAGAAACTTTCTCGGACAACTTTTGGTACACCATTAAATCTGTAGCGCTTCGGTATAATATTGTAAAATTTATATCTTAAGTTTTACAAGTCGGATTTCGACAAACTTTATACCGTTGTAATCCGCAAATCGCATAGATCATTTTAGATATTTTGCGTTGCAGTTTCGCCCACTTTATTTCGCGATACCACTTTGATCCGCAACATCGTCTATAAAATAAATCCTATAAACTTTTTCCGAGATAAATTTTTTGGCGATAAGCTTGTAATGGAATTCTCTACAACTTCCATGTAGAAAGTTCTTCCATCCGGAAAACTTTTTCTAATAACTTTTCGCGAAAAGTGTAGTCCTATGACTGGCTTCGACATAGTTCATTTAGCCAAAATAATCCCTATGATCATACCCATCATAACCACTTGGGCATTTAATTCTTTCTCCAATATCATATTTACCTAAACCATGATAGCCTAGCTCACACTTTATTTGAGTTATCCAAGTGGAACTATGTTCCCATTTTCACATGTGTATTTATTGTGATGAGTTAGTCCACACAAATGATCATATGCTCAAACCAGTGAATATCCATTTCATCTCCGAATCACTTCATCAATACCAACCTTGACATAGCCATGTCTCATATCATATCTCTTATACTGTTCATCTATGAGATAGATGAAGTTTAAAATAAAATAAATACTACACATGTAAATCACTTCATCTTAATTTTTCACTTGTCTCCAAGATCATAACTTAAAAATAAGAATAGTTCAGTAAGATCTTAAATAAAAATGATCCTTAGCACTATTTACCCCTATCATCCATATCTATCATGTTAAGATAATTCTACAAATCTTATATTCCTCCCTACCTTGAAAATATTTATTTAATTTACAAATGGTAAATTGAGTAAGTCTTGTCTTGCCCTAACCTGAGTATTCTTTCTGCCACTAAAATCCAATACCCAAATCCTTGAATCTTTAATATATTAAAATCCCACTTATCAAAGCCAAACCTTGCAAGCCTTGCCTCATGCCATATCTTCTTTATCCGATAACTAAAATAAAATGAATAATAAATTGTTGTTTTCCTTGCTTGATTTTGTTGTTGTATGAATGGTGTGTTTATGTTGTGCTATTTTTATCTTATAGTTCGTGTGAAGAGCGACGTGTTATGTTGAGAGAAGTGAATGATCTCCAATTACCAAAAAGGCAAGTGACATTCAAATCCTACTTATTTTATTTATTTATGCATTAGTGTTTTGAAATTAGTATGCATGGTAGGATTTTGATTTCAAAAGTAAAAGTATTATTCTATGCTTAGCAAACCCTAGTAGTGTGTAGCTACTCCTGAACTAATTACTAAGATGCCTTACTTTTGCTTGCAACATCAAATGCCAAGTGTTGTTTCGTTGTTGAATGAGAATGTTTGAAAATTTAAAAATTAACAACCTTAATGAAACACCTGGGTGGATTTCGTATTGCTTGGTGGGCGGCTACTCAGGACCACATACCTGGCTGTCAACCCAGGATTGTGTGGTTGTCTTCGCCCGAGGGTGCGCAGATGTTGAGTGGCTACTCAGGGCCACATGACTCGTGTCTAGTACTTGTCATGTGGTTGTCTTCGCCTGAGAGTGCACTTGTGGATGGCCACTAAGGATTAAAGAGATTACTAGGTCGTCCATGTTTTAGATAGCTTCCAGTGCAGCCTTATGGTATTATGGGATCTGCCAAGATTAATTAAGTTGTGAAGATTCAACTTGTGACTAGACAGTGGGTGGAGGCGACGGCCAAGGGAACGGGTCTAGTTTGTATGGTTGAATTCTTCTTCTGAAAGATCTTGTCTCATTCTTCTCTTGGGAAGGGTGGGTCGTAAGGTGAAAGTGCACAACCTCTCGAGAGTTAAACCTAAGATCTTAGCCGTGTCCCTGATCATGGACAATTTGAGCTTCTAGGCAGGAATGTACGGAAGAATCTTATCATTGTTTTCTGAATGAGTTAAAAATTGAGTAGCAATTGTCTAGTAGTACATGGGAGATGTAACCATGGTACTATTTATGACATCATTACAAATTTTGTAAAATGTTTTGTTTTAAATAAAATATAGGATAAAACTGGGTTTATGCAAACTAGCCTAAAGTCCACTAGCCAAATATCATGTAGATAGTCATGTCTAAAACTGCCACCAAATAAGTGTCATTTGCCAGTACATCATTGTACTGACCTCCATTCGTGGGGAAGCATATTCAAATGTGCAGGTTCTTCGGAAGAGGATTACTATTAGGATCTCGAGACTACATTCCAACATGTGAAAGATCGAGATGTCGCCTAGGGGGGGTGAATAGGCAATTAAAAACTCTTACGGATTTGTCTTGTAAGAATGCGGAATTAAACTATCGTTTAGTTTACAAGCACAAACCCTAGATATGCTAAGCTCAACTAAGTGTAACAATAACAACTAGAGCTAAGCAAGATAGGCACAAGATATATGTAGCACAAGTGATAACAAGATATATGTACTTCAAGCACGATGGCTATCACAAGGAAAGAGAGCTCGGGTATAGAAATAACCGAGGCACGTGGAGACGAGGATGTATTCCCGTGTTCCCTTCCTTTGCAAGAAGGTGCGTCACGTTTGGAGGAGTGGAGGTCCACGAAGGATTCCCCGCGCCACGAAGGCTCACCCTATTCTCCGAACCACACCCACGAAGGATAATGGCCCTTTCCTTATGGTTAGCTTTTCCTCCACTCCGGAGATGGCAAGCTCCACAACCACTTCACAAGCTCCACGAAGGAGATGATGGGGTTCGTAGCATAGAGAACAAAATTTTTCCTACCGCAAGACGAATAAATCCAAGATCTAATCTATGGAACACCCAAGATCTAATCTACAAGATCGAAGCAACGAGATTGATAAGAGACTAACCCTTGAAGATTTCCAAAGCCTACGAGATCAGATCTCGTTGTTGATGTAGACGATCGTCCCCGGTGCTGCAATCCGGCAGCACTTCCGTACTCGGTCGCGTGTACGGTGTCGATGAAGCCCGTCCTCTCCCCGTTCCAGCGGGCAGCGGAGGTGTGGTAGATCTCCTCGGAATCCCAGCAGCACGACGGCGTGGCGGTGGTGGTGGAGGACAAAAGCTGCAGGGCTTCGCCTAAGCCGGAGCAGACTGTCGGTGGGAGAGAGAGGCGGCCAGAGGTCAAGGAATGAAGGAGGGCTGCGCCCCCTGCCCCTCCCCTCTTTATATAGGGGGGAGGGCGGCCAGGGTTTGCCTTGGCCCCTCCTCCAAGCTCATGGCCGGCGGCCAAAAAGGGGGAAAGGGGGAAATCCCCCCTTCCAAATTGATTCCCCCTTTAGGGTTTGGGGAAACCCTAAAGGGGTTGGCCGGCTGGGCCTTGGGGGGTATGTGCCCCTGGCCCATTAGGCTAGGGAGCATCCCCTCGGCCCATGCTAGGCCTCCTAGGGTCGTGGGCCCACTGGTGGGACCCCCGGAACCTTCTAGAACCTTCCCAGTCTTTCACCGGAAAAATCCCGAACTTTTCCGAAACCTAGAAATCAACTTCCCTTATATGAATCTTATTCTCCAGACCATTCCGGACCTCCTCGTGATGTCCTGGATCCCATCCGAGACTCCGAACAAACTTCAGTATCCATCTCATATTCCGAATCTACTTATGCGACATCGAACCTTAAGCGCGTCACCCTACGGTTCGCGAACTATGCAGACATGGTCGAGACTCCTCTCCGAGCAATAACCAATAGCGGGATCTGGAGATCCATAATGGCTCCCACATATTCAACGATGACTTAGTGATCGATTGAACCATTTACATACGATGCCGATTCCCTTTGTCACGCGATATTTTACTTGTCCGAGGTTCGATCATCGGTATCTCCATACCTTGTTCAACCTCGTTACCGACAAGTACTCTTTACTCGTACCATGGTATGTGACCTCTTATGAACCATTCATATGCTTACAAGCTAATCAGATGACATTCCACCGAGAGGGCCCATAGTATATATATTCGTCATCAGGATGGACAAATCCCATTATTGATCCATATGCCTCAACTCACACTTTCCGAATACTTATACCCATCTTTATAACCACCCATTTACGCAATGGCGTTTGATGTAATCAAAGTACCTTTCCGGTATAAGTGATTTACATGATCTCATGGTCGAAGGACTTAGGCAACTATGTATCGGAAGCTTATAGCAAATTGAACTTAATGACTTGATCTTATGCTACGCTCATTTGGGTGTGTTTCCATTATATCATTCACCTAATGACATAACCTTGTTATTAATAACATCCAATGTTCATGATCATGAAACCATGATCATCCATTAATCAACAAGCTAGTTTATACAAGAGGCTTACCAGGGACTCCTTGTTGTTTACATAACACACATGTATCAATGTTTCGGTTAATACAATTATAGCATGAAATGTAAACATTTATCATGAACAATAAGATATAACAATAACTAATTTATTATTGTCTCTTGGGCATATCTCCAATAGGAGAAGCCCGGGCCTCTTCACAATCTTCTTGAAGAGATCACCGGAGCACCAACCACCAAGCCAACTAGGAGGTCTCCCTCCAAGAGTAACAGGCTCACGGTCTCTCACTCGAACTAATCATGGTGGAGAGCTCAACACTATGCAATGATGCAAAGCAAGAACACTAGAGGTGTTCAAATCCTTCACACTCAAATCCCACCCAAACAACAAATGCTAGGATGAGATTGGAGAGGAAGAACAATGGGGAAAGTCAACAAAAGACTCCAAGATCTAGATCCCAAGAGTTCCCCTCACTTAGAGAAGAAATGGTTTGGTGAAAGTGTAGATCTAGATCTCCTCTCTTAGATCCCTCAAAAATGAGCAAGAATCATGGGGGGAGACAAGAGAGAGAGCAAGTTCTTCAAATGCAACAATGGAGGAGAGAGAATGGAAGAACTAACTCAACTCAAGGTGGGATAATGCTATTTATAGTTAGGAGGAAGAAATAACCGTTGGGGAGAAAAAGAAAAAGAAAAACGCAGAAAAACGGGCCAGAATAGTGCCCAGCCGGCGGCCCAGCCAGCCGATCGGAGCTGGAGCCGGACATGCCGGTCAACAGCCCGGCCGGACCGGACCGCAAGCCGGAAGTGGCGGGTGGGCCGCGCGGTGGGAGGGAAGGCCCAGCAGGGGCGGTAGATAGCGCGGAGGCGCTCAGCGTGCGCGGGCCGGCGGGGTGTCCGGCTGGGCCGGGGTAGGCGCCGGGTGGGCCGGTCGCCGACCGGGCTCTGGGCCGGACCAGGTCGGGGGCGCCACAGTACGACACCCGGCCGGCGTCAGCGCCCGGGCCGGTTTCGGCCGGGTGGGCCGGCGTGTGGGCAGGTCAGGCCGGTCGGCCGACCGGCTGCCCCCCCCTTTTTCTTTTTCTTTTCTTTTTTATTCTTTTCTCCTTTTTCCCTTTTCTTTAATAGAAAATGCTCCTGAACTCCGATTCGAATGAAACCAGTTTTGTTTGAAAGATAACAACAAATTCTATCCTATAGAAAGTGAAAACACAAGAATATGTAGGAGGGGATTTTATCATGAATATAAAAGGTAGAACCTTATATCATGAATAACTGGTAAAATCACCCAACCTCGAAAACGCAATAGAAGATGCATGCGAACTCCGTTATCGATGAACTTGATCTTGTTGTAAAGCTAGCAACAAGCACAAGAACCTCACACCAAGAAACACCAAGAAGCAATAGGGATATGCAAAGTATGCAAAGGATTGAGCTCCCTAAGACGATGTGATCAAGTTACCCAATCGAAAGCCCCTCTTAATAGTGCAGCTATCTATCCTATAATCCGGTCTCCCATCAACCACCTTGAGACCGGTAAATGGAAAACCTACCAAGGCCATACCTTTGCCTTGCGCATCCCGCTTGATCTTGATGATAGCTCTTCAAGCTCCACACAAGTCGGAATGCCTCAACTTGATCACCGTTGCTTCGTGAAGACTCACAAATGCTCCCCCATACACCATGATGGGAAAGCTCCATTGATGCACATCTTCACATGTCCATTATCGCCACATGGACGACAAGCTTCAAGTATGTGATCCACTTGAGATGCTCATCTTGAACTTGCTCGACTCAACCTTGTATCTTCTCATACTCTATCATACTTATCTTGAGATGTATATAAAGAATTCTTCACTTGGAATCAAGCTCTCAAGATCTTGATCATCCATTGCTTATCACATAAGATAGAGCATGACTAATATTGAGTTCCACATAAGAACTCCATCTTCATTTCTTCTTCTTGATCATATCACATATATATCTTCAAATCGATGATCTTGATGCCAATACACAAGGTGTATCTTTATCTTCATGGCATCCATACTTGAATCCAACATATGGAATACAAGTAGTACCTATGGAATATTCCTTCATATAAACTCAATGAAAACATTAGTCCATAGGGGTTGTCATTAATTACCAAAACCACACATAGGGGCAATATACCCTTACAATCTCCCCCATTTTGGTAGTTGATGACAACCACAATAAGAGGGTTTATATAATGAATATTAGAGACAAGTACTCAACTTACCCGAGAATAAGTTGTATACAAGAGGTTGTATTTAATATGGTCAAGTAAGACAAAGCTACTATCCCATATCAAAACCAACTCTACTCACACAACTACAACTAATGCAAGAGATGTGAGTAGAGCCAATATATATAGAGCAAACTCCCCCACAATGTATGCACGTGTGATGAACATGAATTCATTGCACACATTGTCAAGATTAACCTTTGGGACAATTTCCACTATATATATACAACCATGCAAGACATAGAAATATGGAATGCATGAGAGGCAAAACACTTAAGCACAAACCAAACTTAAGTATAAAACCGTTCCCTTAAACCCTCTAAACTTCTCCCCCATTGGCATCGAGTGCCAAAATGGGTGAAAAATTTAGAAAGCCAATATAATGTGAGTTCCTCCCCAAGGTGTGCACTTCTCATAATTTGAGTGGAATCAAATGCACATATCCAATGATGAATATTTGATATATTGAGGATCAAAGATTGCACAAGAATAACATGGCGAAGGAAGCTTTAACAAATAAAGCAAGCAATCAAAGAACCAATTGGACAAACAAAGATATCATGATAAGAGAGATATAGTGCTCTAAAAATAAGGAAGCTCCCCAAGGTTCGTGCATAATTTATAATGTTTGCATTTGAATACAATATGCATAAAGATGGAATCCTCACTCCCTCTATATCATTTAGAACACAACCAAGATAAAGATAATATCCTTATCAAGAATAACTTGAGTCCAATAATTACGAGATATGAGTGCATGAAGAAAAACAAGTAAACCAAGCACTCATAAATCTTCTTTACCAACACTACTAAAAACAAAATGGTAAAAGATGGTTGGCAAAGAACAAGGATCTCAAGGTGATGGATTAACGCTCATGTATATAAGTTTCTAAAGTGGACATAGTGATCCATAAAGAAACATGCAAACACAAGAGGTTAACACAATAAATAAGACAAGATATCCAAGATGAAGTCATAAAATATACCAAAGGATGTTTGCTTAACAAACATATATAGCCTATGGCTTCAATATTCATTTGTGGTATATGGATAAGCTTCAACCAAGAAAATCTCAAAAACATCACAACTAACAATAAGGGAAGTAAAGCTAGTTGGAATGTTTTGAGAAAGGCAACAAGTATAACAAATACGGATTTATTTCACAATTTCATCAATATTGCACATAAGAGCTCTTTGAGGAATTGACATGCAATAAATTGCTAGAGAGCATATTTGTGATAGGTGAATCATAAATATGATATGTATATTCCTATCATATGCATCTTCTCAAATTACTCAAATGTTCAATAAGAAGTTTTCTTTAAAAAGAATTTGTCAAGAATCGCAATATTTTCGAAATAAATAATTTCATGCGATGATGCAACCTACAAGAGGTTGGATGCTATAGGAGTATGCATGAATAAGATACTTGTTACCGAGATAGCAATGGCATGATGTAGTAGATAAGAGTTCATTCATCATCCTAGCTTGACTCCAATTATCATATGGTGATAACACCTTCCTTATAGATGAGACAAGCCTCCATTGCATCTCCAATGTACCTAAAGCAACATTCAAGTACATCTTGGTCCCCAAACTTATTGGGTCCAAAATGGTTAGACTAACCCCAATACATAGGACACACTCCATATAAACATGTGCATAGTTATAGATGAAATTTGAATTTCATGCACATCTTAGCCGTTTAGGATTTGATGGAGTATACCCTATATAATGGATCGAAGAAAGAAAGCATGCTATAAATATAAATAAATTACATATAAGCACGCACAAAGATTTTTAAAGATCCAAGAGAGATATACTTTGGACAAGACACCAAATGAATTGAAGAAGGTATAAAGGTGTGACCAAACAAATTTATTGTCCAAATTATATCAAAGACGCAAATCACAAAAGATTTGTTCAACAAAGTTCAACAAATGAACTAAGAAGAAACCATTGAGCATAAAGGATGAAATAAAGCAAACATGCTCAAATATTTATCTCATTCAAGAAAATAAAACATGTAAGAAGGAATGAGATAGCAAACTCCCAAAAAGAGCAAGGTTCGAACAAATAAACCAAACCCTCTACACTTTTCACAATGGCACAATGTACCGTAAGGAAAAGGTTTGTCTTCCAAAACAAACACTTGATATGAATCAAGAGAATTTATCAAAAGATTTTTCAAAGGGACAAAGAAGACACGTGGGAGCAACAAAGATTTCTTGGAAATAAAATAAGTAAATAAGAGGCAATCCAAGGTGAAGATGATCCATGAATTCAACCACATACAAGGTTATCAATTGTCAAAGACAATGAGTATATTGTAAATAATTTCCGGTGGTGAATTGACAATGATAGTAAGGACCAACTTCACAATAAAAGGCATAGGATAAGTATATAGAATTAAGCACTATGCACGGATGAAGATTCTTGATAGCTTCAACTAGTCAAACAATCACGCACAACAATGATTAGAATAACTTGAAGCAAACGGTGTCCCAAATAAGATATAGAGATATGTATTTGAGGAAAAACCGTACCAAGAATTTCTTACTCAAACAAGAATCCATAAGATGAGCCAATAATTTTTTTTTAATAGAAGTGGAGCTTGTTTGAGCAAACATGCCACCTAGGAACAAGATAATTAAGAGCATCAACTCTAAGTGGCATAACCTCATATGTTCACATTTTCTAGGCTTGTGATATGTACAAAACATATTACTCCCCCATAATATGATAAAGCATTTCTTCTAATCAAGAGGCAATTAAAATCGAATAGAGATGATTAATGGACATTAGAATTTGAATTTCTCATGAGTATGACACACCACATAGTGACTAGATAATCTTGCAATATCAATACTAAGTGGTGGTACCCATATACACACATTTTAAAGAAAGAGAGATGCACAATGCATATCACTCCCCCAAAATGGGACGTTCCATTAATCACTCAAAGAGAGCCAAATAAGATGTCATCAAGATGCATTAGGCTCACAACAATACACAAGTATATGATGAGTCAAACAAACATACTTGAATAGACAAGATAGGTAAGTAAGACACAACACATACATACACATATTTGGTACAAAACCAAACATGCAAAGGGGCAAATAACTTACAATAAATATGATGAGTTGAAGTATAAGTTACCGCAAGGAGGAACATTGGATATAAGATATAGATGATAATCCATACGGCTTGGCTTGATCAAAATATAATATATGAAGATCCCTTAATTCTTCATGAAGTAGCCAAGTCTCCAATGACCTCCACTCGTACCTATTGATAAAGTTTGACCTTGTTGGTCCCCAACCAAGTTGGGTCCTAAGAGGTTAGTCACAATAGGCTTGGCAACCCAAATGGTTCTTTTCTTGAAACCACTTTGAGTTCCAACAAACTTGGCAATCACATTGCCATCCTTATCCTTCCCTAGAGAATAATCATCATCAAAAATTATAGGGTTTGATAAGGTACCACCTAAGCAAGAACAAGCAAAGTGCCCCTTCTCACGACATAAGTAGCAAATGTTCCCCTTTTTCTTCTTTATTGATTTCTTCTCTTGGGGAAAAATATCTTGATTCTTCTTGGGAGTGGCCTATCTTCAACTTGAGGTCGAGCATGAGCTTGACCTTGACCTTGTGGCAGTTTCCCTTGTTGTTTCTCACTCAAGTGCTTCTTCTTCTTCTTCTTCAATGGGCATGATCTAACATGATGCCCTTCAACCTTGCACTTGAAGCAAACCAACTTGGTCGGATCCTTGACTTTGTCTTGGCCCTTCTTCTTGTTGCTCTTGCTCTTGGACTTGTTCTTGTTATTGGAGTTGAATCCAAGTCCACTCTTGTCATTGGGGGATTGTTGCACACTTAGCATCTTGTCAAGTGCGGATTTCCCTTCATGACGCTTTTCCAAGTCTTTCTTCAAAGAAAGGACTTGGGCCTCGAGCTCTTTGATTTCCTCTACATGGTTAGTAGAAGTACAAGTACTAGAGGAAGTAGAAGCTTCCTTGTTAGAGCAACAAGGCAAAGCAAGTAATCCAACACAAGGTGTATCACTAGTTTGACTAGATGGATTACAAGGACTAGCACATGGCAAAATAGCATTTTGAGTTGAGGTTGTGCTAATGTCCACATGAGACTCACAAGATATTAATTTAGTGATACTTGCCTCATGAGCTCACTTTAGCCCATCATAGGAAATTAGAAGATCATCATGAGAGCTTGAGAGCTTTTTATGAATTTCTTCCAATTCCCTATAATTGCTAGTTAGCAACTCTAGTTGAGCCCTTAGCTCAACATTCTCTTCTAAGGTAGATGCTTGATACGTCTCCAACCTATATATAATTTCTTATGTTCCATGCTAGTTTTATGACAATACCTACATGATTTATTCATACTTTATATCATTTTGATGCATTTTCCGGTACTAACCTATTAACAAGATGCCGAAGCGCCAGTTCTTGTTTTCTGCTGTTTTTGGTTTCAGAAATCCTACACGGGAAATATTCTCGGAATTGGACGAAACAAAAGCCGAACCTTCTATTTTACCGAGACGGACCCAGAGAGCCAGAGAAGTGCCGGAGGGGGTCCAAGGGGCCCCCACACCATACCTAGGCGCGGGCCCCTCCCTGGCCGTGCCACCAGGTGGGAGGCCATCCCCTGGCTCCTCGGACTCCACCCTTTCGCCTATATATTATGTCCATCGCGAAAACCCTAAATCAATCGACGATATTCCACGAAGAGTTCCGTAGCCGCAGCCATCGCGAAGACAAGTTTCGGGGGACAGAAGTCTCTGTTCCGGCACGCCGCCGGGACGGGGAATTGCCCCCGGAGTCATCTCCATCGACACCACCGCCATCTTCATCGCCGTTGATGTCTCCCATGATGAGGAGGGAGTAGTTCTCCCCCGAGGCTGAGGGCTCTACCAGTAGCAATGTGGTTCATCTCTCTCTCCCATGGTGTGATCTTTATGTGATCATGAGCTTTGCATCACTATTAATCTATGTGCTACTCTAGTGATGTTATTAAAGTAGTCTATTCCTCCTCCATGATGTAAAGTTGACAGTGTGTGCATCATGTAGTACTTGGCGTAGGTTATGATTGTAATCTCTTGTATATTATGAAGTTAACTATTACTATGATAGTATTGATGTGATCTATTCCCCCTTTCATAGCTATTGTTGACAGTGTGTATGCTATGTTAGTACTCGGTCTAAATTGCAACAGTCTATTATGCACTCTAGAGGTTACTTTAATATGAACTCCGGATTCACTCTCCACGGTGTGATGGTGACAGTGTGCACATCGTGTGTGTTTCCTTTATGAAGTTGTGGAGCTTGTTTACTCCGGCTTGAGTGTGCTCTTGTAACCCTACACAATGAATGGTGTTTGTTATCCAACAAGAGAGTGTTTAAGAGTAGCATTTATTTATTCAGTTATGTGATCATTGTTGAGAGTGTCCACTAGTGAAAGTATGATCCCTGGGCCTTGTTTCTAAGCATTGAAACACTGTTTCCAACAAGTTCTGCTACATGTTTGCTTGCTGCCATTTTTATTTCAGATTGCAATTAGTACTTATAATCATCCATATTACTTGTATTTCACTATCTCTTCGCCGAACTAGTGCACCTATCCATCTGACAAGTGTATTAGGTGTGTTGGGGACACAAGAGACTTCTTGTATCTTAATTGCAGCGTTGCTTGAGAGGGATATTTTTGACCTCTACCTCCCTGAGTTCGATAAACCTTGGGTGATTCACTTAAGGGAAACTTGCTGCTGTTTTACAAACCTCTGCTCTTGGAGGCCCAACACTGTCTACAAGAATAGAAGCACACGTAGGCATCAAGCTATTTTCTGGCGCCGTTGCCGGGGAGGTAAGGTAAAAAGGTATTCACATCCTCCGACTATTAAGCTATTCCCTAGCACTGTTGCTGGTGTGTGAGTGCTCGAAGCTATTTCCTTTAGATTCTGCAATTTTATCTTTTTGTCTCTTGTTTTTATTTTCACTAGTTAGGCATAATGGAAAACAACAAAAAAAATTAGTGAGCTTTTTAATCTTTTTCCTGAGTTAAGACATGGATTGTTTGATGCAAAAATTAGAAAAACCTATGGAACCTTATTTGCATGCCAGTAGCAATGTTATTAGTATGAACGCAATTACTGCTAATGCTATGGAAAAGTCTAAGCTTGGGGAAGCTGGTTTATATAAAAATAATATTTTTTGCTCCTCAGCTTTGGAAGAAACATTTTGCCTTGATAATGCTTTGTCTCCAATATGTGGTGATTCGAATGATGCTTGTGATATTCCAAATCCACCTACTGAAAGTATTCCCTTCAAGATACCTATGAAAATTGTTGAACTTGCTATGAACAATTGCTATTTTGGAGATGGGATTGTCCATCCTAGTGATCATTTACTCTTTATACATGAATTATGCGAGTTGTTCGAGAGTGCAGGTATTTCAAAGGACCAAGTTAAGAGGAAGCTATTCTCTATATCTCTGAAGGGCAGAGCTGCAGAATGGTATAAGATGCTGAAGAACGGTCAATCTATTGGTTGGGAGGAAATTGTACCTCTCTTTTATTCTAAATTTTATCCTCCTCATGAAGTGCATGTTGATAGGAATTACATTTATAACTTTTATCCTCGTGATGGAGAGAGTATTTCCCAAGCGTGGGGGAGACTGAAGTCACTAATGCTCAAATGCCCCATTCATGAGCTCCCTCGTAATGTTATTACTAATAATTTTTATATATGCAAGGCTTTCAGGACACCACAAGGACTATCTAGATGCCTGTTTGGAGGGATCTTTCACAAGCAAGGAGGTTGAAGCTAGATGGGATCTTCTTGAAAGAATTCAAAGCAATACTGAAAATTGGGAGAATGACAAAGGTAAGGAATCAGGTATAAACTACGAGTATGATTGCATTAAGTCTTTCGCTCAAACTGCTGATTTTCAAGAGCTTAGTGCTAAATATGGTTTTGATCCTCAAATTATGGTCGATTTGTATAGAGCCTTTGCTTCTCATATTAATGTTCCTAAAGAAAATTGGTACATGTATCATGAACCTTTTAAAGACACTGGCATGGAAAATGAAATTGTTGTTAATGATTGCAATAAACATGCTCAAACTTCTGAAAATGCTATTTCCTATAAGCATGTTGATTTTTGTGGAGTTCATAGACCTTGTGAAAAGAATAAAATTGAAGAAGAATATTGTATCCATCACAGGAATGAAAAAACTAGAAAGTGGTCTAGGGCTCTAGATGATCTTGGTGAAAAAGTTTCTGCCCTCTATCCTTTTATTTGTGAACTTTGCCATAGAGTGGGTCATTTTAATTTTCAATGCTCCTCCAATGATAATTCGAACCTTATGAGTGCTGCAAATTTGTATTGTGATGATGAAATCACTCCTAATCAGCATGATGAACTTACTTTATTTTTGGGGTGTGAAGAGTTATTGAGAAAAACTTCTTTGGTGGATATGAGTGCTCTTGATATTAATAGTGTCCTGCATGGGTGTCTTTCTTATTGCATTGATAATTGCCACACAAATACTTACATACAAAATATTTTAGAAGAAGACACTTCGCCAAAATATGATAGGACCGCTGTGTGTTTCGAACTTATTAATGAAAAGGAGGAATCCTCCCAAGTTTCTTCTATTGTTTCTGGAAATAAATCAGGTTATGTGGAGAAGCCTTGATACGTCTCCAACGTATCGATAATTTCTTATGTTCCATGCTACTTTATTGATGATACCTACATGTTTTATGCACATTATATGTCATATTTATGCATTTTCTGGAACTAACCTATTAACAAGATGCCGAAGAGCCGGTTGTTGTTTTCTCGCTGTTTTTGGTTTTAGAAATCCTAGTAAGGAAATATTCTCGGAATTGGACGAAACTTTCGCCCGGGGTCCTATTTTTGCACGAAGCTTCCAGAAGACCGAAGAGATAACGAAGTGGGGCCACGAGGCAGCCAGGGGACAGGGCGGCGCGGCCCAGGCCCTGGCCGCGCGGCCCTACCCCCTGGGCACCTCGTGTGGCCCCCCACGTTGCCCTTTCGCCTACTTAAAGCCCCCGTCGCGAAACCCCCAGTACCGAGAGCCACGATACGGAAAACCTTCCAGAGACGCCGCCGCCGCGAATCCCATCTCGGGGGATTCGGGAGATCGCCTCCGGCACCCTGCCGGAGAGGGGATTCATCTCCCGGAGGACTCTTCATCGCCATGATCGCCTCCGGAGTGATGAGTGAGTAGTTCACCCCTGGACCATGGGTCCATAGCAGTAGCTAGATGGTCGTCTTCTCCTTGTTGTGCTTCATTGTTGGATCTTGTGAGCTGCCTAACATGATCAAGATCATCTATATGTAATTCTATATGTTGTGTTTGTCGGGATCCGATGGATAGAGAGTACTATGATTATGGTGATTATCAATCTATTGTTTATGTGTTGTTTATGATCTTGCATGCTCTCCGTTATTAGTAGAGGCTCTGGCCAAGTTTGTACTCTTAACTCCAAGAGGGAGTATTTATGCTCGATAGTGGGTTCATGCCTCCATTAAATCTGGGACAGTGACAGAAAGTTCTAAGGTTGTGGATGTGCTGTTGCCACTAGGGATAAAACATTGATTCTATGTCTAAGGATGTAGTTGTCGATTACATTACGCACCATACTTAATGCAATTGTCTGTTGCTTAGCAACTTAATACTGAATGGGGTTCGGATGATAATCTGAAGGTGGACTTTTTAGGCATAGATGCAGTTGGATGGCGGTCTATGTACTTTGTCGTAATGCCCGGATTAAATCTCACTATATTTATCATATCATGTATATGCATTGTTATGCCTTTCTCTATTTGTCAATTGCCCGACTATAATTTGTTCACCCAACATGCTTTTATCTTATGGGAGAGACACCTCTAGTGAACTGTGGACCCCGGTCCTATTCTTTACATAGCATACAATCTACTGCAATTGTGTTTTACTATTTTCTTGCAAACAATCATCTTCCACTCGATACGTTTAATCCTTTGTTACAGCAAGCCGGTGAGATTGACAACCTCATCTGTTTCGTTGGGGCAAAGTACTTTGGTTTTGTTGTGCAGATTCCACGTTGGCGCCGGAATCCCTGTTGTTGCGCCGCATCACATTTCGCCACCATCAACCTTCAATGTGCTTCTTGGCTCCTACTGGTTCGATTAAACCTTGGTTTCATACTGAGGGAAACTTGCTTCTATACGCATCATACCTTCCACTTGGGGTTCCCAACGGACGTGTGCATCTACGCGTATCAAGCTAAATTTCTGGCGCCGTTGCCGGGGAGATCAAGACACGCTGCAAAGGGAGTCTCCACTTCTCAATCTCTTTACTTTGTTTTTGTCTTGCTTTATTTTATTTACTACTTTGTTTGCTGCACCTAAACAAAACACAAAAAAATTAGTTGCTAGTTTTACTTTACTTATTGTCTTGCTCTCTATATCAAAAACACAAAAAAATTAGTTACTTGCATTTACTTTATCTAGTTTACTTTTACTACCATGTCTAGCTCTACACTTGTTACTTCTTCACCTGAGGAATTAGTTTTTACTTTTAAACAAGGGGATGAGGAAAGTTTTAAAGATGCTTGGTCTAGAATTTTTACTTCTTATCTTAAAACTGAACCTCAAATGACTCTAAGTTTGCTCCTTAGTAATTTTTATTTTGGTCTTATGATTCGTTATAGATATGCTTTGGATGCTTTAGTGGGAGGAGATTTCCTTCATTGTAATGGGGATCAAGCTTTTAATGCCATAAAGAAATTGGTTGCATCACATGATTCAGCTAATAACTTTGATTCAGCCCTTATTAGCATTTATAATAGATTGAACAATCTCGAGATAAGTACATCTCGCTTGAATGACAATTATCACTGTGTTCGTAATCGTCTTGAACAAGTTTTAGTGAATTCTAAACCTTCATTATGGGATCCTACTGTTAAAATTGTTATTGGTGATCAAACTCTTCGTGCCAACTGTGATATTATGTCTGAATTTTGCCTTATGCCTGAGAGCATTTATAAATCTTTGGAACTATGGGGAGTTGATGAAGGAGGAGAAGAAATAACTCTCATTGATAATTCTGTTATAATTCCTAAGGGAATAGCCGCAGGTGTGCATACGACCATTCTTGGAAGAACAATATCCATTGATTATCTTGTTATTGAATGTGTAGGGACAGGAAAGGTCACGCTCGGAAGATCCCTGCTAAAACTATTGGGAGCAGTCATAGATGTGAGAGAAGGCATCTTGGATTTCACCTCTATACCAGGGGGAAATCATACATTTCCTAAATCAAAGAGAAAGGAAAACAACAAGAAAGGTAAGGGTAAAGCCCAAGGTAAGGATGATGCACCACCATTCGATAATACTTGATTTGCACTTTCTGCGCCTAGCTGAAAGGCGTTAAAGAAAAGCGCTTATGGGAGACAACCCATGTTTTTACTACAGCAATTTTTTGTTTTGTTGAGTCTTGGAAGTTGTTTACTACTGTAGCAACCTCTCCTTATCATGTTTTTGTGCCAAGTAAAGTTTCTATGTCAAAGTTGATGTTATATTTGGGATCGCTGCGCAGAAACAGCATTGCTGTCTGTCACGAATCTGGGCACAGGCCTCTGTAGAAAATTCGAAAAAATCTGCCAATTTACGAGCGTGATCCTCAGATATGTACGCAACTTTCATTAGTTTTGAGTTCTTCCATTTGAGCAAGTCTGGTGCCAGCTTTAAATTCGTCTTTACGGACTGTTCTGTTTTTGACAGATTCTGCCTTTTATTTCGCATTGCCTCTTTTGCTATGTTGGATTTATTTCTTTGATCCATTAATGTCCAGTAGCTTTATGCAATGTCCAGAAGTGTAAAGAATGATTGTGTCACCTCTGAATGTGTGAATTATTAATTGTGCACTAACCCTCTAATGAGTTTGCTTGAAGTTTGGTGTGAAGGAAGTTTTCAAGGGTCAAGAGAGGAGTATGATATACTATGATCAAGAGGAGTGAAAGCTCTAAGCTTGGGGATGCCCCCGTGGTTCACCCCTGCATATTTTAAGAAGACTCAAGCGTCTAAGCTTGGGGATGCCCAAGGCATCCCCTTCTTCATCGACAACATCATCAGGTTCCTCCCCGAAACTATATTTTTATTCAATCACATCTTGTGTTCTTTACTTGGAGCGTCGGTTTGTTTTTGTTTTTGTTTTTGTTTGAATAAAATGGATCCTAGCATTCACTTTGTGGGAGAGAGACACGCTCCGCTGTTGCATATGGACAAATATGTCCTTAGGCTTTACTCATAATGTTCAAGGCGAAGTTTCTTCTTCGTTAAATTGTTATATGGTTGGAATTGGAAAATGCTACATGTAGTAATTCTAAAATGTCTTGGATAATGTGATACTTGGCAATTGTTGAGCTCATGTTTAAGCTCTTGCATCATATGCTTTGCACCCATTAATGAAGAAATACATAGAGCTTGCTAAAATTTGATTTGCATATTTGGTCTCTCTAAGGTCTTGATAATATCTAGTATTGAGTTTTGAACAACAAGGAAGACGGTGTAGAGTCTTATAATGTTTACAATATGTCTTTTATGTGAGTTTTGCTGCACTTGTTCATCCTTGAGTTTGCTTCAAATAACCTTGCTAGCCTAAACCTTGTATCGAGAGGGAATACTTCTCATGCATCCAAAATCCTTGAGCCAACTACTATGCCATTTGTGTCCACCATACCTACCTACTACATGGTATTTCTCCGCCATTCCGAAGTAAATTGCTTGAGTGCTACCTTTAAAATTCCATCATTTACCTCTGCAATATATAGCTCATGGGACAAAATAGCCTTAAAAACTATCGTAGTATTGAATATGTACTTATGCACTTTATCTTTTATTAAGTTGCTTGTTGTGCGATAACCATGCTTCAGGGAACGCCATCAACTATTGTTGAAAATCATGTGAGTTGCTATGCATGTCCGTCTTGTCCGAAGGATCTATCATTTTAGTGGTTGGAGCATGCAAAATTGTTAGAGAAGAACATTGGGCCGCTAACTAAAGCCATGAACCATGGTTGAAGTTTCAGTTTTGGACATATATCCTCAATCTCATATGAGAATAATAATCATTGCTACATGCTTATGCATTTAAGAGGAGTCCATTATCTGTTGTCCATGTTGTCCCGGTATGGATGTCTAAGTTGAGAATAATCAAAAGCGAGAAATCCAAAATGCGAGCATTCTCCTTAGACCTTTGTACGGGCGGCATGGAGGTACCCCTTTGTGACACTTGGTTGAAACATGGCATGCAAAGATCCGGTAGTCCAAGCTAAGTAGGACGAGGTGCGGACACTATTAGTATACTATGCATGAGGCTTGCAACTTGTAAGATATAATTTACATAACTCATATGCTTTATTACTACCGTTGACAAAATTGTTTCATGTTTTCAAAATAAAAGCTCTAGCACAAATACAGCAATCGATGCTTTCCTCTTTGAAGAACCATTCTTTTACTTTTATTGATTGAGTCAGTTTACCTATCTCCTTCCACCTTAAGAAGCAAACACTTGTGTGAACTGTGCATTGATTCCTACATACTTGCATATTGCACTTGTACTTTATGTTGACAATATCCATGAGATATACATGTTATAAGTTGAAAGCAACCGCTGAAACTTAATCTTCCTTCGTGTTGCTTCAATACCTTTACTTTGATTTATTGCTTTATGAGTTAACTCTTATGCAAGACTTATTGATGCTTGTCTTGAAGTACTATTCATGAAAAGTCTTTGCTATATGATTCACTTGTTTACTCATGTCATTACCTTTGTTTTGATCGCTGCATTCATTACATATGTTTACAAATAGTATGATCAAGATTATGATGGCATGTCACTTCAGAAATTATCTTTGTTATCGTTTTACCGCTCGGGACGAGCGAGAACTAAGCTAGGGATGCTGATACGTCTCCAACGTATCGATAATTTCTTATGTTCCATGCTACTTTATTGATGATACCTACATGTTTTATGCACATTATATGTCATATTTATGCATTTTCCGGAACTAACCTATTAACAAGATGCCGAAGAGCCGATTCTTTGTTTTCTGCTGTTTTTGGTTTCAGAAATCCTAGTAAGGAAATATTCTTGGAATTGGACGAAACTTTCGCCCAGGGCCCTATTTTTGCACGAAGCTTCCAGAAGACCGAAGAGATAACAAAGTGGGGCCACGAGGCAGCCAGGGGACAGGGCGGCGCGGCCCAGGCCCTGGCCGCGCGGCCCTACCCCTGGGCACCTCGTGTGGCCCCCTGCGTTGCCCTTTCGCCTACTTAAAGCCCCCGTCGCGAAACCCCCAGTACCGAGAGCCACGATACGGAAAACCTTCCAGAGACGCCGCCGCCGCGAATCCCATCTCGGGGGATTCAGGGAGATCGCCTCCGGCACCCTGCCGGAGAGGGGATTCATCTCCCGGAGGACTCTTCATCGCCATGATCGCCTCCGGAGTGATGAGTGAGTAGTTCACCCCTGGACCATGGGTCCATAGCAGTAGCTAGATGGTCGTCTTCTCCTTGTTGTGCTTCATTGTTGGATCTTGTGAGCTGCCTAACATGATCAAGATCATCTATATGTAATTCTATATGTTGTGTTTGTCGGGATCCGATGGATAGAGAGTACTATGATTATGGTGATTATCAATCTATTGTTTATGTGTTGTTTATGATCTTGCATGCTCTCCGTTATTAGTAGAGGCTCTGGCCAAGTTTGTACTCTTAACTCCAAGAGGGAGTATTTATGCTCGATAGTGGGTTCATGCCTCCATTAAATCCGGGACAGGTGACAAAAAGTTCTAAGGTTGTGGATGTGCTTGTTGCCACTAGGGATAAAACATTGATTCTATGTCTAAGGATGTAGTTGTCGATTACATTACGCACCATACTTAATGCAATTGTCTGTTGCTTAGCAACTTAATACTGAATGGGGTTCGGATGATAACCTCGAAGGTGGACTTTTTAGGCATAGATGCGGTTGGATGGCGGTCTATGTACTTTGTCGTAATGCCCGGATTAAATCTCACTATATTTATCATATCATGTATATGCATTGTTATGCCTTTCTCTATTTGTCAATTGCCCGATCGTAATTTGTTCACCCAACATGCTTTTATCTTATGGGAGAGACACCTCTAGTGAACTGTGGACCCCGGTCCTATTCTTTACATAGCATACAATCTATCGCAATTGTGTTTTACTATTTTCTTGCAAACAATCATCTTCCACTCGATACGTTTAATCCTTTGTTACGGCAAGCCGGTGAGATTGACAACCTCACTTGTTTCGTTGGGGCAAAGTACTTTGGTTTTGTTGTGCAGATTCCACGTTGGCGCCGGAATCGCTGTTGTTGCGCCGCATCACATTTCGCCACCATCAACCTTCAACGTGCTTCTTGGCTCCTACTGGTTCGATTAAACCTTGGTTTCATACTGAGGGAAACTTGCTTCTATACGCATCATACCTTCCACTTGGGGTTCCCAACGGACGTGTGCATCTACGCGTATCAAGCCTCTTCCACCTAAAGAAGGGAACGAGGAGAAGGAAAAGAAGAAGAAGGGAACGAAGAAGAGGAAGAAGAGGGGGAATAAAAAGAAAGAGGTAGCAACATATCTCCGCGTGTATGAGATAACGATAGGTAACCGTAAGTATGTTGCTCCTAATGATTATTATGATAATGAATCTGAGTACAATGATCTTCCTATGCCCTTTACCTATATTAGTGATCATGATTTGGAAGAGCACACTACTTTTGATATTGAAGATCTCTGGGACACTAATTCTAAAAATGATGATGTTAATAATTGCCATAGTATTAGTACTATCCATGTTTCTTTCCATAATGATATAGAAAGTTCTAAGCTTGGGGAAGCTGGTTTTGATGAGCATGATATTTTTAGTCCCCCAAGCATGGAGGAGAAAATTAATTATGATTACAATATGCCTCCTATATATGATGATTATGGTGATGAGAATAATAATGATAGCTATTTTATTGAATTTGCTCCCACTACAATTAGTAATAATGACTATGTTTATGTGGAGAGTAATAATTTTATGCATGTAGCTCATGATAAGAATGTTTCATGTGATAGTTATATTGTTGAGTTTGTTCATGATGCTACTGAAAGTTATTATGAGAGAGGGAAACATGGTTATATGCATCTTAATAATATTAAGTTTCCCCTCTTTATGTTGAAAATCTTGAAGTTGCGCTTGTCTTGTTTTCCATGCTTGTTGCATTATGCTTACATGACTTGTTTATTTACAAGATTCCTTTTCATAGGAAGTGGGTTAGACTTAAAAGTGTTTCTTATTTGCTTTTGATGCTCTCTTTTGCTTCAACTCTTACTTCTTGCGCGAGCATCATTAAAATTACTGAGCCATCTTAATGGCTATAAAGAAAACACTTCTTGGGAGATAACCCATGTTGTTTTTATTTTGCTACTGTTTTGTTGTGTCTTGGAAGTTGTTACTACTGTAGCAACCTCTCCTTATCATGTTGTTGTGCCAAGTAAAGTCTTTGATAGTAAAGTTGATACTAGATTTGGATTCCTGCGCAGAAACAGATTTTTACCTGTCACGAATTTGAGTAGATCTCTCTGTAGGAAACTCGTAAAATGCTGAAAAAATTCATGCGTGATCCTCAGATATTCAATTTGAGCTTTTTCATCTGAGCCTGTTAAGTGCCTCGAAAAAATTCGTCTTTACGGACTGTTCTATTTTGACAGATTCTGCCTTTTATTTCGCATTGCCTCTTTTACTGTGTTGAGTGGATTTCTTTGTTCCATTAACTTTCAGTAGCCTTGGGTAATGTCCAGAAATGTTGGTAATGATTGTGTCCTTGTTGAACATGTGAATTTTTTATTATGCACTAACCCTCTAATGGGATTGTTTTGAGTTTGGTGTGGAGGAAGTTTTCAAGGGTCAAGAGAGGAGGATGATATAATATGATCAAGAAGAGTGAAAAGTCTAAGCTTGGGGATGCCCCCGTGGTTCATCCCTGCATATTTCAAGAAGACTCAAGCATCTAAGCTTGGGGATGCCCAAGGCATCCCCTTCTTCATCGACAACTTATCAGGTCACCTCTAGTGAAACTATATTTTTATTCTATCACATCTTATGTGCTTTACTTGGAGCGTCTGTTTGTTTTTGTTTTTGTTTGAATAAAATCGGATCCTAGCATTCCTTGTGTTGGAGAAAGACACGCTCCGCTTTTTCATATGAACACTGGTGTTCTTAGCTTTACTTTAATGTTCATGGCGGAGTTGAAAACCGCTTCGTTGATTGCTATTTGGTTGGAAACAGAAAATGCTTCATGTGGGAAATGGTATATGTCTTGAATAATTTGATACTTGGAAATTGTTTTGAGCTCTCATAGATCATGTTTAAGCTCTTGCATCATGTAGTTTAAACCTATTAGTGGAGAACTACTATAGAGCTTGTTGAAATTCGGATTGCATGATTGATCTCTCTACAGTCTAGATATTTTCTGGTAAAAGTGTTTGAGCAACAAGGAGACAGTGTAGAGTCTTATAATGCTTGCAATATGTTCTTATGTAAGTTTTGCTGTACCGGTTCATACTTGTGTTTGCTTCAAACAACCTTGCTAGCCAAAGCCTTGTACTGAGAGGAAATGCTTCTCGTGCATCCAAAAACCTTGAGCCAAAAACTCATGCCATTTGTGTCCACCATAACTACCTATATGTGGTATTTTTCTGCCATTCCAAAGTAAATTGCTTGTGTGCTACCTTTAAAATTTCATTCCTTGTCTTTTCAATACAAAGCTCATGGGAAAATAGTTTAAAAACTATTGTGATATTGAATATGTTGCTTATGTATCTTATTTCTTATAAGTTGCTTGTTGAGCGGTAACCATGTTTCTGGGGACGCCATCAACTTTTTACACCTTTGTTGAATATCATGTGAGTTGCTATGCATGTTCGTCTTGTCTGAAGTAAGGGTGGTTTATCATGATTAAATGGTTTGAGTATGCATATTGTTAGAGAAGAACATTGGGCCGCCAACCAAAGCCATGTATCATGGTGGAAGTTTCGGTTTGGACATTAATCCTCAATCTCTTATGAGAATATTATCTGTTGTTGAATGCTTAAGCATTAAAAAGAGGAGTCCATTATCTGTTTTCTATGTTGTCCCGGTATGGATGTCCTCAAGTTGAGATCTATCAAAACTGAGAAATCAAAAGCGGTCTATCTCCTTGGACCTTTGTACAGGTGGCATAGAGGTACCCCTTTGTGACACTTGGTTGAAACATATGTAATGCAATGATAATCCATGGAAATCCAAGCTAATTAGGACAAGGTGCGAGCACTATTGGTATTCGATGCATGAGGCTTGCAACTTATAGGAGGTCTTATGCATAACACATATGAATTATTACTACCGTTGACAAAATTGTTTCCATGTTTTCAAAATAAAAAGCTCTAGCACATGAGTAATCTCTGCTTCCCTCTGCAAAGGACCTTTCTTTTACCTTATGTTGAGTCAGTTTACCTACTTCTTTCTATCTTAGAAGCAAACACTTGTGTCAACTGTGTGCATTGATTCTTACATACTTGCTCATTTGCACTCATCATATTACTTTGTATTGACAATTATCCATGAGATATACATGTTGAAAGTTGAAAGCAACTGCTGAAACTTAAATCTTATTTTGTGTTGTTTCAAAATCTTTTATTAAGAATCTATTGCTTTATGAGTTAACTCTTATGCAAGACTTATTGATGCTTGTCTTGAAAGTACTATTCATGAAAAGTCTTTGCTATATGATTCAGTTGTTTAATCATCATCTTTACCATTGCTTTGAATCACTTCATTCATCTCATATGCTTTACAATAGTATTGATCAAGATTATGTTGGTAGCATGTCACTTCAGAAATTATTCTTTTTATCGTTTACCTACTCGAGGGCGAGTAGGAACTAAGCTTGGGGATGCTTGATATGTCTCCAACGTATCTATAATTTCTTATGTTCCATGCTAGTTTTATGACAATACCTACATGATTTATTCATACTTTATATCATTTTGATGCATTTTCCGGTACTAACCTATTAACAAGATGCCGAAGCGCCAGTTTCTGTTTTCTGCTGTTTTTGGTTTCAGAAATCCTACACAGGAAATATTCTTGGAATTGGATGAAACAAAAGCCAAACCTTCTATTTTACCGAGACGGACCCAGAGAGCCAGAGAAGTGTCGGAGGGGGGCCAAGGGGGCCCCACACCATACCTGGGCGCGGGCCCCTCCCTGGCCGCGCCACCAGGTGGGGAGGCCACCCCCTGGCTCCTCCGACTCCACCCTTCCGCCTATAGATTCTGTCCGTCGCGAAAACCCTAAATCAATCGACGATATTCCACGAAGAGTTCCGTAGCCGCAGCCATCGTGAAGACAAGTTTCGGGGGACAGAAGTCTCTGTTCCGGCTCGCCGCCGGGACAGGGAATTGCCCCCGGAGTCATCTCCATCGACACCACCGCCATCTTCATCGCCGTTGCTGTCTCCCATGATGAGAAGGGAGTAGTTCTCCCCGAAGTTGAGGGCTCTACCGGTAGCTATGTGGTTCATCTCTCTCTCCCATGGTGTGATCTTTATGTGATCATGAGCTTTGTATCGCTATTAATATATGTGCTACTCTAGTGATGTTATTAAAGTAGTCTATTCCTCCTCCATGATGTAAAGTTGGCAGTGTGTGCATCATGTAGTACTTGGCGTAGGTTATGATTGTAATCTCTTATAGATTATGAAGTTAACTATTACTATGATAGTATTGATGTGATCTATTTCCCCTTTCATAGCTATTGTTGACAGTGTGTATGCTATGTTAGTACTCGGTCTAAATTGCAACAGTTTATTATGCACTCTAGAGGTTACTTTAATATGAACTCCGGATTCACTCTCCACGGTGTGATGGTGACAATGTGTGCATCGTGTGTGTTTCCTTTATGAAGTTGTGGAGCTTGTTTACTCCGGCTTGAGGGTGCTCTTGTAGCCCTACACAATGAATGGTGTTTGTTATCCAACAAGAGAGTGTTTAAGAGTAGCATTTATTTATTCGGTTATGTGATCATTGTTGAGAGTGTCCACTAGTGAAAGTATGATCCCTGGGCCTTGTTTCTAAGCATTGAAACACCGTTTCCAACAAGTTCTGCTACATGTTTGCTTGCTGCCATTTTTATTTCAGATTGCAATTACTACTTATAATCATCCATATTACTTGTATTTCACTATCTCTTCCCCGAACTAGTGCACCTATACATCTGACAAGTGTATTAGGTGTGTTGGGGACACAAGAGACTTCTTGTATCTTAATTGCAGGGTTGCTTGAGAGGGATATCTTTGACCTCTACCTCCCTGAGTTCGATAAACCTTGGGTGATTCACTTAAGGGAAACTTGCTGCTGTTCTACAAACTTCTGCTCTTGGAGGCCCAACACTGTCTACAAGAGTAGAAGCACACGTAGACATCAACGCTTCACAAGAATTAGAGTTAGTAGCACAAGCATCATCAATAGATTTTTCATTTTCAATCTCGTAGGATTCAATTTTTTGTGTGAGCATAAAATTAGTATGCTTCTCATCTTTAGCTCTTGCTTGAGGAGATTGAATCTCATTTTCCCATTTTCAACATGGGACTCCAACTACACTATGGTTTCCCTATATTTATTCAAGGTTTCCATAGAGTGTTCGAGATTAGCACGAGCTTCTTTATTACCATGAAGAGAAGAATATACACTTGCCATATAATGCACCAAGGTATTATATTCTTCATCATTATCATCATCATCATTCTCATCGTTAGAGGATGTGTTAGGAGTCAAAGTAGGAGATACCTTTGATCCTTTTGCCATAAGGCACATGTGCAAACCGGAGAATGAAGATGAAGATATTCTTGAATCCTCATTTGAAACCATGTCTTGATCCATAGAGTGTTCAGTTTCCTCTACATTGTTAGTCAACAACCAACTAGAGGGAATAGATGCATTTTGATTATGGGAACAAGACAAGGTAAGCATATCATCATGAGATCTATGTAAGCAATTTACACATGATATGCAAGGACTATCAACACAAGCATGTAGATATTTTCAATGCTAGATGTGTTTAAGTCCAAAGAGGAAGCATTGCAATGGGATAGAGATGAAGAATCATCACTATTGAGCACAATATCAACATTGCAATTTTCCTCACCACTCACCATATCATTACCTCGTGTCTTGCTACACGTTGGTGAAGTGGAAGAAGATGATAACTCATCACGGCCGGAGGTGGAAGCAACTTGGAGCTCTTCATGATGTGAAGGGGAAGAGAGCTCCTCGGAGTTACCACCGACCAAATGAGAAGTGGATCCACCAAACATTTCCTTAAGCTTGATCCACATCTCATGAGACGATTTTCGCTTTATATATATCAAGAACCTATGAAAATCTGGTCTCAAGGAGAATACAAGCTCATTAGATACTTGAGCTTCAAGATGTAAGTTTTTCTCATCCTCTAAATATAGATTTTGAGAATCCATCAGAGGAGAAAAACCTACATCTAAAAATTGCTCTATATTTGGACACAAGGTCCGAAGGTTATAAAGCAAGCAATTTCTCCATAAAACATAATTTCTGCCATCAAAGATAATTGTGTCATTGTGCATTATATTATTAGCCGACATCTTTACTCTCAAGGCAGTGAAGCCTTAAACAAGGAGAGACCTTGCTATGATACCAATTGAAAGATCGAGATGTCGCCTAGAGGGGGAGGGGGGGTGAATAGGCAATTAAAAACTCTTACGGATTTGTCTTGTAAGAATGCGGAATTAAACTATCGTTTAGTTTACAAGCACAAACCCTAGATATGCTAAGCTCAAATAAGTGTAACAATAACAACTAGAGCTAAGCAAGATAGGCACAAGATATATGTAGCACAAGTGATAGCAAGATATATGTATTTCAAGCACGATGGCTATCACAAGGAAAGAGAGCTCGGGTATAGAAATAATCGAGGCACGCGGAGACGAGGATGTATTCCCGAGTTCCCTTCCTTTGCAACAAGGTACGTCACGTTTGGAGGAGTGGAGGTCCACGAAGGATTCCCCGCGCCACGAAGGATCACCCTATTCTCCGAACCACACCCACGAAGGATAATGGCCCTTTCCTTATGGTTAGCTTTTCCTCCGCTCCGGAGATCGCAAGCTCCACAACCACTTCACAAGCTCCACGAAGGAGAAGTCCGGGCCTCTTCACAATCTTCTTGAAGATATCACCGGAGCACCAACCACCAAGCCAACTAGGACGTCTCCCTCCAAGAGTAACAGGCTCACGGTCTCTCACTAGAACTAATCGTGGTGGAGAGCTCAACACTATGCAATGATGCAAAGCAAGAACACTAGAGGTGTTCAAATCCTTCACACTCAAATCCCACCCAAACAACAAATGCTAGGATGAGATTGGAGAGGAAGAACAATGGGGAAAGTCAACAAAAGACTCCAAGATCTAGATCCCAAGAGTTCCCCTCACTTAGAGAAGAAATGGTTTGGTGGAAGTGTAGATCTAGATCTCCTCTCTTAGATCCCTCAACAATGAGCAAGAATCATGGGGGGAGACAAGAGAGAGAGCAAGTTCTTCAAATGCAACAATGGAGGAGAGAGAATGGAAGAACTAACTCAACTCAAGGTGTGAGAAGGCTATTTATAGTTAGGAGGAAGAAATAACCGTTGGGGAGAAAAAGACAAAGAAAAACGCAGAAAAACGGGCCAGAATAGTGCCCAGCCGGCGGCCCAGCCGGCCGACCGGAGCTGGAGCTGGAGCCGGACAGGCCGGTCAACAGCCCGGCCAGACCGTACCGCATGCCGGAAGTGGCGGGTGGGCCGCGCGGTGGGAGGGAAGGCCCAGCAGGGGCGGTAGATAGCGCGGGGGCGCTCAGCGTGCGCGGGCCGGTGGGGTGTCGGGCTAGGCCGGGGGAGGTGCCGGGTGGGCCGGTCGCCGACCGGGCTCTGCGCCGGACCAGGTCGGGGGCGCCACAGTACGACGCCCGGGCGACGTCAGCGCCCGGGCCGGTTTCGGCCGGGTGGGCCGGTGTAACATCCCAAAATTTCAATAAAAGAAAATTAGAAGAAATCCAGAGAGCAAAATTTCAAACCAACAAAAACTTTCTCTTACATATAGTACCATGCATAGGACTTGTGCATTTGAGTGATATGCCATGATGCTTGTTACCTTGTGTATATGCTAAACCCTAAAAACCCTAATGTGATCAAGTGAAGATCACAAAGAAAATAAAATAAAATAAAGGCAAATGCTAAAACCCTAAAACCCTCACATAGACTCTATGCCATCTTCATAAATCTTGACCATAGACCAAATTGATCTTCACCACTAGTTGGAATATGTTATTAAACTCATATTACCACTTAGTGAATCATAGAAACAACAATTAAATCGAATTCAAATAAAAATTGAGGGCACATAGAATAATGGTCAAATCTGCCCATTATAATCTGGTCTCCACTTTGAGCCACTATATTTCAAAATTTTCAAACTAAACTCTCTCCACTCTTTGCATGTCATCCAAGAGGACATCAAGGTGAACACATTATGTGAAGAAATATATGCCAAATTTCTTTTGGATCAAAAACTACACACATGCAAAGTTGGAACTTTTTATTAGTTTTAACAATCTCACCCTTGTCAAATTTTGCAAATCTTTGAATTTAAAAATTCCCCCATCACCTCAAGTCCCCTCTGGTCATTTACAACTTATATCAACACTCACATTTCAAAAACTTTCACCTTTTGAATTATTCCAAATTTGAACATTTTTGAATTTTTCAAACTCGGGCACTATTTGCAACTATTGCAAATAGTGATCTACCTCAACCTAATCTACCCTAACCTACCCCAATATGTTCCCTGGTCCCCTTAAACCTTGAGTGGAGCATAGTGAGGCTAAGAGAGAGAGAGAGCAAGCTAGGGCATGGCCATGCCGGCCATGTCCCCGAGCTCGTCGACCCCCCCTCTCTCCCCTTGCTTCCCAGCCCTGGCCCCTTCGCCACAGCACGCCACCACACACCCTAGCGCCGCCTAGCACCGCCACTGCCACGCGCGAGGACGACACACGCCGGACAACGCGCGCCCAGTGCACGCCCTGGACGCCGCTCGCGTCGCGCATGACGTGCACACGGACGTCTCAGTACACGCGCCGCGCCATCAACTCACGCACGCCCTGGACCAGCTCTCGACGCCTTGAGCATCGCCGCGACACCTGGACGCCGCCCGACACGCGCCCAGCCCCAACCCGTGCTCGCCGCCGCCGGGAACGACGACGTGACCCCGCCACGGCCGCGGCAGTCGTGGAAGCGACGTGACCGTGTTAGGCACCGCCCGACCCCGCTGTCGCCACCAGGAGCACCGCCAGGACATGCTGAACAGCGCCGCACCGTCGCCCAGCCCTCTAACTCGCCGGAGACGTCGCGAGCATGTCGACCACCTCACTGCCCCGCCCCCCTCACACGATTCTATAAATAGGGAGTTCCCTGGGCCAAACCAACCACACCATCTCACTCCCCACCTCTCCCTGCTTCGCCACCACCACTCCACTCACTCGATCGTCGCCGGAGTCGCTCCAATTTGAAGATCGGAGCCGCCAGTACCTGGTGGACGCCGCCGTCGATTGGAGCCACCCCAGGACGAGCCGCTGCTACCAGTCGACGCGCCATCGTCCACATCCACCTCGAGCACACTGCCCACCTTCTCTGGAGCCACGGTGAGCCCTCCGACCCCCTAGGCTCGCCGGAGCAGCGACGGCATCTCGTCGCCGTCGACGATGCATGTGAGCCGTTGGATCGTGCTCTGATCCAACGCGCCACAGCTCGCGTACCGATTCGGGGTGAAACACCCACTGACGGGTGGCCCCCGCTGGCAGGCAGCCCACGCGTGCGTGGACGCGTGGTGGGCTGGCTTGGGCCATTTTAATTCGTTTGGCCCGTTAAGTTTTTCCCGCCGGCCCTTTAATTCAAATTTCATTTAAATAATTTAATCGAATTACCCCACTGGACCCAACTTTGAAATTGCATAGAAATTGTTTGGCTTGGCCAAATTTAACAAATTTTATATATTTGGAAAGCTATTGAAATTATCTACAATATGCCACTGGTCTCATGACCAGATTCGTTGTAGAATTAATTAGACAAAAATAACAAGGCAGGGACTTTTCCCTACTCAATTAATTATTAAAAATCAAAGAAAATAGATATTAAGTTAGTTCCAACTCTGGTAGTTCACATATTACTTACACTAATTGATTATGCAATAAAATGGTGTGGTCACCTTGCATGATCATGCCCTAGTTTAAGTAGTGGACAATATGGCTATTTTCCCTAAGTGATATTGTCCTAAAATATTATGCAAATCATATGAGGTGTCATACTTCATTTAAATCTTGTCCCAAATGTGTTCATGTGATGTTTGGACCCCTGGACCCAAACACTCTTATATGAATTACTTGGAGATTTAAAGCATGTGTAGTATTATTAAATGGTATGAGGTACTCACCTCATTTAAATCATTTTCTTAAAATGCTAAGTGTGAAGAGGTTGACCTTGTTCAACCTAGGTCACATATTATGCATGAGAGAAATTAAATCTTAAATAAGATAATGAGAGGAAGTTATATCTCTGAATAATTAAAAGTAATATGAGAGGAAATTATTTTTCTTAAATAATGAAAAGAACACATCCCTCAACTAAATAAGAATATGTGATGTTAGTTAAAGTGTGTAACTCATGAGTGTGCCTAGTTTAGTAAATTGTTTGGTATGATGATGGTGTACCCCGTATTCGTATTTTAGACGCTAGTACCGAGGAGTATCCGGAGGAGGAGGAGGTCTACTGTCAAGGAGAAGAAGACCACTTTGACCAGTTTCCCAACCAAGGCAAGATAATACTCTTGCAAAGTGCTAGCTCATCCTGAGCCAAGCACCACCCATTTACTTTATGTTATGAGCCTAATTCCCAGTTTTATTTCCAAGCTTTACTTACTATTATTTTGTACTGTTGATTCATAATCCAATAGGGTTAATGTTAGATTAGTACAAGAGTATCAAAGTTAGCCTAGAAGCAAAGCAAAGTACTTAGCACCCCTCATTCTTAGATGCTAGTGCTAAACTAAACCTGACTACTCTAGATGGGAACATGTGTGGTGAAATAATGAAATGATTTTTGAAGGTGAATATGACCAAGAGAAGATGGTGATTTTTGATTAAAAACTAGTATTGGTTTGGATGCGATACCTTTACAATTATTGAGTACCCCCACAATACCTGATTATGGGTAAGGGCTTAACTAGAAGTTTATGTATCTTAGTATGAGTTCCCTCTGAACACACATCATATGGGTTATGCCTAGGCTGCCTCCGTTGTTGGTGAATGATGTGAATTGAAGGTGAATTGTACGGCCAAGCCCTGTGCAGTTCCCAGGATGACGAGTTGGTCATCCTTGGGAGGCCAAGCTCATGGGGAGAGGTGCTCATACTAGGGTTAGTAAATGAAAGGTTATGGTTGATGATCCGCGTACTTGTGTTACGATGATTCGGGGAAATCCCGACGGATGAAATCAAATGTTGTGGCACAAGTGTGCAACCTCTGCGAGTGTAAATCTATTCGAATAGCCGTGTCCACGGTTACGGACGGTTGGAAAGGCCATACGGTTTCCGGTATTAGACTTTGATCATGTTGTTGAAATGAATGGTGAATGGTGACTTGATTATTTTGAAAACACAACGAGTTGTGGGAATGACACTAATGTTCCCACTTGAGTTAGTTAGCACCTGAATAAGTCTTTAGTAAATACTTGTGAACTAAAACTAGCTTTATGCAAAGAAACTAGAGCTTAGCACCCCCTTACTAGAACTGTTAGCACTTACATTAGTATTAGTTTGCGAGTACGTCAAGTACTCACGGTACGTGTCCCCGGCTATTCAAATGGCCGGACTATGAAGAGGAGCAACGATACGAGGAGGACGGTCAGCAGGAAGTCTATAACAACTAGGAGTCTGCTAACGTCAAGCGTTGGCCTGTGGACTATAGAGTCCTTGTATCTTACGCTTCCGCTATGAACTTGTGTTTGTTCGTTGATCAGTTCGTTGATCATTAGATCAACTATTTGTGTAAAATGGATCATGTGATTCCAATTTGTAAGACCTTATGAGTTGTAATGAATGATGACTGTGATACTTAACTATTATGCCTCGCAACAACAATATTCCTGGGATTGCGATGTATGACATAATAGGCATCCGGACTTAAAAATCCGGGTGTTGACAAGTTGGTATCAGAGCCATTGTTTGACCTTAGGAGACCCTAGTTTAGAATGGACGTTCCGAAAAATTTAGTTTCTATAAATTGAGTGAATACTTGGGAAAAACTTACTCATTCTCTTTTCTCCCGGATCTTTTCAAAAATGATAACCATGCTCTTCTTTTAAATACATCTAAAATATTGCCACACTTAGTCACACCTCTAACTTACTCATCCATTTCACTTTCAGATGGAGCCCTACGTCCAGACGGAGACCTACGATCTGGAGAACGGAGGAAGTCTGGTGTTCGAGCGCGACTTGTACCTTGTGTCCGAGAGGCTCGAACGTCCACCTCCCGGTTCCATGGAGTCCGGATCCACGACACCCCCACCGGGGAACAGCGAGTGGATGATCACCGCTGACTTGAAGGGAAGTTCGGAGCCTCC
>NC_061508.1:168857318-168903226 GCF_022539505.1 Lolium rigidum
GAAAAATAGGAACTTTGGCGGTGATTTCGTCCGATTCCGAGAATATTTCGTTACTAGGATTTACGAAACCAAAACAGCGAGAAAACAGCAAGCGGCCTTTCGGCATCTCGTCAATAGGTTAGTTCCGGAAAACGCATAATAATGACATATAATGTGTATAAAACATGTAGATATCATCAATAAAGTGGCATGGAACATAAGAAATTATAGATACGTTTGAGACGTATCAGAGTGTCATGCCAAGTCAGAGAAACAAGTCAATAATGCAGCTTTTGAAGAACAAGATGGCACACAAAATTATTATCTAGTAGTATGACAAGTATATTTGTACTACAGGCTAGATAGCAGAGTGATAGCATGCCAAACTAAATACTTACTTTGTTAGCTTACAATGAACTAGATACAAATAATGGCGTCACCTGTAGTACAAGGAATGCAAGCCAACATGTTCATGGAGTAAAAAATTGGCACAAACAACATAGTAGCAGGCCATAATTTTTGTAACAACGACTGAGCAAGATAAAGTTATGATGGCTAGATCTACACAGCAGGGAATGTAAACCAAATATAGAAGCTATAGAGCAGGGAATGCGAACCAACATGTGCAATTACTTAAAATTGGCCATGAACTAAATAATAGCAGGATGTTACTATAATAGCTAGGAATAAAACAGATAGGAGTTATAATGGCATCACTCATAAACTTGTAGATAAGGGAAACAAATCAATTTGTTTCGGGATATAAAGTTGTAATAAGCAACACATATAGGATAGTTAATGCTACGGCTTAGGATGGACCAGAAACGGAATATAGTGGGATCACCTGTGAACTTGTAGAAGAGGGAATGGACACCAATATGTTCACCATTCTATATGTGAGAGCCATGCCAATTAAGAGAAACAAGTTAATATTGCAGCTTTTGAAGAATCAGATGGCGAGACAAAATTATGATGGAAGTAGCTGCTTGTGACGAGTTCAAATAAATTTGTACTGCAGGATGGCAGAGCGATAGCATGCAGGAACTAATAGCAGGAAGTTACTTTGTTAGCTTACGACGAAGTAGATAGAAATAACAATGGCATCACCTGTAGTACAGGGAATGCAAACCAACATGTTCAGGGAGAACAAGATTGGCATGAACAAAATAGTAGCAGCCTATAATTTTTGTAACAACGACTGAGAAAGATAGAAGTTATGATGGCTACATCTACAAAGCAGGGAATGCAAATCAAAATGTTCAATCGCTTAAAGTTAGCAATGAACTAGAAAATAGCAAGGTGTTACGGTCATATCTATGAATGAACTAAAAGAGCTTCACACAAACAAGCATCTAAACCCAGAACATGGCGCTAAAACAAGGGACTTACATTAGGAGAAGCACTTTGTGGGAGTCACAGCAGATCTTCCTAGGGTTGATAGATCCGGTGATGAAGTACGCTACATGTGCTACTTGGGGTTGGAGAGACGGCCATTACACTTCATGGTTACTCATCTCATCTGCAAAAACGTAACGGCGCGTCGTTAGCACAAACAGGTTCCCCTAAGATTAAACAAGAACTTGCAGGCAAGCAATAGAAAAGCGACAGTAGAAGAGTTTAGCTCATGCACGTCGCCGGTGAAGCAGATCCGGTTCATGCACAGCGGTTTCGGTGAGCAAGATCCGATGCGGTGGACAACGGATCCGGCGAAGCGGCTCCGGTGGGGTGGACGATACCGCAGCTGAAGCGACTATGGTGGACTGCTAGATGAGCATATGGTTTCGAGGTTCGGCGAGGATGATCCGGTCCGGTTGATGACGACGTCGATGAAGCGGCTCCGGCAGGCAGCCGGATGATGAGGATCGCGAGACCTCGGGTAGGCCAGGGAAGTCCGGCGGGGATGTTCCGGTGCGGTGGTCGTGGAGGTGGGAGAGAGAGCGACTTGGGAAGTTCCGGTGGGTGTGGTCTCGGAGGAGAGACTGAGGGAAATGAATTTTTTCGGTTAGTTTCCGGGGCTAGGGAGGTGGTGATCGAAAAAAATGACGGGTAGACCCCCCACCAACCGACTTATACATGGACATTGTTGTCATCTTTACGAGGGTAGAATGGGAAGTTAGAAGCGTATGAAATATTTGTTTTTTTCGGGCGGGAAGTTTTGCCGCTGGAATGAGATTTCAAATTTGGCTACAGTCCAAGTAATACAAAAATATGAGACCGTACTAGTACGGCCAAGTGTCACATCAAGTCATTATCACGTTGAAAATCGGTTACAACGATCATAATCATGATGTATCTTTAAAATAAATTTTGAAAAGCCCTTCCGAAATATTTCGGGATTTGTAGGAAATTTTGCAGGTTGACTAAGAATTGATTTTGAATAAGGCTATGGTCTAAGTAATTTTTTTTCTTCGAAAAGGGGATATGACCCCAGCCTCTGCATCGTGGTGATGCACACGGCATTTATTAATAATCCAGTCGTAACAAAAGTATGTTGTAGAGATGGTCTAAGTAATATACTCGTGATTGTAATATAGAGATGACAAGTCAGGTAAGCACAGTGTTTAAGTAATGCAAAACGTAGAACAAAATTCAGGAAACTGTAACAAATACTGTACGTATTTACTGTAGTAATCACTGTATATTTTTACTGTACGAAAAATAGTATAAATATTAAAAAAAGATAGTCATAATTTTGATTGTTACTAATTATCGTAAATGCATATGGCTTACATATATTATGGAATTTAATTTAGATCAAATTAGACTTAATCATGTAGATGTGGAGAAGGAAAATTAGAGAGGTATAGCTTACCTGACTTACGTTAGAGGATCTGCTTCCGTGGTAGACCATGCTACATAGACTACTCATAGTGTGAGTAACTAAGGAGTATTAACATAGAGCTACATGCATTGCCAACCTACGCAGCACCGACACGGATACGTGTATCCGTATCGGACCGGTACGGATACGTAAATACAACATTTTGAAAATGCGCGGATACGAGGATACGTTTTAATAGCTTTCTAAATTAGAAATAAATTTACACCAATATATTGATACAACGGCATTTGGTATTGCTCCACATCCCTTGATTTATCTAAAATTGTAACATAAATAACTTCACAGTAGAATGTTAGAATTTGTAGCTTGCTCCTAGCTTACTCGGTTGCTTGCCTGGCATCGGCTGCTTGCTGCGGCCGCCGATCAAGCTTCTTGGCTCCTGCGGCTGAGACGGAAAAGTTGTCGGGTCTCCGCCGGCTAGGTCGCCACACTGCTATCGGGTGCAGATCTAGTAGTGTCACCACAAGAGGAAGGAGGCAGCTGTGTCGGGTCTCGGGGGAGGGTGGGAATTGGCAAGGGAGGGTTAAAAAAGAGGTTAGGATTTTTTATCTGGGCTGGACCGTATCAGATCTGTGTCCAAACCGTATCGGAATAGGTATCTGAATTATTATCAATTATTTTTAATTCGTTAATTTAGCGATACGTCAAAAACCGTAGGGATACGGTATCCGGGCCGTATCTGTATCGGATACCGTATCCGACACGGACACGGCCTCTCTGTATCCGTGCAGCGGAGTTGCCAACTAGGAAAATTGATGACATGGCATGATATTAAATGAAGAAAGAGATGGTTGTGGTAAGTGGTAACTAGCTATGTTACCATAACACTTTTCAAGATAGAATGAGTCTACATGCTAACTAATACACTCATGCATGATAGTACTACATCTAAGTTAATATGCATTATGAAGGTAATAACATAGAGTAGTGTCATATGCATGCGGAAATTCAATTTGGCTCCCGGGTGCATATGCTCCCTCTACCAAAAACATCATATTTTAAAATGTCGAAAAAAATTAGCAATAAATTTTACATGTACATATTCATAATATATGTTCGTTCGTCAAGTTTCACGAAAAACCAATATTGTTTGTGGTATATGTAAAAAAGAGAAAACTTATCTTGTGAAAACCATTACTTTTAGTACTGAGTTTTATCTTTTTACACACGTCACATGACTAGTCGATTTTTTATGAAACAACTTTGTAAGCGCGTAGCACGAGAAGATGTACATGTGAATTTTTTGTTTCAATTTTTGAAATTCAAAATGTGTGTAAGATGCATTTCAAAATAGAGGGAGCATATGCACCCATGTTTCAAAACACTACTCCCGCATGCACACGACAGTACTATATGTTACTCCCCACTATGACCAGAAAGAAAGTCTTAGTAGCTCTGTTCAGCAATTTAAGGCCAGGGGTCCCATCAAGTCATCATCATAATATCATTTACACCCAAGTTCTCCAAAGTCCAATTCAAAACGCGTCTGAAATATTTCGGATTCATTTTGCGGGGGGGGGTGCCTCTTGACTGACATTTTGAACTTTGCTACAGTAGAAGCAATATAAGTACTAGAAAAATTGTAGACCGGCGTAGTGCCTCTGTTCAAGAATCCAAGGCCTACACTCACATTTAGTCATAATCACAACCAAAATCAGTTCCCATGTACTATCTCCTAAAAAAACTTAAATTCAAAAACGTGTAGCGAATATTTTGGATTTTATTGGCGGGAGATTGTAGCGCTTGACATATAGTTTCAATTTAGCAGGTGCTAAAAAAATACTGTACTAGAAAATTTGGTAGCTTACTGTAGTACTACCTCCTTTCAGGGATACAAGGACAAGGACCCATCAACTAAAATAGTGTATGAAAATGGTCACCAATGGGCCAACTAATACTTATGCTTTTCCCATGCAGCGCAATACAAAAAATACTACAAATCAGATTAAACCTTGATTAAATATTGGTGCATCCAATCCATTCAGTTTTCATTAAATCCACATCACCAAGGAAACAACCACCAGGTACATAACAAGTGCAGATAGAAGCACCAACAAAATAGTTCAGCATCACAAACCCTTTCACACAACCAAGGGACACCTTTGACTGTCAGTGTTCACTGTGGTATTCAGCAGCTCCACACTTTCTCAAGATGTTGCCCAGGTGGGCTTGACTTGCTTCTAATCCTGCAGTTATACGGTGGATGACTACTCTTTGTGCAGCCACTATTGCTCGTTCCTCTTTGAGTTGTTCCTCGAGAACATAAAAAGACAATGACTTGGACCTCAACCTGCGCTTGGGCTCTGACTTGGACTTGGACCTCGACAAATTAGTTGTGAACCCAGCATTACGCAGAATGTGTTGTTGGCTATACCATGACATTGTAGTACCTTGGAAAATGAATTCAGACATTCTTCCTGGGTTTTTTCTATACCATCTTTCTTTGGTTTTGCCAGCTCCACTTTCATGTCAGACTGAGGAGTTTTCAGTTGTTACACATGTGTAAGAGAAGAGATTATAATGTGCAGACATGTGTATGAACTACCTCTAATAATCTTACAAACTGGCATGGTTGATTACCGCATATAAATTTTAGTAAGAGCATGTTACATCATATTGACATGTCTTCTATTGCTAACACGTAATAGCAGGACTATAAAAATATGCATGGATCCATGTGTAGAATTCGTAATGTGCATGATATTGCTGAGAAGTATATAAGTGAATTGTACTAGCCCTTTCCACCAGTTCGGACATTTGGTTGTGTTGGCTAGTGCATGAAGCTTGACAGATATGACAAGATATTTCTGCATACAATTTGTAATGTCCCAGGTTTAGAGACGATCGAGGGGTAGATTTTAGAAAGGGATGTGCATTGCATGGTAAATTCTGGGGAAATTTCGCGCTTTTAAACAAAAACTGCATCGAAGGGGGACAAGTTTCTCTCTCGACACCTTACAGGGTTAGGGTTCCGAGAGTGCGACAAACTTGTTTTCCATTCAACTAAATTAGGATTTTGAGAAGAGAGGGGAGAGATTGCATCACAACATAAGTTGCATGATTGAATTCTAACTTAAGTTGCATGATTGAATTCAAACCTAAGTTGAATTTGAATTTCAAATTCAAACATTAAATAATTATCTCATAATTCAATTGTGAGGAAATTCATTAAATAAATAATAAATTATAAACAATATTGAACAAGACAATTAATAAGTAAAGCTCATTAGAGAAAACCTTGAGCTTTATTGATTAACACACAAGATACAATGTATTTACAATATCCAGAAATGAAATAAATGAATATTACAACACATTACAAGAATTGATAAAATAGAAAAAGAAAAGGAAAATTACAAGTAAATGAAATATATCCTAAACTATAATGTGATCTTTAACTTGGTGATCTTCATGACCTTTTGATCATCATCTTGAAATCTGCACACAAACACAAAGAAGGAAATCAAGTGTTATGCCAAGTGGCTTGGCAGGTTAGCAAATAAATCAAATAGAGAAGATATGCATCTGGATCAGCCGAGCTGATCCTCTCCAAGTCTTGGTACACCACACCAGGCCACACACACACACAGGCAGCTTACACTGCATGTGTGCATGCTCAACACCAAGGCATTGGGTGTGCATGCATCACAGCACACACACACACCAGCAGTGAGTCACAAACTGAGCCAGACCAAGCTGTCGACCAGGGGGAGAAGAGGCCAACCATATATAAACCTTTCCAACAGTAAACCCTAACCATTGCATCGACAGCAGCCTCACAGTGTAAGTGCATCAAAAACACTTAGAACAGGAAGAACAGCAAAACACCAGAAATCAATAAGGGACAGTTTCACCAAGAACTGTCAGCTGTGAACAAGTATAAGATGGAGTAGAGCAAGCTCAAGCTAGCCAGGAGGAGCAGGGCAAGCTTAAGTCATCAATCAGAAGCAAACCTCTACACCAACACCCAAATCCTAGGAGCTGGAGTGAGGTATACATATGATCATGAAACGGACCAAATGGTTTTGTTCATAAATTGCACGAGCATGATCTCCAAGCACACCAAAAATGGTAGATACCCTATGTTTGTGTCATCATCTGGCTGTAAAGCTATTTGGTGCAAGCAAATATGGGTAAAGACCACTAGGCAATCATCCTATGGGAACAGTAGTTATGCAAAACAGTGCATAATTAAAGGAATCCAGCAAGGGATGATGTCACAGCTAGCTTAGCCCACACACTTAACACCTACAACTATCTGTGCCATCAGACTATAGACAATTCCTTGTCTATATTCTTTGTCAACATCAAAAGGCCACTGGAAGTCCAATATTGGATCAAGCCGGTGAGCGGTTGTTCCATTCCGAGCAAGCAATCACCAACCATAGCAAGTCACGAGAGGCGGGAGCAACCATTTCTAGCAGATCAAGTCTGCTAGGGTCACATCAGCTACCTAGCCACTTAAACAGATCACCAAAGCATCATATCATCACCCAGTAGGGTTCAGGATGAGCTAGGGTACCCAACCAGTGGTTGGCATCCCTTTAGCCTCAGTATTCCATCCATGAGATCATTACTGCTAAACAGTTCACATCATTTATCCATCTAACAAAGCCAGGAAATACAGATAAATGAAACAAACAAGTAATCCAAGCACCAGCAATTTGCCAGTGATCCAAGGGATCACTGCAAGCACCAGTTGATGTTTGAGCAAGCATCACCTGGCACCAGCACAAGCTATGGTGTCACACAAATCAAGAATAAACATCAGAGAGGCACAGACAGTAGATGAGCCAGCAACAATCAAGCAGCTAATGATCACAGGATCATCAAAGCTTGACATACTATGCAAGTGCTTGTCAGAGACAAGCCTGGCATCCATTCATGAACCATATAAACTAAACAGCCACAGTTAAGCAACAATTGAATCACAGATAATCACATAAACCATTTTATGATTGTATCCAGAAGCATATCATCAAGGAATTGATGTATATGGACAACAATTAAGCAAGGCAGAGCCTACCATGAGCCATCAACCTTTAATCATCACACAAACAACACTGGAACTTGCTAAACAGCAAGAATCACTCACAGTAGTGAACCAGGGGAGCCAAAGCATAGCATAGCACAAGCAAGCAAGCCACAACAATGGCTAGGGATGCTCAAATGAGCATCTAGATAGATCATACCATGCATAACCACTAGCGTGAGCAGAGACAGTAAACAAAGGAAGCATACGCCACAGTAGGGTGAGCACACGCGCATAGACTAGCGCAAGTAGAGCAGCAGCACAACAGCACGAACAGCAGCAGCACAGCAGCACGAACAGCAGCTGCACAGCTAGCTAGACGGCAGCAGAGCATGGGCACGGCAGGCATCTCCACGAAATGGAGCAGCCGTGGCCAGAGCTAGAGGAGGAGGAAGAAGAACAGGCACTGGGGGGTGAGAGAAGGGTGGCGCACGTACCAGGGCGAGCAGGCAGGAGTCGGGGCCATGGCGGCCACGGCGGCGCGCGCCGAGAGCTCGGCAACACCTGGCCAGGCAAGGCCAGGCTCCGACCAGCGCCGCAGCAACCCGCATCACCGCGCCGAGGTCCACGGCGGCGTCACCGCGCCAGAAGCCCAGGGAGCAGCAGGAACGCCACGGATCCCGTCAACCCTAGCTGCCACAGAGGAGGTCGAGGACGAGCGGGAGCAACACGTGCTCCAGATCGACGCGGACAGATCGACGCGCCGTCATGAGGCGAGTCGATTGCGCCCCACGGTGAGGGCCAAGTCCGGCGGAGCTCGCCGGAATCGAGCGGCGACGGCGGAGGCGACGCAGGTCGCTAGAGAGGGGATTAGGGTTAGGGTTAGGACACGCGCGAGAGAGAGAGGGAGAGAGTGAGGTGGTCGGGCCGGACCAGGTGGGTCGGCCGACCTAACCCGTTGGGGCACCCTGACAGGTGGGACCCAGGGGCAATTGTGACATTTCACAATTCAGAAAATGCTAAAACTTTGGAATTAAATAGAAAATAGTTAAAAGCTCTAAAAAATTAAAAATATGAAAATTGATCAGCATAAAATTCTCTATCTAAATAAAATATGAAAGGGAATTTTTGAAGACAATTAAGAATAAGTATCAATTTGATGATTTAAATAATCATTTAAATCACACATATTATTTTCAATAATAAAAATAAGTCCATTAATACCTTTGGACTATAAAAAAACACCTTGACAACATTTCAAGGTTGTATTTTACCTTAAACAGAGTATCCTTAAATTATTCTTAGTATTAACCTCTCATATGAAATAATAAGACATCGGAAGGGGGACAAACCCTAAAATTGGAATGCATGCATAATTGCTTCTTTAACCATTGCCCTTATCGGACAATGTTGCTATTTTTCAGCAACAGAGGACAAGGGTCAGTCCACACCATCCAACTGCAACACTTTGCAGTGTTCAGGCAAGTTCATCGCTTGCTCATGTCATTTGAGTATTTTTACCAAATTACTTGCAAAGTACTATGTTTATCACTATTGCATAAAAAGCAAAACCACTATTTTCATAACTATGAATATGACTATGTGGTGGGCAATGGAACCATGGATTGTGTTGATATGGTGGAGGTTCCATTGCAAGGGTTTATATCCATCTAGGATTAAACAACAAATGTCGTCCAAGTGATTCTTGTGCCGTATAAACCGTGTTCACCATAAGATCCGGAGTGGGACGGAGTAGTCAAAAGTGTTTCCACCTCTCGTTCATCAACGGATGCGCTTTACCGTAGTACACTTGTGATCCAAGGGGGCAAGCTGGTGAGGCTGGGGAGTCCTAAGTCTCCACGGCATAGTCCGTAGTACACTTGTCGCCCGAAGGAGCAAGCGGTGAGGCTAGGGAGTCCTAAGTCCCCACGGTATTGCGGTCTAGGATGGGTTGCAGCTACCGGCGTAGGAGTGTATGGTAGAGCCCAGCATTGATGTCGTGGTCGGGGTCCACCTTGAAATCTACAGGAATAATGGGACCGGCGTGGACCCAGGGTCGGGGCATGCAACAACGGGTGGGTGTTCGAGGTAGCGAAGGAACATGATTGACTAGGACCTTATACCGGGCCTCACACCAAAGGAAGTGTGGACGGGAAAGCTGCCCGGTTGGCACCAAGGTTAAGATCTCTTATGGGTAAAGAAACACACCCCTGCAGAGTGTAACGAATCGTGACCAATCACTCCTTGTTCCGGGATTTGGAACTACGAACGCTGCCGGAAAGGAACTCCATGAAGTTCTAGTCAACCGGTGAAGGCTGACGGACATAGTTCTTCTGAATAAAAAAAACCTTTTGAAGAAATGGTTATCAAAACCTGCATGGTATCAGACTTTCTGGTCTGGTACCGTAGTTAGTGCATTAAACACCTCTTTCCTAATATGAACTTGTTGAGTACGCTCGTACTCATACCACTCTTAAATTTCCTGCTTAGACTGTCTGAATCATCTGGAGGAGGACAACGACAACCCTGAAGGAGCCGACATCATCGGCTACGAAGAACCAGATCTCTCAGGAGGGGTTGAAGGTGTAGACTATCTGATAGTCTACGGAAACGGAGAGGGATTCGGAGGAGAACAATCTTAGAACTAGTAGTAGTAGTAGTAGTACCGAGCAGTCCGAACTTCTAGTATTTAACTGCTCGCGGGGATAAATGTATAACCTAGTAAGACTTCTATATTGTAAGCTAAGTTGGGTTCGCCTCGAACCCAGGAGTAAACCTCTCAGGACCCAAGAGGAGCTCCAGGATGATATGTATATATGGTTTGTAATAATGTATGAATGAGTTTTGGACCTGCTATGTTCTGTTGTACTACTCTGAGGGATGTAATATTTGCGGATTGGTACTTCGCGAATGTTATATCAACGACTGGCATACTACAACATGCAGTGGTATGCAGGGTCACCACAGTGGGTATCAGAGCAAAAGCTTTGACATTAGGTTGGAACCTAGTAAATGGGACGAAAACGTTAGGAGTCAAATAGGATTAGTAAAGAATTCTCTAAAAATATGGTGTATATACACTTGAGAATAAAACAATCATATCTTTTAGTGCGATAATTCTTTATTATCTATATTATGATGCATTATTACTAATCTTATATTCTTTCTATTTCTACAGCCAACAATGGCAAGTTCACGCCCGGGACGTAATTTGAAAGTGAAGACGTCAAACTTGAGTGAATACGACGGAGGACTTGCAGACATTCTACGTGCCATGTTACTTGAATTTGGGTGCGATCCCCAAATCCAAGTGATGAAATATTGGTACTATGATGGACCAGTATTGGAAAAGTGTAGAGTAGGGCTACGACTTCCCGAATCTTTGGGAATGAGCGTAGTTATGCCAGTAGGAGAAGCCAGAACCATCAACACAGCCTACCATATAGCTGTTATGAGAGCCATAACCGATATCCGGGAGCATAAGACAAAAGAGCTTATGGGTTCCGAATTCACCCACATTCCTCACTTGGAGGAAGAGGATGATCCCATGCCGAACCATTTTAAATACGCCAAACGCAAACCAGCTGAAGCTGCAAAATACATGGACAATAGCCGTAACTTACTATCATTGTTATTTCAGTTGAACCGTCATTTGACGGGAGCAATTGATACAATGCTAGAAGAGTTCACCGAGCCCAAGGAGGAGACAAAAGGAAAGGAACCCATGGAGGGAGTGGTGCCTACACCAGTTTACTCAGCTGGTGATTACATTAGCATTGACAATCCAGAATAGCAAACCACACCTATTACTCCTAGGTATTTTCCTAATAACTCCTATGGAGGTTATGAAGGTGGCGAGGAATCCGGAAACCATCAGCGTTCCGTGACTCCTATAGAAAACTCAACAGGTTGGCGTTGGGGGTCAGATACTGGAAACCCTAGTGATTCGGTTAAGTACAATCCTGAGATGAATGATGATGCCACAACCCAGTTTCAGAACGATCAGTATAATAGAGGAGATATTGAGGGGTATCCTATGCTGATTGAGTCTGATACTGCAGGTGGGAATACCTTTGGCGGAGTCACTGGGGAGTACACCCGATGGGTGGACTATGATGCATTGAATGACCAGTTCATGAACACAGATTTTGCCCTCGGAACATCATCCGATTCCGACTACAAGCCTACGGGAAGACCCTATGTTCCAGATTCTGTCAGGAGGACTTCACGTTCGACCAGATGGAAGCCTGGGATGTACCGGGAGTGAAGCACGACTAGAGACCACCATGGGAGGCGAGACTACAATACATTTGTACCACATGTATTGTAGTATATAATATTTGTATAAATTTGTACATATACTTTAATAAGTGAGTTTGCATACTCACATCGCTACTGAGTATTGTAATAAGACCACTGATGTATGTATATACATGTATATGTTTTGTATGATTTGCATTTGCTTCTTGATTTCCATTGTGTGACTAGTTCTGTGCACAAAGTTGAGCTCAGAAAACTTGCGCATGGAGTAACTATGAGTACCACTCTGTGTTGCAGAACTAGGGGGATATGTCGGGAGCGCCGAGTGAGGAGAGTGAAGAGCAGCGCATCGAGCGCGAGGCCAGACAAAAGGCTGAAGCTGATGAAGCAGCCAGGACTCAGTTTCCACCACCACCACCCATGACGCAGCAGAACTTTGTCCAGTACATGCAGATGATGGAACAAAGACAACGTGTGACGTTGGAGCAGCAGAATAGATTCTTCCAGGAGCTGCTGCAACAGAACAGAGTTGAGAGACCTGAGAATCAGGGAGTCACCTTGTCTGACATCCAGAACACCAAACCTATATCGTTTGCGTACGCGCCCGAGCCGATGGACGCGGAAGACTGGCTTATGGACACCGAGCGAAAGCTCAATACTGTTGGTTGCAACGACCAGGAGAAGGTCCGTTATGCTACACATTTGTTGTGTGGACCCGCCGCATCTTGGTGGGACAATATAGTAGCCGTTTATCCGGCTGGTAAGATATTAACCTGGGAAGAGTTTAAGAGGAAGTTCAGGGAATCCAATGTCCCTGAAAGCATAGTGGGACTGAAGCGTCGAGAATTTGAGAGTCTCGAGCAAAAAGACAATGCTATTCTGACTTATGTCAGAGAGTTCTCGAAGTTGTCTCGGTATGCCGTTGAGGAGGTCAATACCGAGGACAAAAAGAAGAAGAGGTTCTTGCGGGGATTAAGTCCCCAGTTTAAAGTACAACTCAGAATGATGAGAGCAACAGAGTTCCAGGAATTAGTGGATGCAGCCATCACCCTGGAAGATGACTTCAAGCAACTGCAGGAGGAGAAGAGGAAGAAGGCCAAATATGAGCCTAAAAGGTTTGTCAGCAACAAGCCCAACACCAGCTTGAGTTTCAACCCAAGATACAACAACAACAACAACAACAGCAACTACTATGGTAGTAGGAAGAACCAAGCATTCCAGACTGCAAATCAAATAGTTTGTCGAAGCTGTGGACTCACAGGACATTTTGCCAAGGATTGTAAGAAGCCAAGGATCATATGCTTTAGTTGTTGCAAGGAGGGGCATATGCTGAAAGACTGCCCCAAGAGAAGAAATGATGGAGGAGGTCAGTCAGGAGGAGGAGGAATCCGAGGAGGAAACACCGGAGGGAATTGGAAGAACAAGAAACCCTTCGGCAAGTTAAACTGTACCAGCTTGGAGGAGGTGATTAACTCCGATCAAGCAGTGATAGGTACGCTTCAGATAATCACTCATCCTGGCAAAGTACTTTTTGATACTGGTGCAACTACATCATTCATTTCCCAGCAATTCATCATCAAACATGGGATTAGATGCAATAAGTTAGATAAACCTATAACCATACTTTCTGCGGGGGGAACGATATTAGTAACCCACACTAAACCTAGACAAGTCATTATGATCAATAAGTGTGCGTTTGACGCAGACCTGTTCATTTTACCGATGAAGGACATTGATGTCATTCTTGGTATGAACTGGTTAGAGGAAAATGGCGCACTTATATATTGTACCCATAAAACAGTGTCTTTGAAAAGCCCAGGTGGAGATAGAATCATTTACCAAGGAGATAAGCATACTCAGATTGAAGTGGAGTTGAAGCTGAACAGTATGAAGGAAGTGAATCTCGAAGACATTCCAGTGGTCAATGAATTCCAAGATGTATTCCCTAAGGAATTACCTGGAATGCCACCTGATAGGGAGATAGAATTTACTATCGACCTAATTCCAGGAACATCACCAATTGCTAAAGCACCATACAAGATGGGGCCTAAAGAGTTGAAAGAACTCAAGGAACAATTGAATGACCTGGAACAGAAAGGATTCATACAGGAGAGTATCTCACCATGGGGACCACCTGTGATTTTCGTGGATAAAAGAGATGGAGGTCGACGGATGTGCGGAGACTACAGGAATCTGAACAATGTTACAATCAAGAATAAGTACCCACTTCCTAGAATCCAAGATCTTTTTGATCAAGTTAGAGGCGCGGGAGTCTTTTCCAAGATTGATCTAAGATCCGGTTATCACCAGATAAAGATCAAGAAGGAAGACGTTCCGAAAACAGCCTTTGTCTCGAGGTACGGACATCATGAGTATCTCGTAGTACCTTTTGGACTAACCAATGCCCCAGCAATATTCATGAATCTCATGAATAAGATCTTCATGCCATGTTTAGACAAGTTTGTCATCGTATTCATAGATCATATCTTGATGTATTCCAAGGACAAGGCTGAACATGCTGAACATGCTGAACATCTTAGGATAGTGTTGCAAACACTACAGGAACACCATTTGTACGCCAAGTTCAGTAAGTGTGAGTTTTGGCTTGATCAAGTAGAATTTCTTGGTCATGTCATTAGTAAGGATGGGATAGCAGTAAACCCAAGCAAGGTAGCCTCAGTTTTGGACTGGGAAGCACCCAAGAACGTCAAGGAAATTCGAGGATTCTTGGGACTGGAAGGATATTATAGGAGATTCATTGAAGGATTCTCCAAGATAGCAGGACCAATGACTAAGCTGCTAAGGAAGAACACACCATTCGTGTGGTCTGATGAGTGTGAGAAGAGTTTTCAGACTCTGAAAGAAAAACTCACCACAGCACCGGTGTTAGCAGTTCCGGAAGATGGCAAGGATTACACCGTGTACTGTGACGCATCCAAACATGGATTGGGATGTGTACTCATGCAAGATCGGAAAGTAATATCATATGGATCGAGGCAACTCAGACCTCATGAAGTAAACTATCCAACTCATGATTTAGAGTTAGCAGCAGTTGTTTTTTGCACTCAAAACTTGGAGACATTTTCTCTATGGAGCCAAGTGTGAGCTCTATACTGATCATAAGAGTCTCAAGTACTTCTTCACTCAAAAGGAACTCAACATGAGACAGAAGAGATGGCTTGAATTGATCAAGGAATATGATTTGACCATCAATTATACTCCAGGAAAGGCTAATGTTGTAGCAGATGCCTTGAGCAGGAAGAGTACTGGCGGAATAGAACCAGAAATTTCACCGGAGTTGAAGAAGGAAATAAGCCAAGCCCAAATCCAACTTTGGGAGAAAGAGGCTCATGAAGGACTATCAGCTCTACAAGTAGCTGACGAGATGAATATCAACCTCAAGAATGAGATAATCATGGGTCAATTAGATGATCCATTCATCGTAGAGGAGATGAGGAGAATTGACGAAGGAAGACCATCAGAATTTCACCGAGGAGAGATGGGATCATTATGGTTCCAGAAGAGAATTTGTGTTCCGGATATTGCTGAGATCAAGGAAGTAATACTCCGGGAAGCCCATCAAACACCATACTCCATTCATCCGGGAAGTACAAAGATGTACATGGATCTAAAGGAGCTATTCTGGTGGAACAACATGAAGAGAGAAATAGCACAGTATGTGGCAGAATGCCATACTTGCCAAAGAGTGAAGGCCGAACATCAGAGTCCGGCAGGAAAGTTACAACCGTTACCCATTCCAGAATGGAAATGGGAGGAGATAGGAATGGATTTCATCACCGGACTACCCATGACCAATAAAAAGAAGGACATGATATGGGTAATCGTGGACCGGTTGACGAAAAGTGCACACTTTTTAGCGGTAAATCAGCAAGATAAAGGAGAAAAACTCATTGATCTTTACATCAAAGAGATCGTGAGTAAACATGGAGTGCCCAAGAAGATCGTGTCAGATCGAGGATCAGTGTTCACATCAGCATTCTGGAAGAAACTACATGAAGCCTTAGGATCCAAGTTGGACTATAGTACCGCCTATCATCCTCAGACGGGTGGACAAACCGAGAGAACTAACCAGATCCTAGAGGACATGCTTAGGGCTTGTGCCCTAGACTTCGGAGGATCATGGGAAGAACACTTACCATTAGCAGAGTTCTCATACAACAACAGCTATCAAAGCAGTATCAAGATGGCACCATTCGAAGCTCTGTATGGAAGAGAGTGTAGATCACCAATATGTTGGTATGAAGCTGGATCAAGCAAGGAATTCAACCCAGATTATGTCAAGGAAAAGCAACACATCATTGACATCATAAGAGATAGACTGAAGATAGCCCAAAGTCGACAGAAGAGCTATGCAGACCAAAAGAGAAGGACTTGGGAGCCACAAGTTGGAGATATGGTATATCTAATGGTAAGCCCGATGAAAGGTCTTCAGAGATTCGGAGTAAAGGGAAAGTTGAGCCCTAGATACATCGGACCTTTCAAGATACTGAGTCAGAACCGAGGTTTAGCCTTTGAATTGGATCTACCGGGAAGGCTAGCACAAGTTCACAATGTATTTCATGTGTCACAACTCATAAAATGCTTAAAGACCCCAGATGAGCCAGTATCACATGCTGAGCTCGAGTTACAACCAGATCTAACTTATATCGAGAAGCCAGCCAAGATTCTCGAGGAGAGCTGGAAACAACTCAGAAATAAAGCTATCAAGTACTGTAAGATACAATGGAAGCATCACCCCGAGAGGGAAGCCACCTGGGAAAAGGAAGAAGACTTGAGGAAAACATACCCCGAACTGTTCAGCTATTACAACCACAACTTCCGGACGAAGTTTTCTTTAAGGGGGAAAGGCTGTAATGTCCCAGGTTTAGAGACGATCGAGGGGTAGATTTTAGAAAGGGATGTGCATTGCATGGTAAATTCTGGGGAAATTTCGCGCTTTTAAACAAAAACTGCATCGAAGGGGGGACAAGTTTCTCTCTCGACACCTTACAGGGTTAGGGTTCCGAGAGTGCGACAAACTTGTTTTCCATTCAACTAAATTAGGATTTTGAGAAGAGAGGGGAGAGATTGCATCACAACATAAGTTGCATGATTGAATTCTAACTTAAGTTGCATGATTGAATTCAAACCTAAGTTGAATTTGAATTTCAAATTCAAACATTAAATAATTATCTCATAATTCAATTGTGAGGAAATTCATTAAATAAATAATAAATTATAAACAATATTGAACAAGACAATTAATAAGTAAAGCTCATTAGAGAAAACCTTGAGATTTATTGATTAACACACAAGATACAATGTCTTTACAATATCCAGAAATGAAATAAATGAATATTACAACACATTACAAGAATTGATAAAATAGAAAAAGAAAAGGAAAATTACAAGTAAATGAAATATATCCTAAACTATAATGTGATCTTTAACTTGGTGATCTTCATGACCTTTTGATCATCATCTTGAAATCTGCACACAAACACAAAGAAGGAAATCAAGTGTTATGCCAAGTGGCTTGGCAGGTTAGCAAAGAAATAAAATAGAGAAGATATGCATCTGGATCAGCCGAGCTGATCCTCTCCAAGTCTTGGTACACCACACCAGGCCACACACACACACAGGCAGCTTACACTTCATGTGTGCATGCTCAACACCAAGGCATTGGGTGTGCATGCATCACAGCACACACACACACCAGCAGGGAGTCACAAACTGAGCCAGACCAAGCTGTCGACCAGGGGGAGAAGAGGCCAACCATATATAAACCTTTCCAACAGTAAACCCTAACCATTGCATCGACATCAGCCTCACAGTGTAAGTGCATCAAGAACACTTAGAACAGGAAGAACAGCAAAACACCAGAAATCATCCAGGGACAGTTTCACCAAGAACTGTCAGCTGTGAACAAGTATAAGATGGAGTAGAGCAAGCTCAAGCTAGCCAGGAGGAGCAGAGCAAGCTTAAGTCATCAATCAGAAGCAAACCTCTACACCAACACCCAAATCCTAGGAGCTGGAGTGAGGTATACATATGATCATGAACAGACCAAATGGTTTTGTTCACAAATTGCACAGGCATGATCTCCAGCACACCAAAAAGGGTAGATACCCTATGTTTGTGTCATCATCTGGCTGTAAAGCTATTTGGTGCAAGCAAATATGGGTAAAGACCACTAGGCAATCATCCTATGGGAACAGTAGTTATGCAAAACAGTGCATAATTAAAGGAATCCAGCAAGGGATGATGTCACAGCTAGCTTAGCCCACACACTTAACACCTACAGCTATCTGTGCCATCAGACTATAGACAATTCCTTGTCTATATTCTTTGTCAACATCAAAAGGCCACTGGAAGTCCAATATTGGATCAAGCCAGTGAGCAGTTGTTCCATTCCAGCAAGAAATCACCAACCATAGCAAGTCACAGAGACGCAGGAGCAACCATTTCTAGCAGATCAAGTCTGCTAGGGTCACATCAGCTACCTAGCCACTTAAACAGATCACCAAAGCATCATATCATCACCCAGTAGGGTTCAGGATGAGCTAGGGTACCCAACCAGTGGTTGGCATCCCTTTAGCCTCAGTATTCCATCCATGAGATCATTACTGCTAAACAGTTCACATCATTTATCCATCTAACAAAGCCAGGAAACACAGATAAATGAAACAGACAAGTAATCCAAGCACCAGCAATTTGCCAGTGATCCAAGGGATCACTTCAAGCACCAGTTGATGTTTGAGCAAGCATCACCTGGCACCAGCACAAGCTATGGTGTCACACAAATCAAGAATAAACATCAGAGAGGCACAGACAGTAGATGAGCCAGCAACAATCAAGCAGCTGATGATCACAGGATCATCAAAGCTTGACATACTATGCAAGTGCTTGTCAGAGACAAGCCTGGCATCCATTCATGAACCTTATAAACTAAACAGCCACAGTTAAGCAACAATTGAATCACAGATAATCACATAAACCATTTTATGATTGTATCCAGAAGCATATCATCAAGGAATTGATGTATATGGACAACAATTAAGCAAGGCAGAGCCTACCATGAGCCAGCAACCTTTAATCATCACACAAACAACACTAGAACTTGCTAAACAGCAAGAATCACTCACAGTAGTGAACCAGGGGAGCCAAAGCATAGCATAGCACAAGCAAGCAAGCCACAGCAATGGCTAGGGATGCTCAAATGAGCATCTAGATAGATCATACCATGCATAACCACTAGGGTGAGCAGAGATAGTAAACAAAGGAAGCATACGCCACAGTAGGGTGAGCACACGCGCATAGACTAGGGCAAGCAGAGCAGCAGCACAGCAGCACGAACAGCAGCAGCACAGCAGCACGAACAACAGCAGCACAGCTAGCTAGACGGCAGCAGAGCATGGGCACGGCAGGCATCTCCACGAATGGAGCAGCCGTGGCCAGAGCTAGAGGAGGAGGAAGAAGAACAGGCACTGGGGGGTGAGAGAAGGGTGGCGCACGTACCAGGGCGAGCAGGTAGGAGTCGGGGCCATGGCGGCCACGGTGGCGCGCGCCGAGAGCTCGGCAGCACCTGGCCAGGCCAGGCCAGGCTCCGACCAGCGCCGCAGCAACCCGCATCACCGCGGCGAGGTCCACGGCGGCGTCACCGCGCCAGAAGCCCAGGGAGCAGCAGGAACGCCACGGATCCCGTCAACCCTAGCCGCCGCAGAGGAGGTCGAGGACGAGCGGGAGCAACACGTGCTCCAGATCGACGCGGACAGATCGACGCGCCGTCATGAGGCGAGTCGATTGCGCCCCACGGCGAGGGCCAAGTCCGGCGGAGCTCGCCGGAATCGAGCAGCGACGGCGGAGGCGACGCAGGTCGCTAGAGAGGGGATTAGGGTTAGGGTTAGGACACGCGCACGAGAGAGAGGGAGAGAGTGAGGTGGTCGGGCCGGACCAGGTGGGTCGGCCGACCTAACCCGTTGGGCCACCCTGACAGGTGGGACCCAGGGGCAATTGTGACATTTCACAATTCATAAAATGCTGAAACTTTGGAATTAAATAGAAAATAGTTAAAAGCTCTAAAAAAATAATTAAAAATATGAAAATTGATCAGCATAAAATTCTCTATCTAAATAAAATATGAAAGGGAATTTTTGAAGACAATTAAGAATAAGTATCAATTTCATGATTTAAATAATCATTTAAATCACACATATTATTTTCAATAATAAAAATAAGTCCATTAATACCTTTGGACTATAAAAAAACACCTTGACAACATTTCAAGGTTGTATTTTACCTTAAACAGAGTATCCTTAAATTATTCTTAGTATTAACCTCTCATATGAAATAATAAGACATCGGAAGGGGGACAAACCCTAAAATTGGAATGCATGCATAATTGCTTCTTTAACCATTGCCCTTATCGGACAATGATGCTATTTTTCAGCAACGAGAGGACAAGGGTCAGTCCACACCATCCAAGCTGCAACACTTTGCGGTGTTCGAGCAAGTTCATCGCTTGCTCATGTCATTTGAGTATTTTTACCAAATTACTTGCAAAGTACTATGTTTATCACTATTGCATAAAAAGCAAAACCACTATTTTCATAACTATGAATATGACTATGTGGTGGGCAATGGAACCATGGATTGTGTTGATATGGTGGAGGTTCCATTGCAAGGGTTTATATCCATCTAGGATTAAACAACAAATGTCGTCTAGTGATTCTTGTGCCGTATAAACCGTGTTCACCATAAGATCTGGAGTGGGACGGAGTAGTCAAAAGTGTTTCCACCTCTCGTTCATGAACGGATGCGCTTTACCGTAGTACACTTGTGATCCAAGGGGGCAAGCTGGTGAGGCTGGGGAGTCCTAAGTCCCCACGGCATAGTCCGTAGTACACTTGTCGCCCGAAGGAGCAAGCGGTGAGGCTGGGGAGTCCTAAGTCCCCACGGTATTGCGGTCTAGGATGGGTTGCGGCCCTGCGGCGTAGGAGTGTATGGTAGATCCCAGCAACGATGTCGTGGTCGGGGTCCACCTTGAAATCTACAGGAATAATGGGACCGGCGTGGACCCAGGGTCGGGGCATGCAACAACGGGTGGGTGTTCGAGGTAGCGGAGGAACATGATTGACTAGGACCTTATACCAGGCCTCACACCAAAGGAAGTGCGGACGGGAAAGCTGCCCGGTTGGCACCAAGGTTAAGATCTCTTATGGGTAAAGAAACACACCTCTGCAGAGTGTAACGAATCGTGACCAGTCACTCCTTGTTCCGGGATTTGGAACTACGAACGCTGCCGGAAAGGAACTCCATGAAGTTCTAGTCAACCGGTGAAGGATGACGGACATAGTTCTTCTGAATAAAAACAACCTTTTGAAGAAATGGTTATCAAAACCTGCATGGTATCAGACTTTCTGGTCTGGTACCGTAGTTAGTGCATTAAACACCTCTTTCCTAATATGAACTTGTTGAGTACGCTCGTACTCATACCACTCTTAAATTCCCTGCTTAGACTGTCTGAATCATCTGGAGGAGGACAACGACAACCCTGAAGGAGCCGACATCATCGGCTACGAAGAACCAGATCTCTCAGGAGGGGTTGAAGGTGTGGACTATCTGATAGTCTACGGAAACGGAGAGGGATTCGGAGGAGAACAATCTTAGAACCAGTAGTAGTAGTAGTAGTACCGAGCAGTCCGAACTTCTAGTATTTAACTGCTCGCGGGGATAAATGTATAACCTAGTAAGACTTCTATATTGTAAGCTAAGTTGGGTTCGCCTCGAACCCAGGAGTAAACCTCTCAGGACCCAAGAGGAGCTCCAGGATGATATGTATATATGGATTGTAATAATGTATGAATGAGTTTTGGACCTGCTATGTTCTGTTGTACTACTCTGAGGGATGTAATATTTGCGGATTGGTACTTCGCAAATGTTATATCAACGACTGGCATACTACAACATGCAGTGGTATGCAGGGTCACCACACAATTGAAAACCATAACTGACATTAGTAGAGAATACTTACAATAAAACTCTGTGCAAAATGTCCAGTCAAACCATTTCTGCTCGTCTGGCACACCTTGAATTGCTCAAGTAGACTCATCTCTCTATCTGTACTCTCACAGTATTCTTGCCTTGCATTCTGAAATTTTCGTAAGAGAAAATATTAATTAGTTTCACAACCACGTCACATGCCGACATGCGACAATTGAAAGTTTTCAAAAAAAAATATTATAAATAAAACAGAGACATCAATTTACGATGTATATTTTGCATCTATAAATTCTAAATGATTTACTAATTTAAATATAGCTGTACAGATAACATTCCTTACCATACAGTAGAGGTGTCCAATAAAGCTACGAGATGTTGTACGCTGATGTAAACGTACATTATTACGAGCACGCATGTTACTTCGAGCGATGAACTACAAATGAAGACTTGTGAGACACATGCTTAAAAAGGAATCAGTAATGTGATCTTGTCTCACTGTCTTCATAGAACATACCAAATTATTTTGAGCAGACCAATACTCAACAAGATCACACCATTGATCATCAGTCATCTGTAGTATAGGAGAGGTTGTTGGAATATCGCTAGGAGTCCTCCCATCAAAGTATCTCATCTTTAGCCTATGGTGATCCTGGCGCAACGCTGAAGAGAATATGCTCCTGATAACAGTGATTACATTCTTCATGTCATCATCAAACTCAAGACATGTCTGTTTACAATAATGGGAACCGTTCATGTGTTAGATAGCTCACCAACAGCAAGCTAGAGGGCATGTGAACGAGCAACATGGTATTGTTTACGAAAATGACTTACATGTAACATGTGCAGTAAACCTTCAAAATGGGAAGGGATGTTTACGTGTTGTTTCCATGATGGAAAGATAGGAATTTGAGTCCTGACAAAAACGCCTGTGATCGATGTTATATTAGATGATTCTTGTGGATCCAGTGGCCTTCTGATACCTGCTATAACTGATGTGATGGGAAATCTTGTTCCCATTCGGGAAATCTTAGTTTTAAGTGATTTCAAAGTCGTTGGCCCCCTTCGTTTTCTTGGTCGTGGTGGAAATGCAAATTTAAGCATTACATCAAGCTATCAAGGTATTTATGTAAAGGAGCATGTAAGGGAATACGTACCTAATTCGGCCCCACCATCATATTTAAGGAAGAAGTTGTCTCTGGCAGGACCAAAGATCGGCGGGCGATCGTGATTAGTTAGGTGTTGAGAACCTGCTGTTGAAACTGGGTCTGCTGTGAATTTTTAGGTGGGCTGTCAGCCTTTGAGCTTCCTGTTGAACTATGTTTATCACCTTGTTGGTATTTGAAACGTCCTTACGTGAAGTCCCTCATGACTGCCAGAGATAAACGGTACAATCAACAAAATCATATACATGGTTGACACGAATATGAAACATAAGAACAGCAAGCCAAGACATGATGAAACATATGTTATTATTATGTGTTAAGCGAGCGAGATGATAATGCTATAACTTGGGCTGGGTTGGACGGATACATCATAGTTATTGAAGATGCAACAATAATGCCAATGAAAAGAGCGAGCAATCACCTTGGGGGGTGGAGTAGGGTGCTTGACAAGGGCATTGATGACCCACAAGTATAGGGGATCGCAACAGTCTTCGAGGGAAGTATTACCCAATTTATTGATTCGACACAAGGGGAGACAAAGAATACTTGTAAGCCTTAACAGCGGAGTTGTCATTTCAGCTGCACCTGGAAACAGACTTGCTCGCAAGAGTTTATCAGTAGCAACAGTTTTATAGCAGTAGGAATAGTGAAATAACAGCAGCAGTGAAATAAAGACAACAGTAGTGATTATAGTAAACAGCAGGATTAAAATACTGTAGGCACAGGGATGGATGAACGGGAGTTGCATGGATGAGAGAATTCATATAACAATCATGGTAGGGCATTTGCAGATAATAATAAAGCGGTATCCAAGTACTAATCAATCCATAGGCATGTGTTCCGTATATAGTCGTACGTGCTCGTAATGAGAAACTTGCACAGCATCTTTTGTCCTACCAGCCGGTGGCAGCCGGGCCTCTAGGGAAACTACTGGAAATTAAGGTACTCCTTTTAATAGAGTACCGGAGCAAAGCATTAACACTCCGTGAACACATGTGATCCTCACATCACCGCCTTCCCCTCCGGTTGTCCCAATTTCTGTCACTTTGGGGCCTCGGGTTCCGGACAGCAACGTGTGTATACAACTTGCAGGTAAGATCATAAAACAATGCATATCATGATGAAACAATAACATGTTCTGATCTGAGATCATGGCACTCGGGCCCTAGTGACAAGCATTAAGCATAACTAGTTGCAACAATATCATAAAAGTAACTTCTACGGATACTAGGCACCATGCCCTAACAATCTTATGACTATTTGTTGACGTCAGAAACCCACCGGCGGGCAGTGACTGGTCAACACCGTAGAGCCGGGAACAACTAGGGCTGCGGCTGGCCCCAGTCCCTCAGAGCGACGGCCCGCAAAGCCTCCTGGTCGCGCGCCGATGCAAATTGCAAGGGCGTGCCACCTGACCTATACCTGGTCGGGAAGGTGTGGATGATGCCTCGCTTAGTTTCCTGCAGGGCACACACGTACACGTTAAATACGAGCCTCGATCGGCTCTCGGGTTATCTCGTGAATCGGCTCATGGAGCCGATCCACCCATGATTCGTCCAAGGTGGCCGAATATATGGTGGTCCTGCTTGATCAAGATAAAGCATATGAGATCCACGACGATTTGGGGTTCTCACCGCATAATCGGATCATCCTACTCACGATTGGGCCTCGCGCTCACGCACGGTGATCGTAAGCCAGCCCTAGACAAGGCCTAAAAACCAACACTAGGTTGATCCTCGGAACATCCTGTCTAGGGGCAGCAAACTACACCCTACATGCCGCTGGATCCTCCAACCCTTTGTAAGGCCTAACTATTGCAGATATTAAACTAATCCTTGATAAATCAAGGAGCAATCGTAACGGATCAGATCTACTAAATAATGATCAAGCGGGGTGCCACCCCTGCACCCATGATGAGGTACAAGGACGGCTAGATGCGCAAGGGTTGCACTACGACGAGCATATGATACTAAGAACAATGCTAACCCTAACACATCTATGATAACTACGTTGCTCGCCATCAAAAAGGCTTCGGTACGAGCAACGCATGAACAACGTGGGCAGGCTCGTCTTTGCCTAGATCGCGAGATGCGATCTAGGCAGCATGGTGCTACCGGAGAAACCCTTGAGACGAAGGGGTTGGCGATGCGCCGAGATTGGTTTGTGGTGAACGTTGGTTGTTGTTTATTCCATAAACCCTAGATACATATTTATAGTCCAGAGGACTTTCTAATGCGGGCGTGCACCAAACCGTGCACGGGTAAAACTCTAACTTCTAAACTAAGATGCGATCTTAATATGTTACAGATACATGGGCAGTTTAGCCCAACTTGGTATAAAAGGCCGATTCACGTATTTCTTCCATGTACAATCTTCACGTCCATCTTGATCGCGGCCCACCTCTGACTCGGTCAAATTCTGGTGATAACACATGCCCCCCTGGTTTTGGAAATGACATTTCCAAAATCATTACGCTTTTCCTTCGTCGGGTCATGTCGTGGCAGAGCAGAACCGTTGTAGTATCCTTCACCATGATGCCCTGCCTCCTCGCCTTCTCTGCACGATTTGACGGTTCTGGCACCACGTCCTCGGAAACTGCTTGGGCATTAAACTTCCACTATATCCCCTTTTATTTAACCACTCCGTACAGTTTATTCCTGCATCTCCTTCGCATTAGCACCCCAAAAGCCCTCCTGCGCCACCATGTCCTCCTCTTCCTCCGCCTCATCGGGCTTTCCCATCGAGTCCTCCTCTTCCCGCGAGCCAACGCCGGAGTGGAACCCAGCGGAGGTCCACGCGGCCAACACTCGCCGCGCCATCGAGGCCGGGAATGAGCCCAGCCATGATTTCTCCATCTGGTCAGAGGACGACAAGTCCCTGACTGATGGGGAGAGCGATCTCCGCTTCCTCGCCGACAGAGAAGCGGTGGAAGAAAGCGAGGATGATCGCTTCCCCTGGGATGGGGCCACCTCCGAGGAGGTGAAGGAGGAGGAAGAGGAGGACGACGATGACGACAGCTCCCCCGACGAGCCGCCGGCCAAGCGCCATTGCCCCTGGCCGGGGAACCTGAGTGACTTCGACAGCGACGACGATGACGACGACGAGGAAGATGAGGACAATGAAGGTCCTGCCGGCGGCCGCTGGAGCAGCGACGACGAGCCGGCCGGGAGCAGCGCCGACAGCGGCGATGACGGCGACGACGAGGGCAGCAATGGCCCGTAGATAGGGCCCTTAGCATAGGATCCGTAGAAGTAGACGGGGTAATGTACCCCCTTAGTACTCCCTCTTGAGGGCAATCAGCTCGACTATGTAAGAAATCTCTCCTATTAACGAAGAACTTTTTCCCAAATTTGATTTGCCGATTTCTTCTGAGTTCAATTGAGCCGATTCCCTCTTCTACTGACCTTGCCGATTCGTTTCCTGTGCCAATGCATGATGAGCCGATAGCACCGCATCGGTCCTTCAAAATTCGCCCTTCCCTTCTTCAACTGATGATTTTCTTTCCGGTAGATACTGTGGGATCTCCAGGAGAGCCCTTAAAATTCCCGCTACCGTTTTCAGCGGTCCTTTCCAGCGAGCGCTCATCACATTGCGAAGAAGGTTGCGACGAAAGATCAGCCGATGGTGCCCCAATCGGCTCCTCCATAGAACATCTACCAGGCCCGTCGCCCCCCGAGTCTTTAGCCGAGGCAATAAACAGAAACGAGGACGCGCAAATTAGCGGAATGAGCCTAGGCTTGATCATGCAGAGCCAGCCGATTTGCACATAAATCGGCTTCCCAGAGCAGAGAGCCTTCAAGGTGAGCTGCCCCCCGAGTTTCTTCAGTCCGCTCTTAGCGCCCTGCTGGTCAGATCGGCTCCTTTCCTTTGGCGGATCTAATGCGATCCATCCTTGACCTGATCATGCAGATTGACCCTCTGATCGTAACAGCTATTCCTCTTAAGTCGATGGCTGCGCATCGGCTACTTCTCAAAAAATTTTGAATTTTTTAGGCCGATTTGTGTGTCGGCCCCCATACTCGATAGTTTTATCTCGTATCCTCATGTTTTATCCATCTAGGTGCCCCCTCGAGCCGATTCTGTCAAGAGAATTGATGGTATCGGCTCTCCAGGTAGTCCCTGTTGGGTCAAACGTTGATCCCAGGCAAAATAGATGGTGAGGATAATTTTGGCCGATTGCTGGAATCGGCCTCCACGTTGCTTGGTCGGTGAAGGTCTTGTAATGTCCCTTCATAAATCTTTGGAGGGCCGATCGCAAGGATCAGCCTCGCCACCTTTGCTTATTGACGTAGCCTTGCTACTCGTCCATGTCGGTGGACAAAACCAGCCCAATCTCCGATTTTATCACGTTGGTGCGTTTGCTGTTGTCTACCTCGGGCGCACCGTGTAATCGTGGAGCTCTACACTTCGCCGGACGAACGAACACCATGTTGGTGCCAGCCGATGTTTCATCATCGGCTTTCCTTTGCTTGGGGCGCCACTCTTTTCTTTGCGGCAGTCCCTCTTCATCCAGGGTCCTCTGGACTTTCGCAGCCAAATCAGGTCGTGCCTTCCTCAGCGTATGCAAGTATAACCTTTCGGCTTCCTCCGGACCGCGTAATCGCTGAACCCCGCGCTTTTGTGAATGGCTGAGACCATCGGGGCACCATCTTGGACGGTGGCACCTGTCTTCTTCGTCTTCCCCCTCGTCTTCCGAATCCTCGAGATCTTCCAACAGAGGGGTCTCAGCACGTCTGTTTTGTGGTGGGAGAGGCCCTAAGCGCTCGAACACAGATACGTTGGCTGCCTCCTTCCTTGTCTGGTTGCATTCTGGGCAGTTGCCGATTGTTGGTAACCGGCTCATTCCGGAATCCCAGCAGTGTCTGAAGAAGGGGCAGTCCCAATGTCTGCCCGTGTCATCTTGCTCCCTTGCGTGGCGCTCCTGTCGCTCCTCATCGTGATTATGCCGACGATGCCTTCTGTCGTTTCTGGCCAGACGATCTCTTTCATCATCGTCGCCGTGTCGCCGGTGTTGGCCATACCGACTCACATACTTGTTGAGGAGGTGATCAGAGAGGGGTCGTTGATATCTTATGTTCTTCACTTCTCCCTCTGTGACGTAGCGCTTGCCATCTTGACGGAGCCGATCGCATGGAGCGGCCTCCTCTGTGTCTTTGCTATGAGAGTAGCAGTCCTCATCCCCGCCCTTCTCAGAGTGGTGTCCAAGCTCTACCATGTTGATGCTGGCTGAGAAATCTGGCTGGCACCCTCCGAGGTGAGTAAACTCCACCATGTTGACGGCGGGAAAGGGGTGTGTGTCGACCTTCATGGCGTATTGGTTAAAAATTAGTCGCCCATTTTCTATCGCCATTTGGATCTGCTGACGCCACACCCTGCAGTCGTTAGTGGTGTGGGTGAACGTGTTATGCCACTTGCGGTATGGCTTTCCGTTCAGCTCTTGCATCGTAGGGACCTTGTGGCCTTCGGGTATCTTTATGTGCTTCTCCGTGAGTAAAAGATCGAAAATCTGCTCGGTTTTCGTCACGTCGAAGTCGAACCCTCTTGGAGGCCCTGGTGGCTTCACCCATTTGCAGGTTACTGGGCCTGCAGCTCGAGTCCACTCAGCCACCGCGACCTCTTGTTCTCCCGTAGCACCTTCATCTTCGCATGTGTCAACCATGGTAACCACGCGCTTGAATTTGTCCTGGTAGACATCTGGGTGGCGCTGTTCATACGCTGACAGCTTCTGTACCATGTGTGCTAATGAAGGGTAGTCCGCTTGGGAGGCCACGTCCTTGATCGATGATGATAGACCCACCACCGCCAACTCGACTGCTTCTTTTTCGCTCACGTGAACCGAATAGCATCGGTTCCTAACGGTCCTGAAGCGCTGGATGTATTCCGCCACTGTTTCCCCGCGCTTCTGTCGTACTTGTGCCAAATCGGCAATGCCAGCCTCGGAAGCCTCTGAGTGATATTGCTCATGGAACCGTTCTTCCAACTGCTTCCAAGTCTGAATCGAGTTCGGTGGTAGCGATGTGTACCAACCGAAAGCCGATCCTGTGAGGGACTGTGAGAAGTACCTCACACGCAGCTCGTCTGACGCTGAGATCATGCCCAGCTGTGCCAAATATCGGCTCACATGTTCGATGGAGCTGGAACCATCTGATCCGCTAAACTTTGTGAAGTCCGGGAGCCGATACTTGGGTGGTAGCGGGATCAATTCGTACTCGTTGGGGTACGGCTTGGTATAGCCGACCGTCTTCCTTTTCGGCATCATGCCGAACTGATCTTTCAGAATCGTACAAATCTGATCCGCGGTGATGGCTGAAGGTGCCGAACCTTGAAGATTCGTCGGAGTGGCGTACTTAACCAGCCACGCTTGTTTTTCCGGTTCTGAGCCAACTGCAGGAGCTGGGCTCTGGAGTTTTGTCGGGGTGGCGTATTTAGCTAGCCACGTTTGCTTCTCAGGGTCTGCCTCCGACGTTCCTCCTGTTGCTCCAGAAGTCCCCGCTGTTGCAACCTGGTTCGAGGGTGCCCAGGTGCTGCAGTCTGGCACGTATGCGCATGCGTATCCGTGCGGGATCTCCTTGGGCGCGTCATGTAGGAATTGGTAGTCACTGGGGTCACCACCAATCTTGTAGACGACGTAGGCCGATGAATTCGGCGCCTCGGGTGCTGTCAACGCGAACGGCAGCGGTGGACGGGACTGGAGTAGCAATTCCCCTTGGTGAGTCCCTAGGGCTGGTCCTGACGGAGAGTACTGATGGCTCATGATCTCCTGGATCACGCGCAGAGCGACGCGCTCCAACGTATTCACCGGGCTCTCGGAATGGCGGTGCAGCGAATGAGCCACCATGAAGTTGATCTCCTGACGCGGCGACCTGGTGCGTTCTTCCGACGGGGTGGATAGGTCCACTCCATCAAGCGCGCCTTCGGTGAGAACCCCTTCCATCCGATGCCATGGGAACGGGTCCTGTGGAAAGAGCCGATGAGGTCGGCTTCGAGGAAGGCTTTGACCTCGTCATACTTCTTCTTGAGCTCGCCACTGAGCTCCTCGTAGGTGACCGGAGTTTCTTCCGCCATCTCTGATGTAGACGGCGATGTGGTTGATGTTGAGGATGTCCCACCGGGCGTGCCAGAATGTGTTGACGTCAGAAACCCACCGGCGGGCAGTGGATCGGTCAACACCGTAGAGCCGGGAACAACTAGGGCTGCGGCTGGCCCCGGTCCCTCGGAGCGACGGCCCGCAAAGCCTCCTCGGTCGCGCGCCGATGCAAATTGCAAGGGCGTGCCACCTGACCTATACCTGGTCGAGGAAGGTGTGGATGATGCCTCGCTTAGTTTCCTGCAGGGCACACACGTACACGTTAAATACGAGCCTCGATCGGCTCTCGGGTTATCCCGTGAATCGGCTCATGGAGCCGATCCACCCATGATTCGTCCAAGGTGGCCGAATATATGGTGGTCCTGCTTGATCAAGATAAAGCATATGAGATCCACGACGATTTGGGGTTCTCACCGCATAATCGGATCATCCTACTCACGATTGGGCCTCGCGCTCACGCACGGTGATCGTAAGCCAGCCCTAGACAAGGCCTAAAAACCAACACTAGGTTGATCCTCGGAACATCCTATCTAGGGGCAGCAAACTACACCCTACATGCCGCTGGATCCTCCAACCCTTTGTAAGGCCTAACTATTGCAGATATTAAACTAATCCTTGATAAATCAAGGAGCAATCGTAACGGATCAGATCTACTAAATAATGATCAAGCGGGGTGCCGCCCCTGCACCCATGATGAGGTACAAGGACGGCTAGATGCGCAAGGGTTGCACTACGACAGCATATGATACTAAGAACAATGCTAACCCTAACACATCTATGATAACTACGTTGCTCGCCATCAAAAAGGCTTCGATACGAGCAACGCATGAACAACGTGGGCAGGCTCGTGCTTGCCTAGATCGCGAGATGCGATCTAGGCAGCATGGTGCTTACCGGAGAAACCCTTGAGACGAAGGGGTTGGCGATGCGCCGAGATTGGTTTGTGGTGAACGTTGGTTGTTGTTTATTCCATAAACCCTAGATACATATTTATAGTCCAGAGGACTTTCTAATGCGGGCGTGCACCAAACCGTGCACGGGTAAAACTCTAACTTCTAAACTAAGATGCGATCTTAATATGTTACAGATACATGGGCAGTTTAGCCCAACTTGGTATAAAAGGCCGATTCACGTATTTCTTCCATGTACAATCTTCACGTCCATCTTGATCGCGGCCCACCTCTAACTCGGTCAAATTCTGGTGATAACACTATTACATGATCAATCTCATCCAATACCTACCATCCCCTTCAGCCTACAGCGGGGGAATTACTCACACATGGATGGGGGAAACATGGCTGGTCGATGGAGAGGCGTCGGTGGTGATGGCGGCGATGATCCCCTCCAATTCCCCGTCCCGGCGGAGTGTCAGAACGGAGTTTCTGGTCCCGAGACAGAGTTTCGCGACGGTGGCGGCGTACTGGATGTTTTCTGGCGACTTCGACTTCCCGTCTCGCGTTTTTAGATCGAAACCCTTAAGTAGTCCGAAGGGGGGCGTCAGAGGCTGGCCGAGGGGGCCACAAACTAGGGCGGCGCCCCCCCCCCTCCAGGCCGCGCCGGCCTAGTGTCTGGGGGGCCTGGGCCTCCCCCAGGCCTGCCCTTCTGGCTCCGTGATTCTCCTGGAAAAATAAGCCCTTTGACATAAATTCCAAGGATTTTCCTGAAAGTTGAATTTCTGCACAAAAACGAGACACCAGAGCAATTCTGCTGAAAACAGCGTTAGTCCGTGTTAGATGTATCCAAAATACACAAATTAGAGGCAAAACAATAGCAAAAGTGTTCGGGAAAGTAGATACGTTTTGGACGTATCAGGCATCCTCTTTACTCAGGTCTCCCTCAGATTCTTGTTCAGTAGGATCAAGTTCTGAATAAGAAAATTGATAGTTATCGATGGAGACAGGAGAGGGGTTTGATTGTTCACTGGTGATGCCTATATTTTCTCTCCGGCCCTCTTTGTACTCTAGTACAGTATCTTTAGCATGCATTAGAATAAAATGCTAACGAGATTTATCATGGAACTTTGAGTAGAGCAGTAGAAGGGAAAATTAGTAGTAGCAAGTAGATGATAGCTCAAAAAGGAATAAAGCGTAGATCAAAAATAAATGTTTTCCCTGTGCATGCCAATTGGTAAGCAGATGGCACACATTTATTTACAAGATTTATAAACATGCAGTTTAATAATGTCGACTAATCACTCTACAGGCTTGACTTCTGCTACAGCCATACCAGATAGCACCAAACAGATTGTAGGAAAAGTAAACTTGGAACCCCTAAAACAGATCGCACCAAACTGATGTTCGGAAATGAAATGCATAACGGAAGCGGCTACACACCAACCTTCGCATGGGGAGTGGACGGGTTTACGCTTTGGTTTCGCGCGGTGGACCGGTTGGGCGCGGGGTCTACCCATTTCACCGTGCGGTAGACCAAGGATTCGGGAAGCAGATCCGATGCAGCGGTGGAGGTGGACGGCGTCCCTGAGCAGGGTCCGGCGTGGTGGGCGTCGGCTACGGTGGAGCACAAATGGTGCAGTGTGCGCCTTCGTCGGGGGAGCGGCTCCGGCTTGCTTGACAACGTCTTCTCGGACACTACAGCGGCTGGTCAGGAGGCTGTGGTGGCGAGCGGTGGTGCACTGCCGTTGTCGGGCGAGATGCTCCGATTCGGTGGGTGACGTGTGAGAGATGTGGGATTCGGCGCCTGTGCCGGTGGTATGTTTTAATGGCTGGGGTGAGATTGGCCTTGGCCCGAATAAGAGAAGAACCGCTGGGGACGTTTTGATGAAAGGATAAGATGGGAAATTCGAACATTTGAAAATTGGAGGCGGCAACCCGAGCTATTTTCGCCGGTGTTTTGGGGCTTCGACGAAAATGGTTTGGTGGATGCGCGAAAAAAATGGACGCGGTCCGACCCCATCAAGGTCTCATTTGTAAGCATGGGCGGTACGGCAGCCATCCTACCTTGATTTTTAGTGAATATCCATTCATATATATATGTGTTTTTCTGAAAATTTGAGTGCTTAAAACGGAATTCATATGACAAAGTTGCGCATATTTTAATGAACACTGCGTGGAGCCGATTTCGAAAAGAAAACATGGACTAGGTACCAAAAAACATATATAGACTCGTTCTCTGCATTAAAAAGGTTGATGTATCATGGATCTTAGTATATGTAAAATAACCTTGAGCTATTCATTATATTTGAAAGAAACGCCATGTTTCATCCGACAACATTTATCATCTCATTGAGTTGGCGTTGATTTTATATGTGGTGACGAAAACAACTAAGGCTCCTTTGATTTATAGGATTTAGATCCTACGGGAATTATTCTACACTATTGGTTATATTCATAGGGAACATATCCTATATGAATCTTGTACTGTACTACAAATCCTATATGAACAAAACATTAGGTCATCCCTCATGGAAAAATCCCTTTGGTACAATCAAAGAAACTCATATTCCCATAGGATTCAAATAGACAAGATGTACATATGTTTTTCCTATCATATGACTTAAAGGACTCCTGAAATGGCTCGACAACAAAAGATCATAAATTCCGAGTTGTGCATCGAGCAAAAGATATTGAAAATTCTTGATCGATCGAATTACAAAATGATTTTCAAAAGAACTAAAGTTTTGCCATTGATCACATAATTGGTAGGTATATAGGTTGTACTTATAATAAAATATGTTTTTGTTTATTTGGATTGCGTGAGAATTACATGCATCACAATGTCTCGGGACTATTTCGGTTTTTACCTCTTCTTTTATAGTTCGCCCTATCTAAGATTATTTCCGAGATTCACCAATGTTTGCAAGGAATGGCATGCAGTCGTTTCCCACCCTGTTTCGGAAAAAATGAAGAAAAAAAGTGAACTTGTGGCTATAAAATGATAAGCTTGAATTTTGATAAGTTTGTTTTTTAAAAAACTAGCTTCAAAATATGGCCTACCATTTTATATAAAAAAACATGGGTCTTAACGAAAATGCCGAAGGTAAAATGTGCATTACCATTTTGGGGAAAGGTGCAATAATATTTCATTTTTTTGTGGGAAACAAATTGTTGTTGTTTTTTTGCCTTTTCTGAATAGCTAAAAAGGTGTCATCTTTTTTCCATACATTCCATAATGTCATAGAACATAAGCATCCGGTGTCCAGATATAGCAACAATTCAGTATAAGACAATACTAACATAGTTTCCATAAAGTACTGTGATAACGCGTGAAGCACACGTCCGTTGGGAACCCCAAGTGGAAGGTGTGATGCGTATAGAAGCAAGTTTCCCTCAATATGAAACCAAGGTTTATCGAACCAGTAGGAGTCAAGGGCCACGTGAAGGTTGTTGGTGGAGGAGTGTAGTGCGGCGCAACACCAGTGATTCCGGCGCCAACGTGGAACCTACACAACACAATCAAGATACTTTGCCCCAACGTAACAGTGAGGTTGTCAATCTAGCCGGCTTGCTGAAAACAAAAGATTAAACGTATGGTGTGGAAAATGATGTTTGTTTGCGAAGAACAACAGAGAACATAGATTGTAGCAGATTGTATTTCAGATGTAGAAGAATGGACCGGGGTCCACAGTTCACTAGTGGTGTCTCTCCAATAAGATAAATAACATGCTGTGTGAACAAATTACAGGTGGGAAATTGACAGATAAAGATTCATATACATATCATGATGATCACTATGAGATTTAATCAGGGCATTACGACAAAGAACATAGACCGCCATCCAGAATGCATCTATGCCTAAAAAGTCCACCTTCAGGTTAGCATCCGCACCCCTTCCAGTATTAAGTTGCAAACAACGGACAATTGCATTAAGTATGGTGCGTAATGTAATCAACACAAATATCCTTAGACAAAGCATTGATGTTTTATCCCTAGTGGCAACGAGCACATCCACAACGTTAGAACTTTCCGTCACTCGTCCCAGATTCAATGGAGGCATGAATCCACTATCGAGCATAAATACTCCCTCTTGGAGTTACAAGTATCAACTTGGCCAGAGCCTCTACTAGCAACGGAGAGTATGCAAGAACATAAACAACACATATATGATAGATCAATAATCAACTTTACATAGTATTCCATATTTATCGGATCCCACCAAACACAACATGTAGCATTACAAATAGATGATCTTGATCATGTTAGGCAGCTCACAAGATCTAAACATGATAGCACAAGAGGAGAAGACAACCATCTAGCTACCGCTATGGACCCATAGTCCAAGGATGAACTACTCACACATCAGTCCGGAGGCGGGCATGGTGATGTAGAGCCCTCCGGTGATGATTCCCCTCTCCGGCAGGGTGCCGGAGGCGATCTCCTGAATCCCCCGAGATGGGATTGGCGGCGGCGGCGTCTCTGGAAGTATTTCCGTATCGTGGCTCTCGGTAATAGGGTTTTCGCGATGGAGAGTTTAAGTAGGCGGAAAGGCAACGTTGGAGGGAGCACAGGGGCCCCACACCATAGGCCGGCGCGGGCCCCATGCAGGTCGCGCCGCCCTATGGTGACGGCCCCTCGTGGCCCCACTTCGTATGCTCTTCGGTCTTCTGGAAGCTCCGTGGAAAAATAAGACCCTGGGCGTTGATTTCGTCCAATTCCGAGAATATTTCCTTTGTAGAATTTCTGAAACCAAAAACAGCAGAAAACGACAGATCGGCGCTTCGGCATCTTGTTAATAGGTTAGTGCCCGGAAAATGCATAATAATGATGTAAAGTATGTATAATACATGTGAGTATTGTCATAAAAGTAGCATGGAACATAAGAAATTATAGATACGTTTGAGACGTATCAAGCATCCCCAAGCTTAGTTCCTACTCGCCCTCGAGTAGGTAAACGATAACAACAATAATTTATGAAGTGACATGCTACCAACATAATCTTGATCAACATTATTGTAAAGCATATGAGATGAATGGAGTGATTCGAAGCAATAGTTTGCTAACAAAAAGATAATGACTAAACAACTGAATCATATAGCAAAACTTTTCATGAATAGTACTTTCAAGACAAGTATCAAAAAGACTTGCATAAGAGCTAACTCATAAAGCAACAGATTCAAAGTAGAAGGCATTGAAGCAACACAAAGGATGATTAAGTTTCAGCAATTGCTTTCAACTTGTAACATGTATATCTCATGGATAATTGTCAACATAAAGTAATATAACAAGTGCAATAAGTAAACATGTAAGAATCAATGCACACAGTTGACACAAGTGTTTGCTTCTAAGAAAGAAAGAAGTAGGTAGACTGACTCAACATAAAGTGAAAGAAAGGCCCTTCGCAGAGGGAAGCATGGATTACTATTTTTGTGCTAGAGCTTTTGTTTTGAAAAGATAGAAACAATTTTTGTCAACGGTAGTAATAATTCGTATGTGTTATGTATAAAACTTCCTACAAGTTGCAAGCCTCATGCATAGAATACGAATAGTGCCCGCACCTTGTCCTAAATAGCTTGGATTTACATGGATTGACATTGCATAACATATGTTTCAACCAAGTGTCACAAAGGGGTACCTCTATGCCGCCTGTACAAAGGTCCAAGGAGATAGATCGCATTTGATTTCTCGTTTTTGATAGATCTTAACTTAGGACATCCATACCGGGACAACATAGAAAACAGATAATGGACTCCTTTTTAATGCATAAGCATTCAACAACAGATAATATTCTCATAAGAGATTGAGGATTAGTGTCCAAACTGAAAACTTCCACCATGATACATGGCTTTGGTTAGCGGCCCAATGTTCTTCTCTAACAATATGCATACTCAAACCATTTGATCATGATAAATCACCCTTACTTAAGACAAGACGAACATGCATAGCAACTCACATGATATTCAACAAAGGTGTAAAAAGTTGATGGCGTCCCCAGAAACATGGTTACCGCTCAACAAGCAACTTATAAGAACTAAGATACATAGCTACATATTCATCCCCACAATAGTTTTTAAGCTATTTTCCCATGAGCTATATATTGCAAAGACAAAGGAATGTAATTTTAAAGGTAGCACTCAAGTAATTTACTTTGGAATGGCAGAAAAATACCACATAGTAGGTAGATATGGTGGACACAAATGGCATGGGTTTTGGCTCAAGGTGTTTGGATGCACGAGAAGCATTTCCGCTCAATACAAAGCTTTGGTTAGCAAGGTTGTTTGAAGCACACACAAGTATGAACAGGTACAACAAAACTTACACAAGAACATATTGCAAGCATTATAAGACTCTACACTGTCTTCCTTGTTGTTCAAACACTTTTACTAGAAAATATCTAGACCTTAGAGAGACCAATCATGCAAACCAAATTTCAACAAGCTCTACGGTAGTTCTCCACTAATAGATTTAAACTACATGATGCAAGAGCTTGAACATGATCTATGAGAGCTCAAAACAATTGCCAAGTATCAAGTTATTCAAAACCTTATGAATCATTTTCTGATTCCAACCAAATAGCAATTAACGAAGCAATTTTCAGCCTTCGCCATGAACATTAAAGCATCACTCAGAACACAAGTGTTCCATATGAAAAAGCGGAGCGTAATATCTCCAATACAAGGATTGTGGGATCCAACTTTATTCAAACCAAAACAAGAATAAAAACAAACAGACGCTCCAAGTAAAGAACATAAGATGTGATGGAATAAAAATATAGTTTCACTAGAAGTGACCTGATAAGTTGTCGATGAAGAAGGGGATGCCTTGGGCATCCCCAAGCTTAGATGTTTGAGTCTTCTTGAAATATGCAGGGATGGACCACGGGGGCATCCCCAAGCTTAGACTTTTCACTATTCTTGATCATATTGTATCATCCTCTTCTCTTGACCCTTGAAAACTTCCTCCACAACAAACTTTAAGCAAACTCATTAGAGGGTTAGTGCATAATAAAAAATTCACATATTCAGAGGTGACATAATCATTGTTAACACTTCTGGACATTGCACAAAGCTACTGAAAATTAATGGAACAAAGAAATCCATTCCCTATGGTGACGGCCCCTCGTGGCCCCACTTCGTATGCTCTTCGGTCTTCTGGAAGCTCCGTGGAAAAATAAGACCCTAGGCGTTGATTTCGTCCAATTCCGAGAATATTTCCTTTGTAGGATTTCTGAAACCAAAAACAGCAGAAAACAACAACTGGCGCTTCAGCATCTTGTTAATAGGCTAGTGCCGGAAAATGCATAATAATGATGTAAAGTATGTATAAAACATGTGAGTATTGTCATAAAAGTAGCATGGAACATAAGAAATTATAGATACGTTTGAGACGTATCATACTGCTATCACATAAGAAAACAAAAGATCTAGATGATGACCCAAGAAACAACTTCCATGTATATAATAACAATCTATTGACCATATGGCGGATTTTGCATCACCCTATTAAAATCATCTGCCTTCAAACACGAGAGCAGAATGTCGACACGTGCTTCAACATGTTCCAAGATCCTCTTGATGATCTCATGGACATCTGCATCAGCCGAATTGGAATCAAATTTGTCAGCGACTAGCTTCTGCTGAAAAAGAAACATCAGTATTGAATGCGTCGATCTTAGGAGTCCCCACATTTCATTACTTGCAAGACCAAGATGATCAAATTCCCTTTACTTCATAAGAATGTCTGGATCGCTGGCACGATCGAAATCTTTGCTACTACCCTCCTTTGGCCGAATTCAAATTTGCATCAGATCTTGGTGCCCATGCCTTTGGTATATGCGGGTAATTTTTTGCCAATATGTCGTGCATTGCACATAGCGTCCTACTGTACAGGGGTACTTCTACATATATTCTTCCAAATGTAATTTAATTTATTTCGGTTTGGATTCAATTTGTTTCAAAATTGTCTGGTATACCATTTGTATTGGTAGGAGATGCAGCTTTGAATTTTAATCATTGTTTCTAGGTGCCACACTTGCAGGGTACAGTCAAGGATTTTATCCAATGTTTCATGTCTTGACATATCCTTTTCGTAATGGAGGTTGAGACCCCCAGCCTCTGCATCAAAATGATGCACATGGATTTTTTTAGTATGGTATTCAACAAAATTTGATAAGATGCAAAAATCAAACCTTGGACAAATATGACACATGCTCACTTGGGTAGAAATCCAATCAAACTGATACAAATTAGATTGCAGAGTCCTTGCATGTTAAACTATATATTGCCAAACACCACATATATTAAGGAATACATATTAATTTCGATACTACAACTTTTATGATAGAAGATTTGTAACTACAAACGTTGTGGGTTGTGGCTGCCCTCGTCAATCTACTCACTTGTCTCATCGGCAACCGTCTCCACCTCTCTACATGCACATATGGGTACACCTTCTTCACACCCGAAGAAGATTACTAGAGTTTCCTGTCATGCTCCGCCACTTGTAGTAGGTGTGCTCCTTTTTCAGAGATGAATTCTCTTTTAGGATGGAGATGTTCTCCTTTTTCAGAGATGAGTTCTCTTTTAGGATGGAGATGTTCTCCTTCGATAGAGATGAGTTCTCCTTTGATAGAGATGAGTGCTCATTCAAGAGTACGGCATACTCATTCCATAGCTTCACAGCACGGTTTACCAGATGTGCGTTCACATCTCGGAGCTTGGACGCATGGTCAATCAACTCGCGCGACTCATCCAGGAGCGACCGCTGGATTACTTGCATAGACGCTTCATGTTGTCGTCCTTCATTAGATGGTAGATTCACAGAGCGACCCTGTGTGACACATGATATTATGCTAATAAAGTGCAAGAGTGTAACTTCAATAGTAACTAGCTGGGTGGCCCGCGCAAATTGCGCGGCTAGCAATTTGAAATGTCACCATCTTATCCAATTTTTTTCTTCTTAACACCATTCTTTTGGATTTATACTGGTTCGTTACTGCTAATTCTTTTCAACCTGGATGATAAACATTTGGACATGTTAGAAAAAACACCAATAATTTTCAATATGAATTCATGTAAGGTCTATTCTGCAGAAGAGGACTCCAAAACTAAAATTCTATTCTTTCTCCAAACTTCGACAATCAATGTTGTTTCATCGCTAAGGAATATTTCGTTCCCATCTCTAGAAACATTAACAAAGATCGGTGAAGTACCAGTTGGAATCATAAGTGAAATTCCCCGCTGCTTGGGCTCCTTCTTCATCAAACATGCGAATTGTAATATCTGTGAGTTCATTGTGATGATAGAAAGGACAAATACAATATATATATCGATAAAAAAATAATGTAAACTGATGAATATAACTTTTTTTGGTGTGTTTCCCCAAAAGTCATCATGTTGCAACATCTTTTGTATTTTCTAATTGGGCTTACCTTTTATGCATACATACATGTACGTGTCATTTTGGTTGCATGCTGTCCATGTATAACCATTCTCTTTCATGCTAAATCGACCTTAAATCTTACCTTGTCTTTGTTTTATATTAAAAACCCCTCACTTACTTCTGCATCATAACTTTTTAAGTGTCAAATTGTTTTTTCTTGACAGTGATTTATGAAAAGCTTCAGCGCCCATTTTAATTACACTTAATCATGTAAATTTTTGAATCCATGAAGGTCAACACGTAATACTTCTGATTTTTACTGAGTATATGAACTTTCTAAAATATTTTACCCACTCCAATATGAACCCTTTTACGGTATGCATTATAAACTTCTACTTTTTTGTGTGGAATAGTGCACTTGTCATGTCCTCGTGCTTATTTTACTATGATGAAATGTCTCAATATTTACTCCGTGTAATCCATTTCTATGTTTATGGGAGATCTTAGTATGAATAATCTTGTAAATTAACGTTTAGCTAATGATCTATGAAAATTTCACATTCTAATTGAGCAAGCAAAAAGAAAAGCAAGAATTAAACGCTACCTGACATCTGCCCAAATGATTTTACTTAAATAGAATTTCCATGTACGTGTTCCACAAACCACTATCTTAAATGATCTGAAATCTGCAAAAATGAAGAAGAACGTATGGCCAATGTAGGCATATATGGCTAGCAGAGTAGTAGCAATTTGATTTCATGTGAAAAAGAGATCGGTGGTAGTTTCCACTGAGCCATCTGCAATGAAGGGATTTCCATGTGCAACATACTACTCAAATAGATCAAAAAAAAAATGTAATATGTATAATAACAACCGTTCAAATTACACTTCATGGTTAATTATTTTACCTTCTGAATTCTGACACATCTTCTACCGTGCATCATGTCTAACTCACCAGGCCACCATGACTCATCTGGGCAATACATGTGACAGAAACTCAAAACATGGTGTGCAAAAGTAGAATTTATCACTCCTCGGTTTTCATTAGATTTGTGTTCGAATCTTCGAGACTCTATTTCCTTAATATACATTTCATTACATTTCTCTTCGTAGACTTTTTTATGATAAAGACTCGCAGATTTAATGAAATCTGAACTGTAGGTAACTCATGCAAATTTTAGCCGTAGGAAGTCTATCACTTCAGACCCATTAAATTCAGAGGCTAGTACTGACATAGATTAAATTTTGGTACCTAATATTTTTAGTTTTTGCTGATGCCATATTTTTGAACAATTGAAGAGAAATAAGAGGCCTATATACTTATGATACTCTGGGTTTAAAGCAATCATTGTTTAAGCTTCCAAGTTCGATTATGTAGTGTTTCCTCAAACTCCATTCAATTATATTCTTTCCTCTTACTCCAGCAATCAATAAAGTTTGTATGCATAAATGCACACGTTTACCCATGTACTGAATTTCTACCATAACAAACACACTTCAAATCCTAGACTATCTTTTCTAGGATTAAATCTGGCACACTTACACATACATCATAACTTTGTATGTGTTTTACAAAAGGTATACTATCTCTTCTGGCAGTAATTTAAGAATAGCTTTAAGCACCCTATTTGAATTGCTTCATCTTCTAAAATTTAAGCATCTCTAATGGTCAAAACAAAAGAATTCAAATTATTTCCAATGATTATGTACTCCACTTTATTTACCCAATTCATTATACATCATACATGCTCTTAAGAGTGAGATAAGCATTATAATATGCTATTTTTTGGTAAAATCATGCAGTTATCAATCACGATTAATTTATTAATAAAAGCATTAATATTTCCCCACTGTGAATCATTTACATGAGAGCTCAGTAAACATGCATTGTATTTTTTAACTACAAAATCTATTAACTGAACTACTGTTTTGACAAAAAAAATTTAAGAAGTAAAAGCTACCTGAAATTCGCCGAGAAGATTTTATTGAAACTATATTGTCATGTATTCCGGAAAACGTTATCCAAAAGATTATGGCACCTGTAAAAATAAAGAACATAAACAAAGTATGTAATGTTCTACATTAACAGAAGTTGTTGCATGATGATATAAGCTGAAAGACGAATTCAAAAATCCATTTATAGGTGCTTTGGTACCTTGTATGCCAAAAGCCATAAATAAGAATGAGCCAACACTCTCTTAGTAGATGCTGATTAGAAACAACACAATTTCGTGCATTTTTGCTAGAAAGATCAATTCTAGTAGCCATTCAGTTAATCTCAATATAAGGGATTATTACATGCGGATAGATCTGTGCAACATACCAAAAGAAGTAGAGGTTATTATGAAATTTAATATCATTGTCACTGGAGTAGATCTTAAATGTATAAAATTAGGGAACTCGCCAGAAGATCGGTTCTAGTAACCTTTCAGCAAAATTTCAACTTACAGATTATTAGGTGCAGAAAGTTATGTGCAACATATAAAAAACAATTATTATGAAATTTAATGAATATTACGAAATTAATATCATTGTCACTCGATTGATTTTTAATGTAGAAAATCAGGGAAAACTTGTAACAGGATAATCTCAGAATAAAATATACTTTCCTCAAGAGGCCACCTTCTTGATATCTTCAATGCATGGTTTATCCGTCAGACCAGAACATAGTTTTTGTGCTTCCAAAGATACTCATATTCTATTTGATCATTAGGTGCAAGTAAACTGAAAGTATAGATCCAGTAAAGAAAATCGTAGTTACATGCTTGAAAGAGACGATACCTTTGGGCTTTGGTGGAACTGAATCTTCTGAACCTGTGAATCTTTTTCATGACAGCCTAATAGTAGAGACCCGACCTGGATTTAAGAACGCACATAATCAAAATCACCAAACTCATGCCAATGCATACACATATGCATGGAGCTGTGCTAGTCTCCACTCTCCTGAGGATGGTCTGATTTGCATGATCCGTGGACGTGGGTAGAGGATGGTCGTGCCAGTACAAACGACGTATACGTTGCGTTGTTCCTTGCGGAACTACACGTTCGGAAGACGGCAGTGCCGCGTGCCGCCTCGATCGAGGGCGCTGTACGTGAAGCTGCATCCTACGTATTCTCCATGGCTCAATGCCTCCATCCCCATGGCATGGAACTTCGTCTCGATCCTAGCGACCATGGACGGCGCATCACGGGAGTGTGTTGATTGGATTCTGCTTGCGCGTCGCAGGAGAGGCGGCGGCGGATTAGATTTGGAATAGTTTTCATGCATGTCCCATAGACGTGGAGAAGGACACTTTATACGCACAAATCGTTACAAAGCTAATCGGGCCATTAATCTTGATTTGCATGTGCCTATCTAATCTAAACCGTTGGTTGTCTGTTGTTTTAATAATATAATAGATAGATATAGTACTGCGAAAGTTTGCAGGACTTAAACTTCAATACTCATAGTAATATGTACAAGACTAACTTCAATAGTAATTGTAATATGTATAAATTTCAATTGAAATACTATAGTAATATGAGTACTCCGGAGCTTGGAGCAATAAAGTTTCAAACTAAGAATGAAACATGAACTAATAAAGTTTGCCCTATGTATCAATTGATGGAGAGGCTGGATCTCATGTTCGAAAGGGGGGGAAAAGACTGCAGTGAAGTTTGAAGTTTGCATTGAAGTTCGAAAGTGGTAATGCAGCTAGTATTAGTGCAGTAGAAATCCCTTGTGCCTTGTTTGGTTGACGTGTTTTCACATGGTTCAGTGAGTAATATCTGGGTCTTTCTTAATAAGAACACATTTTATCTGTTTGGCAGAAGAGTATTGGACAGGATCAGAGTCGCGGGGTGATACGTCTCCAACGTATCGATAATTTCTTATGTTCCATGCTACTTTATTGATGATACCTACATGTTTTATGCACATTATATGCCATATTTATGCATTTTCTGGAACTAACCTATTAACAAGATGCCGAAGAGCCAGTTGCTGTTTTCTGCTGTTTTTGGTTTCAGAAATCCTAGTAAAGAAATATTCTCGGAATTGGACGAAACTTTCGCCCAGGGTCCTATTTTTGCACGAAGCTTCCAGAAGACCGAAGACCTAACGAAGTGGGGCCACGAGGCGGCCAGGAGGGAGGCCGGCGCGGCCCAGGCCCTGGCCGCGCCGACCTACCCCCTGGGCCCCTCGTGTGGCCCCCGCGTTGACCCTCCGCCTACTTAAAGCTTCCGTCGCGAAACCCCCAGTACCGAGAGCCACGATACGGAAAACCTTACGGAGACGCCGCCGCCGCGAATCCCATCTCGGGGGATTCTGGAGATCGCCTCCGGCACCCTGCCGGAGAGGGGATTCATCTCCCGGAGGACTCTACACCGCCATGGTCGCCTCCGGAGTGATGAGTGAGTAGTCCACCCCTGGACCATGGGTCCATAGCAGTAGCTAGATGGTCGTCTTCTCCTTGTTGTGCTTCATTGTTAGATCTTGTGAGCTGCCTAACATGATCAAGATCATCTATCCGTAATACTATATGTTGTGTTTGTCGGGATCCGATGGATAGAGAGTACTATGATTATGGTGATTATCAATCTATTGTTCATGTGTTGTTTATGATCTTGCATGCTCTCCGTTACTAGTAGAGGCTCTGGCCAAGTTTTTACTCTTAACTCCAAGAGGGAGTATTTATGCTCGATAGTGGGTTCATGCCTGCATTTACACCTGGGACGATGTGACGAAAGTTCTAAGGTTGTGTTGTGCTGTTGCCACTAGGGATAAAACATTGATGCTATGTCTAAGGATGTAGTTGTTGATTACATTACGCACCATACTTAATGCAATTGTCCGTTGCTTTGCAACTTAATACTCGGAGGGGTTCGGATGATAACCTGAAGGTGGACTTTTTAGGCATAGATGCAGTTGGATGGCGGTCTATGTACTTTGTCGTAATGCCCAATTAAATCTCACTATATTTATCATATCATGTATATGCATTGTTATGCCTTTCTCTATTTTGTCAATTGCCCGACTGTAATTTGTTCACCCAACATGCTTTATCTTATGGGAGAGACACCTCTAGTGAACTGTGGACCCCGGTCCTATTCTTTACATAGCATACAATCTACTGCAATTGTGTTTACTGTTTTCTTTGCAAACATCTTCCACTCGATACGTTTAATCCTTTGTTACAGCAAGCCGGTGAGATTGACAACCTCATCTGTTTCGTTGGGGCAAAGTACTTTGGTTGTGTTGTGCAGGTTCCGCGTTGGCGCCGGAATCCCTGGTGTTGCGCCGCATCACATTTCGCGACCATCAACCTTCAACGTGTTTCTTGGCTCCTAC